>NW_019154113.1:14629461-15023822 GCF_002288905.1 Enhydra lutris kenyoni
TTTTTTAGCTATTTATATTTATTTTCCTGTGAATGGTTTGTTCAGAACTTTTGCTTATTTGACCGTGGATGGATCTTAATATTTTCTTTCTTAACTGATAAAGTTTCTTTAATAGCTTATTTTAACCTTTTGGGTATCATTTTGCAATCACTTTTAAGCTGTTGTTTGCCTTCAGGATTCTGTATCTGATGTTCTTGGCATCTAAATAAATTAATTTCTTCTGTAGAGCTAGTGTACCATATTCAGCTATTTTCCCAAAATTATTTAGTGCCATCACTTATTCACTTTAGTTTTAAAATATTTTTGTGCACATAGAATGTATAAAATATATACAGAAGGAATGTGTAAAATATATTTGTACTATCTGAAGAATAATGATGAAATGAACACTTTTCTTTCTGCCGCTCAAATTAACAAAAGGAAGCATGCCAGCCCTTGCCTTCCCACCATCTGCCCTACCTAATCACACCACTGTCCCCCACTCCCCACGGTAACCACTCTTCTGACTCTTGTGAACATTTCCTTCTATTTCTTTGTAACTTTGCAAGTATGTGTGTGTTCCCAATCAATGCATTGTTTCATTTTTCTCATATTTGAGCTTTCTATAAATGTAACCACACTGATTTTCTTTCTGGCATTTACTCCTTTCATTCAGCAATACATAGTTCTAAATTGCTCATGTTGATACATGTCACTGTAATTCTTGCTCTCTGCAGTATAGTGAATATGCCACCATTTATCTATTCATTATACTCTTAATGGATATTTGAGTTGTTTTCAAGGGGTTTGTTGTTGTTTTGCAATTACAGACAATATTGGTTTAAACATTCTTGTGCATGACATGTCTCCTGTTGCAAATTTGCAAAAATGTCTCAAGAGAATATAATGAGGAACCAAACCGTTGAGTTCCAGGATATGAATATGTTCAGTTTCGCTGGGTAAACACCAAAGTGTATCCTAAAGTGGTTATTCTAGCTTTCTTTTCCCTCAGCCATGGAAGAAGTGCTTATGTCTTTTCTTGGACAATATTAGGATTTGTACTTTTGAAGTTCGACTTTAGGGTAGATATGAAATACGTGATTCTAATTATAATTTTCCTGATTAGTAAATGGGCTAGAGCACATTCCACATCTTTAGGGGTTGCTCATGTTTCTTTTCCTGAGAAGTGGTCAAATTTTTTGCTCATTTTTCTTTTTTTTAATCTTTTTCTAATTGAATCATTTCTAATTGAATCATGAATCATGAGTGTTCTTTGTTTTTATTCTAAATTTTTTTTGTCATTATAAGTGTTGCAAATATATGCTGCTTATTTATGGCTTGACTTTTTACTCCTTATGATGTATTTTGATTGATGAAATGAAATTCTTAATTTTACATAGATGGGTGTATCACTCTTTGCCTTTAGGATCTGTTCTTTCTGGCCTTATTTTTAAATGTCTTTTGTTACCTTCTGAAGGGAAAAGCTCCATTTCCTCTACACACTAGGTACTACACTTTGATACCTGATGTATCAAAGTGTTCTCCCCACATGGACCAATTCTCTGATGCCAACAGCTGAGTGTCTTACGTTCACTTCAGTTCTGAGCTATCTGCCTAGAGTTAATGTCAGACCCTACAGGTTAAGGGTTCAGTCCCACAAAGTTCCCCTACATCAAATGCCAATCACATGTTAGGACCTCCAGCATTTCTGACTGACAGGATATAAATCAGTGGTTCCCATAACTCCCCTCTTCTACTCTTTTGTTATGAAGGCTCATAGAACTCAGGGGAATACTTACATCTGTTGGTAATAAAGCATTTGGTAAGAGATACAGATGAAGAGGTACATAGAGCAAGGTCCAGAATTGTCCTGTCCCCATTGATTTGGGGTGTGTCCTCTTCTGATGTGTTCACCAACTAAGATATTTAACCAGCATTCACTTTTTGTCTTTACAATTATCATGGTATTATTTTTGAGCATTTTACTTATTGTCATGAAATATTATATTAATGTGTTACTAAAATTAAACCACCTTTGTAGTCTTAGCATAAATCTTGTTTGGCCATAGTGAATTATTCTTAACATCATATTGAATTCTGTTTGCTTATAGTCTATTTAGGATTTTGTGTACTACGTTAGCAATTGCCTTTTGTTTTCTTCATTCAGTTTGATAATCATGATTGTACTACCTTCACCAGAAGTGCTGAGAGAGTACCATCTTTTTCTGTGCTTTAGGTGAATGACTTGACTTTTTATATTACAATAGGAGAACTAACTCACACTGTTTATAAAACAACAACAACACTGACAACAAAATGTGTTCATATGCTTATCTACCCGGATAGTAAGGAGATTGGGCAGGTTAGGTGGTTGATTTAGTGATCATCTGACACCAGTAAATTCTACCTTCTGGGGTGGCTGACTTTTCAGGCTGGCTCAGGGGCAAAATGGCAAAATGGCTGTAGCATTTTCAGACATCACATCTCTGTGGTACTTTGTTCAGGAGAAAGAGGGCTGGTTTCTATAAGGTCTCATGAGATGGAGGTATCTTCTTTTGAGAAATCCAAAGACAATCTGCTCTTGTGTTTCATTCTGTTGAATTGAGTCATCTGTACTCTCTGGCCTTGCAAATGCCATGAATTGATGGGTTTATGGATGAGTCACCTGATCCAATTATGATAATAAAGGAATTGTTGCCTGGATTTCTTAAAACAGTGGGAGCCCCAGCCTGGAAGTACTGGTGGGGACACTTCCCAGGACTTTTGACAGTGAGGGAAGGATAGATAGGTTATTGGAGACATAACCTCAATGTTCACTAAAAAGAGTCCTTTAATAATTGAAGGCATCTACCTTTAAAACCATTTACGTTTTCAGTATGTTTTGGATTTATTCTGCTTATTAATTTATTTAGGTTTCCTATGACTTATGAGTTTATTTTATAATTTAAATCTATTCCAAGGGTATCATTCATTTTGTCCTGATTTTAAATGTTAGCCAACGTTTTGTATGGTGTTCTTATATTTTTTATTTCCTATTTCCCTTTATCTGTTCCCATATCCTTGATTTTCTTTGTGAATAATAGAATTGAGAGCTTAATTTGGGTTAGGTACTGTGGAAAGAGCTTTACATATCTTATTTCTAATTCATCTCTTTTTCTTAATTAGATTGTTAAGCCTTTTTACAATTTTTGTTTTTTACCTTTTTTAAAAGAATCAGTTCTTTGATTTACTTATTTCTACTGGCTCTCACATTGTTTAGTAATTATTTTTTTGCTGCATTTCATCATTTCCTCCTTGAGGCTGTTTTTCTATTTTTTTCTCAATTCTTGATAATTAAAAAAATTATTTAATAACAAGGTATTAAGAACTTGAATTTATGTATGCTTATATTTATTACATAGACTTATGATATTCTCATTTAAGATGGTTTCTAAGTACTTTACTACTTATTATGCTTTTAGTCTGTGACTCAATAGACTCATAGAGTAGTAGCTTTCGATTTCTATGGTTAGGGCTTTGTAAACTTATTTTTGAAAATTTTTTTTAATTTTATTTTTTTTGTCAGAGAGAGAGAGAGGGAGAAAGCAAGCACAGGTAGACAGAGTGGCAGGCAGAGGCAGAGGGAGAAGCAGGCTCCCCGCCGAGCAAGGAGCCCGATGTGGGACTCGACCCCAGGACGCCGGGATCATGACCTGAGCCGAAGGCAGCCGCTCAACCAACTGAGCAATTTTTATTCTCGCTGAATTTTAAACAAATAATGTTGAACTATACGTTTAATTTGGGGAACTCACTGCAGGCTTGTGTCCCAATAAACATTTTTTTTTTTAAAGACCATTCCTTTCAAGCTTAAAAAGAAAGAATAATGTTTTAGTTTCTGTTATATAAAATTCAAATAATGTCTATTCACACACTTTTATTAATTATGTTAGTATAATCATTGATATCCATCTATATTTTTGACTACTTTATCCATTATATACTGAAAATAAAGAATTAAAGCAACTCCAATTATATTTGTTTCAATTTCTCAATTAATTTTATTTTGACAAATAATCACTTAATTTTAAATCATTGATTTCCTAAGTAATATGTGAACACACATTTACATAATCAGTACTGGGTCAAGGATTAGACTATTGATAGTTCAGCCTCATGTTTCTTCTAGTTAGTAACCCCTACACATCCCTAAGATTCCTAATTCTAACAGCAGAGATAAGTTGGGTCTGTTTTTGTATTGTCTAATGTCTGGCATCTTTCACTCAGCACTACATTTGTGAGATTTGTTCATATGTTTTGTGTGGAATATTTTAAAAAACCATTGGCCTGAATACTAAAAAAAAAAAAAAAAAATCAGTATCATGAGACATCAGAAGCAAATAAGCAAACGAAGAACTAAAGGACTATTCTAGATTAAAGGTGAAAAAGAAGCCATGGCAACCTAAAATGTGATTGAATTGGAGAAATTTCATTACAAATTGTTTATTAGTTAAGATTATTTTATCAGTGTTAAACTTTTTGAGTGTGAAATGTTCTTATTACATAGAATGTCTGTTCTTTGGTGATGACATGATGATGTATTTAGGAGTCAAATACAAATGCTGTAGGGTCTGCAAGGTACTTTAAAATAGTTCAGTAAAAGTAATACATACGTGTGTGTGTGTGTGTGTGTGTGTGTGTGTAGGAAAATAGCAAGGAAATATGCTGTGATGTTAAACACTGATGAAAGATATATGGGTGTCCGTGGACATTATTCTTTCAACTTTTCTGTGGATTTGAATTTATGAAAACTAAAAAAAAAAAGAAAAATAAACATACATTGTGAGTTACTCCTAACTTTCAAAATCTGAGAACTAGATTTTCTGTTTTGATTCCATTTAACATGTGGGGAAACTGAGGCTCTTTGGAGTTGGTTAAACTGCTCAGAGCCCATGATGGGACTGTGGCTCAGGTCCTCTGTCTTCTATGCTCCTTCCACAGAAGCCACAAGGATAGTATAGACTGACAGCTCAGGAAGGTGAGAGCTAAACGACATCCTGGAATTTGGTAGGAGTTAGGGATCATAGTAGTCAGCTAATCAGGTACTCTAATCTTAGCAATGATGTCAAGAGGAGTTAAGTGTTTGGTCCAAGTTCACACAGTGAATAAGGGATGTTAAAGCCTGCATTACAGTCTCGGTTTTTAGATTTTTAGGTCAAAATTATTTTCACTACACCATAAAAACTCTGAAAATTTTTGCAGGAAGACTTCTGGGCCAGGAAACATTAGGACAACAAAGTTAAAAGAAAAACAAACAAACAACACCTCCGATTCCTCAGCTTCCTTTTCAGGTTATGTCTGATCTCTGATCACATATCAGAGAGGCACTATTTATTGGTTGAGTTGGGAACATTTTGTATTTTTCCTCTGAACGTGTGATATCCTTTCTTTCTTTACCTGGCTAGGTCGGGAGTGAATCTTCGCATGTAGTGGAATTTCTGGATGTTCATTTCCCTGTCTTACATCCACACTTTGCTGAATCATTTACTTTTTCCTTTTGACAGAGTTTCCATGCTGTCAGTCGAATATGCATCAGGGCAGAAGGGAATGATCGCGGTGTCAAGCATTATGGGTAATTCCGTGTAAATAGTTCTGCCAAGAGCCATGCTGACTTGCCTGGTGGCAGTAAAAACTCCAAACAGAAGGCTTCCTTATGTCTGGTTTTGTTCATTTCAGTTTAGTGGCTATTAGAGGGATTTTTGGAAATAGGTATGCTGGACCCTTGACAGTCCTCTTGAACTTGAGAGCACTATCCAGTCTTATTTATCCTCTTCTTGTAGAGAAGGTTTTCTTTTCAATTTCCTTATTTCCGTTATCCACATCTTTCTGTTTGCTTTTCCTTGGCCCCCAGCCTTCCCTGAGAGGAAAGAGATGTTTCTGGTGTTCCCTTCCCACACTTAGACTCTGAGTCCTGAGTTGGTGGGTTTTTTTTTTTTTTTTTAAGATAATGAAAGACCTTCTACAATATTATACTCTACCTCACTGAAGAGAGATTTCCTGTAGACTCCCATGTGAGATGATGGGAAAAGTTCTGGACTGGGAATCAGGGGCTCACTTCTCAGTTTGCCTTTGGTCAGTACTATGACCTAAAATATATCATTTTGCATCCTTAATGTGTGTGTGTGATAGATGGTGAGAAATCATGTTTTATTTGTTCTTAAGTTAAAATATAAAATACATGATGTGATGTGATGAGTACTGGTTGTTATGTGCAACTGATAAATCAATGAACACTATATCAAAAACTAGCGATGTACTCTATGTTGGTTAATTGAATTTAAATAAAAAAATAATAAAATACATTCCAAAAGATGTATTTAAAAAAATCAGTGCTTCCTTATCCAGGAGGAGTTGGATTTTTTGCTGCTTCATTTAAAAACAAAGCATTATCACAATCCTGTATGCTAGTATGACTTTACATATTGGAACATGCTTTGGTGCTGCCCTTGCTGGGATCTTCCTCAGCTCAGCCTAAACTAGCGTGTTTTTTAAATTTTTATTTTATTTATTTTTCTAAACTAGCACATTAAAAAGATAACAGCTAAAGTGCAATAAGGTAATTGATTTATCTAATATTAAGTCTAGTACTTGATTGAACTAGAAGTAAAACTAAGAGTTTAAGAATCTTAATCTTAATAGGTCATTTTTTACCATATAGTTAACAAAATGATGCATTAAAGATAATTTGTAAAATAAAAATATTTAAAACATGAAAAAATTACAAAAATATTACCCATGTTTCATATTTGTTAATTTCCTAAATATGTTGATCACCAACAGGTGATCACCTGTTGGTGATCAACCATTGTTTTAAGGGCCAAGACCTATTGGTGATCAGCCATTGTTTTAAGGGCCAAGACCACATCTATGAACAAAACAAACATTAATTCTTATTCTTGTGTAGCCCACATTGTAATTTGTACAATTTTCAATATACATTTTGTATTATATACACAAACAGATGAATACGTGTAATACTGGAATCAGTCAGATTTTAGTAAGTGGGAAATTAAAATAACTGAGGAAAAGTGGCTTTGGGATTATCCAAGGTGAAGTGTAGGGGGTTATCATTGAGAAGGTGATGTTCGAGTGATGATTTGATATGTAAAAGACTGAGCCATGCAGGTAAGTTGTAGAAGAATATTTCAAAAAGAAGAGTCAGCTCAATGTGTGGGCATGTCTGACATTTCTGAGGAACAATAAGATGGCCAGTGTGACTTGAACATTCTAAACAATGAGTATAGTAGTAGGAAATAGGAGGTTGGCCAAGAGCTGTATCATGTCATATACGTTAGGCTATGATAAAGACTTTGGTTTTTTCCTGAGAACAATGAAAAGCCAGTGACATGATTTGACTTACTGTCTTGCTACACTTTGGAGAAAAATGTTTGGGATGTTGGAGGGAGGGTAGGAGGGAAGGGGCAAGCAGAGAGACTAGACAGAGACTATATCCAGTAAAAGCTAATGATGTCTTGTTCAGGGTGCTAGAAATGAAAGTGGTCAGTCAGATTCTACATATATACTGCAAGTAGAACCAGCAGGATTTTGTGATGGATTGGATGTGGCAGGTGAGGGAAAGAACAAGAATTATGAAAGACTCCTAGAGGTTGGTTGGTTTGTTTGTTTTTGCCTGAACCATTGGAAGGATGGAGGGATGGAATTGCCGTCAGTTTAGATTAGGAAAACTTAACAGATCTATAGCAGGTAGGGTCATTATAGACAATTCAGTTTTGTAAATATTTAGAGATTCCTATTAGATATCTAAGAAGCAATGCCAACTAGGTAGTTGGATCATGAGCCAGGAGAGAAGTCTGGACTAGACATATATATTTGACTTAGTCCTGGGTGCTCTGTCATTGAGAATTTGAAGTAGAAAGACCTACAGATGAGACTGAGGAATGAGGTTGGAAGAAAACCAGAAGATGAACCAGAAGCATAGTGTTCCGTAGCCCAGTAAGGAGTGTTTTCTCTGGGATCATGACCTGAGCCAAAGGCAGACACTTAGTGACTGAGCCACCCAGGCGCCCCTCCCATTATTTAATAGTAATAGAATCCCTTTCCCCATTTTTTAGTTTGGTACATAACCACTGATATAAAGACTTCTCGCCAGCTTCCTTGTAGTTAAGTATGGTCATGTGACCATCCTTGGCCTATTGGAGGAAAATGCAAGACATATCCCTCATCTGGGACCCTAACCTTGACACTAGAAGCTACATCAACCTCTGTTATCAGGAAACTTGGTCTTTGATACCATCAGGGTAATACCAAAATAAGTATGAGAGAAAATTGGCATCTTTTATAAACCAGTGTTATTGTGGGATTCTGGGGGAACTCACAGCTAAATTGCCCCCATCCCAAAGTACAAAAGTTTAGTATGCCTTTTTCTCATGGGCTGAACATCTTCGTGCTTGCTTCTCTTTAGCCCACGTGAGATTATCTGAAAATAAGAGCAAAACAAAAAGGCATTACTTTGAAAAGAGCAAAGAAGAAAATAACTGAAAAATAACTGAATTTAAAAACCATAAGACAAGATGCCCATGAAGGTAAGATTTGTGGCCCTCCAATAAATAATACTGAATCACAGATGGGCCGGCATTCAGCATCAGCACAGTATCTAGAGTCTCCTTTCCCAAACTCCCTCATCCCTCAGATCTATGGGCGCTGAATATAGGTGCTTGTATAATTTCCTGTAGCCTACAGCTGGTCTTAACCATGCTGCTCTCTGCCAAGGACAAATCCCAGATAGCACGGGTTTGGGGATTTCACTGATTTCGCAGTTCATTGACAGAGCAGTGATTCTTGAAAAACCCTGTAGTTAGTGAATCCCGCTAGCACTTCTTGGTTCAAATCCCCAAATTGGCTTGATTCTGAGACTGAAATTCTAATAATACTCTCTCATATGTCTTCAAGAATTCCTTTCTTGTGTTTTCTCTATTGCTCCAACCTACAACTCAAGTAAGTGGTTCCCAACTTTTAATGGGCCTAAAATCATCTGGATAAAAAAATGCATCTTACCAGACCACCGTCTCACAGTTCCTTTTTTGGTGGATCTGGTGGTAAGGCCAAAAATTATTCGCTTTTTTGTATTTTACTTTACAATGTTATGTTTGTCACTATACAGGACATCACTAGCTTTTGATGTAGTGTCATTCATTTTTAGCCGTTGTCAGCCCATGGCTTTGATGTAGGCATGGAAAGCGTCCCATTTTGAGAAATGGCACCGAGGCTTTCATGGGTTTTGACAGTCTCCAGTTCAGCGGGACTCTCATTGCTCGGAACAGTGTCGTTGTGTGACATAGTTTAACCACTGAATGGTTGTCACTATCTTTCTCCAGTATGGTAAAAGAGAAGCCTCTGCCAGAATAGGAACCCGGACACCTGTGCTTAAACCCAAGTGCACTTTCGATTTAAATGTTATCTGGGAATCAAAAGATTGGTGGGTAATACTTAGAGGCAACCCTGCCCCCGCCCCCCATCTCTTGTTCAACTCGAGCAACATAGGTGGTTTTAAGCAGCTATGACATGACTTCCTCTTAGTGAAAAAGGGAACAAAATTGGTGCCTCCTTCTGTGGTTTCTTACAAAGAAGCACACGGATATGTGTCTCTTAATTTCTTTGTTGTTGTTGTTGAAGATCTAAAGATAAGAACCAGGCTTTAATGTTGGAAGGTGGGGGGTTGGGGAACACAACACACTTCTTTTTTTTTGCTGGCTATTGGCGGTTTTTCTCCTTTGTGACTTAAAACTTCTAGAAAGATGTCCCAGGATTCAATATAAACACACAGAGATGTGGTTTAAGTACTTCGTATGTCACAGCTATGTGTGTCCCCCCCTCGGGCTGTAGATGGATGCATCTGTTGGGGTAAGACCTCCCTGAAACTAATACTCAACTGACTGATTTTTTGCTTTTCTTAAAAAAAAAATTTGCCCATTTCGATTGCTGGGAACTCATTCAGAGACTCATTTTGTTGGAGTTAAATGATTTATAATCATCATGTTTGAAGTTTTCTTGTTGCGTTTTATGAATAACTTCATTACATTGTCCCAATATGTATGTGTGCATGCACACACACACACACACACACACACACTTCAGTTTGCGTAAAGCAGTGATCTAAACAGGGGGAGATATGTGCCCCCCCGCCCCTTTGCCAAGGACACATGGCCATGTCTGGAGACATCTGGGGCTGTTATAACCCGGTGGGGGTATTACTGGCTTTGTGTGGGTCGAGATGAGAGATGTTGCTGAACATCTTGTGATGTGTGGGACAGTCCCCACAACACAGGTGCCCCCCCCAATAACACAGATTTTTGCTGCCCAAATGTCACTAGTGCTGAGCTTGAGAATTCTTGGTGTAGAGATTTACAATGAGTTTATCCCTGAGAATGTATATTCCTTTTATTTTCATGAAAAGCTAATTCACCCATCAACCAATTGGGATATTGCCAAGTAGCCTTTTTGCTTTGTCCTCTCATAATCCCCTCAACTGAAAAGCAAGATGAGTTAAATCAGCACAAATATCCCAGGGGATCATGATTTACAAATAAGGAACAGCTCTGGCTTGGCGGGCTCCCTCCACATCCATCCAGTGACCTCATCGTAAATGATGGTCCATACACTGTGATTTTTAGTGTCTGCTCATTTCCCCCTTCCCTGCCACCCGGCTGTTGGGAGTAGACTTCTGCTCAAATCCTGTAATATTGCAAATCTCCCCCTTCCCTCTGTGTTATTCTCAAGGCCTAGCAGGACTTTTTGTGTTCGGGCAAATAAACACGCTACCAATAATCCAATAAAACCTTTACAGACATCGGATATAAACCATAGCAAAGAGCAGTGCAGAATCTATAACTGCTTGCTTCTTTTTTTTTTTTTTTTTATATAAACCCCACACTTGAGTCCTGAAAGCAACACAAATCAAAGTCAATAAAAGCACCCAGGTCTTACCCTTATTGCTCCTAATGGGTTGATTCACCCTCCCTGTGCCGTCCCCTCTGGTGACCACAGGCTGTCTCGGTCCCAGCTGGGAGAGACACAAGCCAACATATGGAATGAAGGAGAGGAGGAACGCATTTCATACACATCTTTAATCATGATGCCTTTCCCCTTTGTGTTCAGGAGCTGCAGGCAAAGAAGTGCCATCACCTTGGGCTGTAACTAGCCCATGTCTCATGCTCTCAGACACAGAGCATGAAATAAAACTAAATTGTGGAGTTCATTTTTTTTCCCCAACTGTGTTTCCCCTGTCTTTATGAGGGAGCTGCAGGTAGTCTCTGCTGTAAATGGAAACAGATCAGAACTGATGAATTTCAGTTAAATAAGTAGCTTGCCCCAAAGCAGAGGTAAGAGGAAACCAAGTTCGAATGCTGGTCCTTTCATGGAGGAAAACTCCATCGTCAGCAGAATGATGACAAGGGTTTGCTGGTAGTCAACATACTAGCCTGTATTTCTTCACCCGAGAGTTAGATATGTCTAGGAGCCAAGCAGGTGACATAAAGGATTAAAACCCAGGGGGTAAGAGGACAATGGGGTTAGGGGTCTTCCGTCATCTAGACAAATGCCTCCTTTACTGCCCCTACCCTTCTCCCAACTGCTCTGCCTAGTTGTTGGCAATAGAAATGTGTTTTCGGATCTTCTCATTTTTCAAAGATATGTGATAAATACTTATTTTAATGAAAAATCTTCCAATTTATGTAACATGGTTGTGTAATTTTGTTTAGGAAAAAAATAGCCTGTGGGTTGGGGGTACCTGGGTGGCTTGTTGGTTGAGCGTCTGACTGTTGATTTCTGCTCAGGTCTTGGTCTCAGGGTCCTGGGATTGAGTTGTGTTGGGCTCTGCACTGGGCTTGGAGCCTGCTTGAGATTCTCTCTCCCTTTCTCTCTGCTCCTTCCCATCCCACCCCCCCCCCCAATAAATAAATACATACATAAAAATCTCAAAAGAAAGAAAGAAAGATAGATTGTGAGCCAAAAAAACAAACTAAAATGTACCTGTGGGCTGGATCCAGCTGTGGGCCTCCAGACTGGGGCCTTCTCTTGCTCATGATCTTGTATTCAGTTGAAAAGAACTAGTTTATGATGTTCATTAGTCCCAGGGCCCTGATCAAGGTTGTATAGAACACATCCTAGTGTTTTTTAACTTTCACAGTAGGACCCACGTGCATTCGTAGAAGGTGACCTGTGGCAGGGTATCAGGATAGCCTGTTGGCATCATCTTTCATTCCAAGCCTTTTCCTCCAGGTGTCACTAACGCTCTCCTTTGGGGAGGGCCATGGCTATTGACCTCCCAGTCCCCTTCACAGTAAGTCTTTCCTGATGACCTGGCTCTGCCAAGTCAGCCAACCATGGAGAACAAAGATTACACATGGCCTTCCCTTGACTAAAGATGCCAGTAACCATCAAAATCAGGTAAAAGCTTCATATAGCCAGGGGCACCAAGAGATTGCCTCCCTGGAATCTCTCTTGATCTGGTTTCACTCTGTTGGAATGAAACGTCTTCTTAACAGCTCCTTTTCAGAGCAGCATTACACTAAAGCAGTTGAGGATGGCTTGTTTTGACCAAAATTCATGCCACAGCCTGCTGGGAAAGGTGATGCATTCATTCATAAGGGAAGGTCCAAGAAGGGGGGCAAGGGAAGGGCTTATTGGACCAACTGGCATTGTCATTCCAGATACATCCAATGGGACAGATCAGGAGCTGCTGTCAATCTCTGGAAAGGCATTCTTCCCTGGAAGGATTATTAGCAAGGAGGTACAGGTGTTTAGGGAATGCAAACAAGTCTTCCTCTTATTTCTCTTTGAATTGTGAACACTTATGAACAACCTATTCTCCTACTGTTGGAACATAACTGAGTGCAGAGTTGGAAGATAGAAATTGGACTAGCTGATTATCTACCAATACATGCAACGATGTCTTCACTAATACTTGGTGGAAATATATAAACATACAAAGAATGTTTAAGTTTCTCCAAACTGACACTCAGAAGTAGATAATCAATATTTTCCCTCTCGTTTTTCTCTCTTTCCATTGCTCCCCCCATCTCTCCTAAATATTTGTTAAAAATCTTCTATCATGCACAATGTTGGAGCTGTCTAACTTCTAGGAGAGGGTTCCCTTACCATCAAGTTCATAGGTGTTGACAGGAAGAACACACACCATTGAGGAAGTTAGAAATGGCACTTGGGTGTTGTTAGATGTTCAGTGCTGCTGTTGCTGCTGCCATCTTTGTCATTACTGTTCTTTGGGAGATGGGAAGTCATTGTTAGCTTGTAGAGGTCAGGAAATTCGTCAAGAAGGTATACAATTTGGATAGTTAGGAGGAGAGGTAGTTGGTAGAGAGTTGGGGCTGGGTTGAAGTAAACATGGTGAGAGGACTATCTGGCTGTGGGCTTAGGAATGGTGTGGCCACTGTAGGAGGTCCTTACAATATAGTGTGATACAGCAGGAAGACTGGTGGACACCTGAAATATTGGGCAAGTTCTTTCACTTTCCTGAGCACGTGTAAAATGAGGATAATAATGACTACTTCCACTGAGGTATTATATATTATACAATATATTATAAATTATATATCATATAATATATCTTATATTTAATTATGTTATGATGTTATATATTACAAGTGTAATTAAGTACAATAAATGGGATATGTACAGAGTGTGAAACGTGGTACCTGGCCCTTTTTTTATACTCTTAATTTAATAGATGAAATCATGGCGGTCTTTGATGAGTTTGGGTATTTTTCTGCCAGCCGTTGGCAATGGAAGTGTGATTTCTAGGAAGCCCCCATTCTATATTAAACACTCATCACTTGCTCTCAGCCATTAGAATTAGGAGAGGGTAAAGAACTGTGTAGGACATTAAATTTTACTTTAATAATTTGAAATTTCTAATAATTTGAGTATGATCAGCATTTCTAGAAAGAAAGAGTGGGCTAACAAAATTAATAGTGTTTAAAAAGTGCACAGATACCATCGTGGAGGTTTAGGGGGTATTGTTTACATTGTTTAGGAGAACAACTTTACCACTAATGCGAGGTTATACAGTCCTAAAGGAAATGCTTCCTTGCCACTCACTGAGATCTAATTATGAATCATACTTGGCTCTTCATTGAAGGGAGCATCTAGTGGACCTCTGCACTGCCAGACTTTGATGGTACAAGACCTTTATGCACCAAAAAGTAATAATATATATATATATCTTAAAACATGACGTGGTTCTGATTTGACTGACCATTGATCTCTGTAGCCTGGTTTTCCTGTTACTCTCTTCATAAACCTGCAGACTTTCAAATTCAGTACAAACAAGTGCATGTTGTTTGGGACTTCCTTGGGTGCCTCTGTCCTGAGGCACAGGACCCTGATCTTGTCACTCCACTTTTATATGAGTTTTACAACCCCTGGGCACTCCTTGACTTTCTCCATCCTCTCCTTAGTGCAGCTCCGGGTGGAGCCCTTTCCCTACCTTGAACCTGGAGCCCCGTGTTCTCCGCTGTTTATTCTCCAGCAGAGAATACTGGAAACAGGAAATGAAGTGGGAAACTCAAGTGAGCTTTTGTAATGTAAGCCTGAGGCTCCTGCCTTTGTATATCTAGTGATAAAATGTTTTCTGGTTCTTTTGCCTCCTTAGTGAGTATCAGAAAGGTCCTTTTTATCACAAAAGCCCTATTTCCCAGACAGGGTAGGACAGAGCTGGGCAGATGCCTCCTCTCCATGTGAGGCTAGAAACACAGGTCAACGGTGATTAGTTTTTATGTCACAGACTCTGTTTTTGTTTTATTTTTTTTTATTTTTATTTTTTTTTTAAAGATTTTATTTATTTATTTGACAGAGAGATCACAAGTAGGGAGAGAGGCAGGCAGAGAGAGAGGAGGAAGCAGGCTCCCTGCCGAGCAGAGAGCCCGATGCGGGGCTCGATCCCAGGACTCTGAGATCATGACCTGAGCCGAAGGCAGTGGCTTAACCCACTGAGCCACCCAGGCGCCCCTGTTTTTGTTTTATAAAAGAATTTATTTATTTAGGAAGAGAGAGCGAGCGGGAGGGAGAAAATCTCCAGCAGACTCCCCACTGAGCAGGGCGCCCAGTGTGGGACTCAATCCCCTGAGCCTGAGATCATGACCTGAGCCGAAATCAAGAGTCGGTGCTCAACCAAATGAGCCACCAAGGTACCCCATGTGACAGACTTTTGTTTTCCCCTCTCCCTCCCTCTGTGAAATCTTATTTTCTTTGCCCTTGCTTCCACCTGCTTTCCCAGCTCTCTAACCCATCTAGCCATGTTGGTTTCCTGCCCTTGAACTTACCTCTCTTGAAGATCGACTGATTCCTTTCCTACCAACTATTGCTGCATTGGAGACCCTCACCCTCCTCATTGATCCGTTTGATTTCTTTTTGATGATAGGCTCAACGCTTCCTCCTAGTCATTTTGCCAAGCCCTAAGCAGTCTTTTCTCTGGTCCCTGAAGCCAACTCCATGTGCCCTGAAGTCCCAGAGTTCCTCTGACCAATTGATTTTTGGCCCCAGAAAGTGCTTCCTGCTTCTTGACACAAGGTTTTCTTACTTCATGAGAATTTCTGATTAGTATTCTGAAACCGCTTTCTCTGATGGCATTAGTGGGAAACCAGACTGTCAATTTATTTATACCCAGCCTCGGGGCAGAACTACCCTGCGTGTGGAAAGCTATTGAGATGCAGAAAACAGTGTGTGTGTGTGTGTGTGTGTGTGTGTGTATACATATCGACTAGAAGTGACGTTTAGAGTGGAAATCCATTGCCCCACGGGTTGGAAAAGTGACTAACAGTAGGATATAAAAATGCCAGGGAAAGGCTGGGTGTTATTGCTAAATGCAGGTCACTTTTTCAAAGTTGTGGTTAATAATTTTCTCCAGGAATGCTATATGTGCTATATGGGTGATTACAGTGTCCTCCGTCTGGACTCATTCTTCCCAACCTTGTTCTGTCTGAACTGAAGGGGGCCTGGTCTCACATCGTGGGCAAGGACACATCTTTGTTAAGTCTCCTACGTCTGGGCTGGATAAAATGGGCCAGTGGCCTGGGGCATACCAGAAGGGAGAATAGGGAGTAAGGGCTTCCAGCAGGCAAGGAGCTATGATGTCCTGACAGAAAGCATCCTGGGTGTAAGATCAGGGGTCCTGCTCAATGAGGGTTCAAAGATCATCTTACTTTAACCTCCTCTCAACCTCCTCTTTAGGATTTATTTGGGATTAAACTATGTCTATATATCTGTATCTGCCATCTATCCAACTGTAGGGGAGTAGGACAGGCTATCCCAAGATGGGCCACTTGGACATAAAGATTATTTTGAGTTAAAAATAATCAAAACCTGACAGAGGAAGCTCTCTGTATTCCTCAAAACTGCCTAAATTCGCACTGGAAAGGGGAGCCTGGAATAACAAAGAGTCCCTTTACCTCCAGAATTTACCTGCATAATAGGGGAACTTTGTTTTTCCAAATATCCCTTTCCAACTTCTTGCAAATGAGCTTTCTCCCCTCAGTATTCTCAGACCCTGCCCCTCTCTTTAGCTCATAAAATCTTCCTGTTGCCTCACCGTCTTTGGAATTTCCATGTCTATGTGGATTCCCCTTACGTATGTCTATTAAATTTGTCTCATGTCCATTTGTTCCTTAAATCCAGCTGAAAGGACCATAGGGAAGAGGAAGGTCTTCCTCTGGGACAAACGCATCTATGCTTCCATCCATCTATGTATTTATGTGTCTATGTGCCTAGTTTGTAAATGTCTATGGTATATATGTCTAGAGTATATTTATTTATAAAGTGACAGGACCTGATCAGCATAATTATCTGGGCTCTGTTAGATTCCTTTTTATGTGTTCTCACAGTATCTGCATTTTTTGACCACAGTATTTTTTTTTTAATTTTTAAAAAGATTTTATTTATTTATTTGACAGAGAGAGATCACAAGTAGGCAGAGAGGCAGGAAGAGATAGAGAGAGGGGAAGCTGGCTCCCCACTGAGCAGAAAGCCGGATGCGGGGTTTGATCCCAGGACCCTGGGATCATGACCTGAGCCGAAGGCAGAGGCTTAACCCACTGAGCCACCCAGGTGCCCCCACAGTATTTTTTTTTAAATATTTTATTTATTTATTTGACAGACAGAGATCACAAGGAGGCAGAGAGGCAGGCAGAGAGAAAGGGGGAAGCAGGCTCCCCGCTGAGCAGAGAACCTGATGTGGGGCTCGATCCCAGGACCCTGAGATCATGACCCAAACCAAAGGCAGAGGCCCAACTCCCTGAGCCACCCAGGTGCCCCTGACCACAGCATTTTAAAAACTATAATAAAACAATTATTAAGTAACTGTTCTATACTAAGTTTCATGAGGGAGCGGGGTTTGTATCCTCAGCCTGAGAACTATGTAACAGTGTTTGTCACTTGGAAGGAATTTATTGTATTTTTTTAAAGAATGACTGGACAATTTTGATGTTTGTTAGGTCTGAGTATGAGGGTTTTTTGTTTTGTTTTGTTTCTATGACTAATGGGCACTGATATCCCTATTGGTCTCTCATGATTCTGGACTAAATATGATTCTGTGTTACCCCAGATGTTTATACTACTAATAATTGTTATCTCATTTTTTTTTTAATAACTGCCTCACAAAATGAGAGCAGGAACCCCGTTTTAATTCTTGAGGCCTCCTTAGACTTTAAGTTCAGCCAGTGTCCCTCATTTGTAGACTGACTCTTGCCTGGAACCATAGGTCTTGACCTTTCCCAGGATTGCTGACCCAAAGCTGATGCAAGGATATAGATACAGAAACTCCACACTCAGAATCCTAGGCTGATGCGCATTCCTGATGTCTGCCCCAAGACCCCCACTAATAATCTAGGACTCACTTGGCTCTGTGTTTGGGGCTTGATTTTTTTTTTTTTTTTAAGATTTATTTATTTATTTATTTATTTGAGAGAAAGAGAGAGCATGACTGGGCAGAGGGACAGAAGGAGAGGGAGAAGTGGACTCCCCACTGAGTGTGGGGCCCAACATGGGGCCAGATTCCAGGACCCTGAGATCATGACTGAACCAAAGGCAGAGGCTTACCCAACTAAGCTGCCCAGGTGTCCCTGGAGTTGGATTTTAAAAACATGGTCACAGGAGCGCTAAGGAGGGCAGCTCTCCTTGTGAGCAGGATGAGGTGAGTCATGAAGGGTTAGAACTGGGAGGAGCATAGGGACGCCTGCGTGGCTTATTTGGTTAAGGGTCTGCCTTTGACTCAGGTCTTGATCCCAGGTCCTGGGATAGAGTCCTGCATTAGATTCCTTGCTCAGCAGGGACCCTACATCTTCCTCTGCCTGCTGCTCCCCCTGCTTGAGCTCTCCCATTCTCTCTCTCTCTCTCTCTCACACACACACACACACACACAGAACTGGGAGAAGCATTGGAGTTGGCCTTTGGACCTCACTTCCAACTGTATCATACAGGTGAAGTGTGGAGACATCATAGAAATACTCAAAACTGCACACAAAATTGTCCCCCCACCGACGAAATTTTTGATGAGGGCAGAATTATAATCCAGGTTGCTAGTGTAGGAGAATTTTAATCGAGACTTCCCCTAGTTTTGGAATTTGCAGCTAGTAGATTGCAGTAAAAGTCATGAAAACAAAACCAAACAAAAGTACAAAAACCAAAGAACAAACAAGCAAAAAACTCATTGGGCAGATCCCTTCCCAGAACTTACTAAGAAGAGTCCGATTTAAGCCTACTTCTCCTGGCACCACACCCCACTGCAAAATACAGGAAGGGAGACTGGCAGGGCAGGGTTGGGGGAATTGTCATCAACAGCCTCATGCAAGACCAGGCTCAAGTGAGAATGCTTCCTGTTTCCTCTGTCCTCAGAAGCCGAGTTAGCTAAGAGTTCCAGAGTAGTTGGTGGTAGAAATTGGAGGTGGCTGCAAGAAAGAAAGATTGGCCTTTCCTTTCTGGCTGGCTGGATGCTTGCTGAGATGCAGGTCCTATAGATCTAACGTACACTGAGGAAGCTGGGAGGCTAGAGCTGGACAGCTGTTGGATGCTGGGCAGGCAGAGGAATTATACCACGATCGCCATCCTCCTTGACACCTCTTTCCAAAGAGAAGACAGATGTCTGATGCCTGTATCTTGACCTCTAATACTTTGTTAGAAATTTCATATCTGGGTTCAGAGTTGCATGTTCTGTAGTTAGCATCATTTCCTAGAAGATTGCTATTGGTTTACTGCCTATTTTAAGCATTTTTTTAATTATTATTTTTGCAGTATCTAGCTGGGGAGGGGATACTATAGGGTTACAGACTTTCCAAGAAAAGAGATCCTATGGCTGTGCCTAAACTGACAATTAATGTCTCTATGGTGTGGGATTGGACGCTAAGTAATCTGCCAGAGTCCTCACTCGCAGTATGTGGAAACCTAGAAGAATAAACAAGTAATTGAATGAATGAATGAATGAATGAACCCTAACAGAAACACACTAGAGTGTTTACATCAGTGAAGGACCTGATACTTAAACTGACCACGAAGGTCTATGTATTACTGTTGTACGACCACATGGATTCAGAGCCAGACAATTTGGGGTTCACATCCCCAGTCTGGAAATTAGCAACTGGATGGTCCTTGACCAGATACGTAATTTCTCTGTGCTCTGGTCTTCTCAACAATGAAATGGAGATGTCAACATCACCCTTTACAGGGTTGAGATGAGAACTGAGATAATGCCTGGAAGATTCTCAGCAGAAGGCCTGATAGGAGATGTTCAATAGAAGCCTCCCTATTCAGCAAACACCGGTCAATGTCTAATCAATGCAAGGTCTGAGTAAGGGGAAACAGACATAGATACATTCATAAGGCAAAACCTGTTTCCTCAAGGAGGGCACAGTTTATCTGAGTGAAGAAAGAAAAAACAAAGGCCCTACCTAGGGAACTTAGTTTGCAAACTAAGGGAATGATTAAAAAGTCTTCCTTTTTGGAGTGATGAAAATATGTTATTATTGTGTGTATGCTTAAAAATGTGACATTTACACATGGATTTGTCCACACAATTACCATAAAGTAAAGGAAATCAACCCTTTATTACATGAAATAAAGGGGGTAAAAAGAGAATTAAAACAAGCTACATCTGCAAGTGCCTTCATGGGTCCTGGGTATTTAGCACAAGGGTTTTCTCCATGGCTGGAGGCACGATTGTTGGAGATGAACAGTTGTTCTGTCACCCTGAACAGCATTAGAATCTTGCTTCCATTTGATCAGAGACTGTGGTCCTCCCTACGATCAGTGAGCCTATTTTTCATAAATAAGTTTGTATAAGAGACTGGGGAAATCAGTGCAAAGCCCTCAACTCTTATATAGAAAATCCAGAATGTTAGAGTGGACTCAGAATGTAATCGGGTGTTAAAATTACCACTGAAGTTCCCAAGCATATATGCTGCCCAATATTAAAGAGTTGTGTGTTGGAGGTGGGGGGGAGGGTTCAAAGGAAATATGTGCCATCAAATGCCGTAACCTTTGGACCTGGTAGCCAAACCAAGAATGTAGAAAGAGGCCAATGTAGAAAGAAGGTTGGTGAGGATAAGATTGTGTTATGGACTCCATCCCACCTCCCCTGCTCTGCCTTAAGCCTGGAGGAGCAGCTTCAGTGAGAACACAGAAAGAGCCCCAATATGTGACCCTGAAATCTGGGCACCATTGTGGATTGGGGTTGAATTCCCACCCAGGTAATCTAGGGGATAAGCAATAGGTTGAATAAGTACATTGATGGTGGGTCAGATGCAAGAGAGTTAGCAAAGGACCGCCTCAGGCTCCACCCACCTGAGCCATCTAGAGTGGTAGAGAACCACCAACCATGATTCGGGAGAGGGAGGGCTCTGTAGGGTCCGCACAGCAGGGTCTCCATTGACCCTCTGGGATAGAGATCTATCTGCTTAGTCAGGACCTTCCAGAGAATAACAGCTGTACATCTCTCCTCGGCCACCAGGTGGTCCCTGCGTCAGAGGGTAACCGCACCCACCCAATGAGACTGGACCTTTCCTTCTTATGCCCTCTCCTTGGGTCTAACGGGAGGCACCAAAATAGCAATAAAGGAGTTGGAAGGAAGCAACCTTGACCAGGAGAACCCTTGCCTTTGAATAAGGATTAAATTACCTATCTACCTACTTCACAGGATGTTTCTAACTTGAACTTCTGTCCCATAAGAGCTAGAAGTCGTGCTCTGCCTGCACGTTCATTCCAGAGCGGGAGGAAGACCGTGTCCAACGAAGCAATCTGGCAGGACGTAATGCCAAGCACCACGCGGGTTCGGTGGCTGGGTCATGGTCACGTCCCTCCTGTACACGCAGAGTCCGTGCTGGTTGGTTGTACTGCACAGAAAACAAAAGGGGGTGTTTATGAAAACAAGGAAGGTGGGGTTTTTTAATTAAGGAAATTCCTGCCTCCTTTGTTACTTATCCGTCCTTCCCTGGTCCCCACCCTCAAGAAGGGCATAGAAAACCTGGAAATTTCCAGATTCCTGATACTTTTTCCAGAATTTACCTGTTCTCTGTCTCATTTCCTCCAGTCCCAAACCTCCAGTGAATGGCCAGGTGGCAGGAGTGCCTTATAAGCTGTAACAGGACTTGGTGCGATTTTATTCATGGATATTGTTCTGAAGGGTTACTAATAGGAGACATCTGAGCATTGTCACATTGGCCGAGGGGATGATTTGGAGCAGGGAGATCTTTGGTCTTGTTAAAATCAGACCTTGCTGATGTCCGGGCATCAGAAGGTCAAGGTGCTGAGCTCTGGGTCTGCAGGTGCACCTGGTATGTCTTCAGCCCTGTGCCCAGGACCTGGGTTCTCCCTCCCTGGGAAGCATCGGCCGTCCCCTCTGGGGGACTTCAGCGGCCCGCTCCTGTTTTCTCTACCCTGCCGCTGCACCTTGAACTTCGAAGTCTCTTTCCCTGATGGGACATCCCTGTTCTTTAGCCAACAACAGGCTCTAACCTGAACACTCCCCCTTCCTGTAAGAAATGAGACAGCCGAAGGAGGCTGTGGGCAGGAAGGGAGAAGACAGGACTGATTGGGAAGAGTTCCATTACGAAATAAAACATTCTCCCCTTTTGAAGTGAACACAGCCTGCTAATATGTCTCCCGCTTGCTGGGGTTTCCAGCTGTTTCCTCCTGAGCACTTGGGTATCAAAGCTGCACGGGCTGACCGTAGGACTGTTTGCTCTGTAGCCAGAGCGATTATAGCCTGACAGTGCTCAGCTCTGCTCCTGTGTTTATTACTATTATTATTACTTCTCTGCTCATGGATTCTGAAGGCCTCCCTACACAGAAGCAAACCCTGGGGAATCACAAAGCCACAGGTGCATGGTTGGCAGTCGTGGTGCGACTGTTCCTGGATTGATAGGGGTTTAGCACGTTCCCTTTATCCAGGAAGCAGAGCCAGGGGTGTTTAGACCTACATGCACAGGAAAGAGAGGGTTCCCTGCAGAAAATGTCAGCCTGCCACTCTAGGCAGCGAGCAGGTAGAAGGAGAGTAGCCTTTTCATTTTCATCTGAATGTGTTGCTAGACCAGGGGCCTCATGCCTACATCTGGGCTGAGTGGCACAGTCAAGGCCACACGGTTTGGAGCCTAGACTTGCAGCGGGGGAATCTGTCAATGCTCTGCACATAGCAAAAATTAATTTATTTTATTTTATTTTATTTTAGAGAGAGTGAGAGCAAGAGCAAGCGAGAGAGAGAGAGAGAGAGAGCACAAGCAGTGGGGAAGGGCTGAGCGAGAGGCAGAAGCAGACTCCCTGCTGAGCAGGGAGCCTGACATGGGGCTCCATCCCAGGACCCCGGGATCATGACCTGAGCCAAAGGCAGACGCTTAACCGACTGAACCACCCAGGCGTCTGCAAAAATAATTTTCTTAAATAAATTTATGAATCACATTGCTTCTTGCACTGTCACTGTGCATATATTTTAAAATGCAACATGTATGCCTATGGTCTCACACATCAACGTCCCAAATCTATTTGCAATTTGGTAGGCGTGATTTGCTGAAAAACAGCAAAGTTTTAGAAGGATTCAGACATAATCTTTTTCCCCTCCCGAATGTTAATTGTATTAATCAGTGCTGTCAATAAAATTTTCTTCCTGATTCCTCTAGTTCAAACTCTTTAAAATTAACCCTTATTTCTTAATTTACTTATCAACTCAATGTGGAAATTTTATGCAGCCATCTCATTGCTTTTAAGTCCTGAATGATGATTTTTCTCTGCATTTGGTCAGGCCTCATTGGCCGACTGAATATAAAGTTGTTATATTGCTTTTGGTCAGATACTGTCTTTCGGATCGTAACGTTCAACTCCTAGCCACACATAAATCTGTGCGCCCGAATGGATCTTAGCCCCTCTTTCTGTTCGTATTTGTTTTCTTCCCTCTCCGTCCCTCTCCAAAGTATTCAGTCAAGCGAAGCTTGAAAAGAAATAACCAAAGTATCAAAGGGGCAGTGTTAGTGACTAGAAATGCTCAGCACTTGAATGTCTGAAGGGGCTAGGCAGATAAAATGCAGAGGTTAGAAAGGTTGTAAAATGGTTATGTGTTCAGGGGCTTGCTGCTTCCATCGCTATACCTGCTCTGTTAGACCACCTTGATAACACCGTGCAGGAGCAGGAAAAGTGGTCGAACAAAATATATCTGCGGGTCCTTAAGCTTCCAAGTCCAGCTAATGCCAGAGCCATTATTCTTCCTCTCAACATCCAGAATATTTTCCATTGTAGTGTATGTCCTGTATTGCCTAATAGACGGTAGGATCCATGAAGACTGGTGTCTTCTTCTGTCTCTTTCTATGATCTCTAAATGCCCACCCTGCACTCCGAAATCACACCCTGTGCTGTATACACTGGGAGATACAGAGATAGAGAAATGAAGGTGGTCCCCTGCAGGGGACAGACACAGAAGTGCCCTCTGAGCACTGGGGCCATGCTTTCCCCTTCCGTAACGCCTAGCACAAGGTCATGTACGTGCAGAGAGCTATAAATGTCTAATGAATGAGTGAGTGGAGAGTAGACTCTCATAATTGCTTGCTGAAACTGAGCCTGCTCACCAACCTTCAGAAAACTCTCGAATTCTTCATGAAGCCGAGAATGCTCCTAGAAGACCCCACGCGTAAATGCACATGTGATTGGAGAGCAGTTATCAGCTACTTATGGGTCCCTGTTGGTTGGTTAAACCTCGTTAGAAGCCTCATGGCTGCAACAGGCAAACAGTCCCCAGACAAGCTGGTCTAGGGTTTTGGGAAGCGGTGGTAGCAATGGCGACGTTGCTAAGATATTATCAGGGTGCAGGGCTCCCCACGAAGTCACTCTGGTCCCCTTGGACTGTAACGTGGCTCCGTCTTACTCTTTGACCAACTTGCTTGATTTATCAAATGAAGCTTTCTTTTGGGGGTGATTTCTCTCTTTTCTGCTCAAGCTCGGTATTTTCTTTAATTCAGCTTTTCCTTTCCATAAAAATGTCATATGCTAGGAATACAATTCTCCTATCTCACCCTGTTCAGTAACCTGATGCCCATTGGTGGATGAAAGCTCTAGCTTCCCTGAATGTCAAGGTCCATAGTTTGCCCCTCTGTGTCTTATCCACATCATCTGACCAGGTTATATTGGAGGAAAACAGAGGTTTAAATTGGAAGAAAGGACATGAAAGCCAAGCAAAACTGAGGGCCTATTCACACATGCACGCATACATGTATTTATAGGTATATGTGTGTATATTTGTAATCTGTAGCGATTCTGCTGTGCCCTGGTGTGTAAGTGCATGTGGGAAAAAGTGCTAGAAATGCACGTTGATAGGGCATCTACCCTGTACTTCTGCCCAGGGCACTTCTGCCCAGGGCAGGTGCATATTATACTCCATTTAATCTGCACGAAAACATTTAAGCGATAGGTTCTGTTTTCCCATTTTAAGGATGAAGACATTGGGCTTGGTGAGGTTGTGCAACTTGAACGTGGTCATTTGGCTAGGAAGTGGCAGAGCTGAGATTCCTATTCCAGACAACTGACTACCAGAATATTCCCTTTGCAGGAGTCCAAGCAGAGGCCTTCTTGGGGATGATGTTTTGAAGTATTGCTGTACAAAGTAACTGGGCCATGCGCTGTTGATCCCTTTGTTGCTGCAAAGAGATTAGGAACTTGTACCGGAATGCAGAGGGACATAATCACGGTGCTTCCTTCCTTGCAAGAAGATCTGAACTAGAAACATGTTCTATATAATGTGATTGACTCACATGTAGGCTGAGGCCCCCTGTTTGATCACAGATCAGTGTTTGTGAACAGGCCAACACCAATCTGGAGATCATGCATCGAGAGGTGCTGATCTGAGTATCATCACGGAGCGCATACCTTTTGCAAAAGCTGTTGGCCTTCCAGTGTGATCCGTGAGGACATGTGTGGTGGGCCACTCACTGAGGACCCACCATACATATGGGAAAGCTGGGAGCTGAGGCTTCACCTTAATGTCATCCTACCTTTTCGTGAAGGTACTTTGGTTTGTGTCTTGCTGCCTCATCTGACAAGGAGGCTGGTTGTACTTGGATAGGCTGGTGTAGGGTGTTCAGACCTGGGTCAGGGTCAGGGATGGTATTCCAGTATGGCCATGTCGATTATCACTGTATTAAAATGCTTGCACACCTTTGGACTCTGAGGCACTGCCCACCAAGTGAAGCCTCCCATTGCCCCCCTCACTATCCTAGCCTCCCTCGCTCCTCTGCCATGCCCCTCAGGACCTGGTCGGGCTTCAGAAACTGAACTGGATTGAAACCTGGCAAAGCAGAACTCTGCTCTGTTGATGTGACCAGCATCTACTTTCTGGAGTCTTGGCCCTTTGCAGATGAGTTTCATACAATATGTATAAGATTCATATGGGCCTAGGCAGGAGGACCTTCTCTCTTTTCTCTCCAGTCTGGGGCACTAGAAGGGAAGCTTAAGAGTGGGTCTGAGAGAACCCATAGTGACCCTAGCTAGAGAGATTGTTCCTGGTAGTCACCTTACAAGATGGCCTAGGGCAGGTTTCAGAAGCCAGTGACAGAGCTGCAGGTCAAAGAGAAGGGGACTATGAGGACGAGGGACAGTGGGTGGCAAATAGTGGAAGAGGAGGATGACCTCCTTTTGTCCACGGCTGGAGCTGTGCATGCCCCTGGTGCCATACTGGGTGAGCCTTCTGGTAGGAAAGGGAATATGGGGAATTTTATTTTATTTTATTTATTTATTTTTTAAAGATTTGTTTGTTTATTTATTTATTTATTTGACAGACAGAGATCACAAGTAGGCAGAGATGCAGGTAGAGAGAGGGAGGAGGAAGCAGGCTCCCTGCTGAGCAGAGAGCCCGATGTGGGGCTCGATCCCAGGACCCTGAGATCATGACTTGAGTCGAAGGCAGAGGCTTAACCCACTGAACCACCCAGGCGCCCAGGGAATGGGGAATTTTAAAAACGCAGGACTTACAGGGTCATATAACCTCTAAGAACACATGACCTCAAAACCACCAAAAGCTTTTTTTAAACAAACATGTGAAGTTTAAAGCCTGTGTATTGACATGGACGTTTGACTCGCGCCGGGGGAACATTTTTTATACCCTCGGTGTGCTCAGCTACATAAACTCGTGTAAGCTGTGGTCCGTTTGTGCATCTGTAGAAGAGGGTTGGGCTCGCTTAGACTGCTCTCTCTGCTCAAATCCTAGGCTGCCTGGGTTCAGGCTCTGTTCCTACTTACCCTCACATGCATGGTCCAGGAGTTCACTGTCTGCTGCGTCATTCATGGCTTGCGCATGAATTCACCAATAAAAGGTGCAGGGAAGGTCCAGCATTGAAATAAAGGACACATTGGAAGTCCAGCCCACACCCTCAGGCCTGCTGTTCCAGTGAATGTAGGGCCTTTTTGCAGTTACTACAGAAACAGCTGTCAGCAATGGGTCAGGAAGCTGGGGCTGGAAGGATGGACACAGAGGGGCTTCTTTGTGTGCAGTGGAGCCCGTCAGATGGCGGAGGCACCAACATGCCTGGGGAAGGGTTCTGAAGCTTTAGAGTACGTTTGATGGGTTTGGGGAGCCGAGGAGCCCTCTACCGACCCTCCGGCTCGCCTGCCTGCCTGCCTGCGGGACTTCCCAGATCTGAGGGGCTGGATTGGCTCGAATTTCCCTGCTCTGTGCACATCCAGGCAGAGTGTGTGCAAAGTTAATTTTTTTGCAGACTCTCCAAACTTGGTTAAAACTCTAAAAGTCACTGCCTCTAACTCACGCTGACACTTTGGGAAGATCCTGAGAATGTTTCCGGGGATAGATTTCTTATTGCAGGCTGTTTACCCCAAAAGGAAAACAGGCACAGGCCAGTGACCCGGAGAAATGGAGAGACCCTAGAGGACGCCAGGTAGCACGTGAAGGAAGAAGCGGGCCCTCGAGAAACTGACTACGCCCAACCAGTGTTCCTCTGCCTTTTGTTATTATTAAATATTTAATTCATTTTATTGAAATATTTAACTACACTAACAATATAGAAGATTGAATTTTGAATTTAATTTTACTTTTAAATTTTAAATCACACAGTATCTAAAATAAGGTATTAATTCAGATACATTACTATTTCCAGGCTCCCACGCATTGTTTAAGGAAGTATGAATGGTAAAAGCAATGTTGTAGTTTTCATGATTAAAAATAAAATAAGGAAAACAAAGAATACATGCACCCCTCTCACCATGTATTTCTAACCGCTGTGAATGTTTTAGCACACATCAATCATTTTAACAATTTTAAATAAAATTGTGATCGTAACGGACATGTCACACTCTAGTCAACCTACTGTACTTCGGTGCTATCCCATGAGTCTGTCCCCATGGTGTTGGGGGCAAAACACACCACAGTCTTAATATTCCATGTTGTGAATACATTCAAATTTGACTAGAAATATATTGCCACACATTTAGGATTTTTTTTTTTCTATTGTTCCTCTTACGATTATTTTCTTAAGATAAATTTCTGGAATTTGAATTGTGAGCTCCAAGAGGTAAACATTCTTAAGGCTTCTGAAATGGATTTCCAAATTACCCTATGGAAATAGCACAGTGATAAGACCTTCCATCAGCAACAGGTTATGATTGGTCTGTTTATAGCCCTTTACCAGCAGAGCGTGATGATTTGGAGAGTGAGAGGTAAACGTGAATCGAAAAGCAAATTATGGCATTTCATTGCTCTATTAATTTGCTTTTTATATCACGTTATTTTTTTTCCTTTATTGCAATTACATTTGTTATTTTTTTAAAGCATGGTTTCCGATATTTCAGGCTAACGAGATACATTTAAATTTTATTTATTCAATCATTACTATTTTCCTTTATGGTTTCTTCTTTGAGGATACGCATAGGAAGACCTTCTTCTGGTCTGGAGATGATAGAACATTGGAATATATGTTTTATTCCTCCTCTAATCATTCAAGTTTTTTTTTTAAACATTTAATTCTTTCATCAAAATGGAATAATTTTGTGTTTGAGTTAAGATTTTCCCCTGGAGTATTAACTAGTGATTTTTATTTTAGCCCCATCACAATCCATTTGCTGGTGACTTGGAAGGCACCTTTACTGTATGCAAACCTGTACACATTCCACAGGCTTTGGTGCCCTCCTTATTCTTCTCTTGATCTACCATGTCTTGCCATGTCTTGTGTTAATGCTGTAGCATTGAATTATTGTAAGTGCATAAGATCTTCCCATTGTTATTTTTTTTCCACTCCTCATTTCAAAATTATTCTTGGATACTTTCGCTATTTATTCTTCTAAAATGGAATTAATTTGCCAAGTTTGAAAATCTCCATTGGTGTTTTACTGATATGAGGAGAATTGATACAGCATGGTATTGCTTTCCCAGAATTCAGCATATTGCTTTATTCTTTTAAATTTTCCTTGTTATCTCTTGGTGAGGTCCTGGGATTTATCATATAACCCTTGGGGTATTTATTATTAATTCTATTCCTAGATATTTTATAGTTGTGTTCCTATTGTGAATGGGGTTTTTATTATACTTAATAATTTATTTTGCTGGTTTATAGAAAGAAAATTGATTTCTGGATGTTTAATTTGTAACCTGTCTACTTACTCGAGTCTTGCTTTATATCTAATAGATTTTCTGTTTTAGTTGATTCCTTTGGTTTGTTTTAGTACATAATCAGTCTTCAAATAATGATAATGTGATTCCTTCCTTTTTAATATGTATGACTCATTTTTTCTTATCTTATTGAATTGTTTGGAACCTATCAAAAATGATAAATAGCAGTAGTGAGAGCAGGCCCTAGTTTTGGTCATAGTTTTAATAAGGACTGTTCATGTCAAGTCTGGTTTGGAATATTGGTTTATCTAAGCATTTGCTATTATTAATGGTAATATATATACTTGTATAACCTGCAAGGGGCTAAGTGCCAATGTAAATTTGTATATATAAAACTCATTGAATTATCTCCATACCTCCATGAGGTATTATTATTTTCCCCATTACACAGATGGGAAAATTGAGACACTAATAGGTCAAATGACTGCCCCAAGACCAGTTAGCACGTAGCGGCACTGGAATTGGGATGCCAGCAACCTGGGCCTCAGGGCCTGTGTTGACACCCACCCCGCCATGCTGCCTCCTCAGGTCTAGAAAGAGCTCAGATACTAAGACTTGTATTGGAAATGGATGCATCCATCCAGAAGTTCTTGTTTTTCACTCTTCTGGCTTTTGATTTATTTATGTACTAATATTTATGTTAGTAGATTTCCTAGTGATATCATCCCCCTGCCTTTCTTAGAAAAATACTCTCTAGATCATGCTGCGTAATTATTTTTATATATTCCTATTTCTGAACACAAACAACATTTTCTTTAATTGGGTTATGTCTGTATGTGGATATATGTATTATCTGTAGGTTTATGTAGGCATATGTAGATATAATTGGCAGATAGCATTATATTAGTTTCAGGTATATGACACAGTGATTCAACATATGTCTATATTGTGAAATGAGCACAATAAATCTTGGTAGCCTGAATCACCACACGTAGTTACAACATTTTTTTTCTTGTGAGGGAAACTCTTTAAGTTCAACTCTCTTAGTAACTTTCAAATAAACAATACAGTGTATTAACTATGGTTACCATGCTGTGCATTACATTACATGACATACTTATTTCATAACTAGAAGCTTGTGCCTTTTTCCTACCCCCTACCCTTCTATCTCTAACAACCATCAATCTGTTCTCCTAATCTATGAGTTCACCTTTTTTTCTTTTTTTAGATTCCACAAATAAGTGAGAAAATACGGTACTTATTTCTCTATGCCTCACTTATTTCACTTGTCATGATGCCCTTCAGGTACATCCATGTGGTAACAGATGGCAGGATTTCCTTCCTTTTTATAGCTGAGTAATATTCCACAACACACACACAGAGACGCATGCGTGCGCACATACACACACGCATCTTTATTATCCATTCATCTACTGATGGACAGTTAGGTTGTTTCGATGTGTTGGATGTTGTAAATGTAAATGTAAATATTTTAAGAGACATTTTGATACTTTATCTATGTGTGGTTTACATTTTTTAAATTTTTAAAAATTTTATTTAATTTTATTTATTTTCAGTGTTCCAAAATTTGTGCACCATACCCAGTGCTCCATGCAGTATGGTTTATATTTAATGCCTTCTCTTCTTTGGGTTTCTCTCCTTGAGGCCATCACACATAAACAACATTCTTGAGGCACAACTTTTCCTCCCAATTCTGTACATGTTGCTTCATTGTCTTTGATATTTATGAGTGTGACTAAATGTCAGGGTTTTTTTTTAAGATTTTATTTATTTATTTGACAGAGGGAGAGAGATCACAAGTAGGCAGAGAAGCAGGCAGATAGAGAGGAGGAAGCAGGCTCCCCACTGAGCAGAGAGCCCGATGCGGGGCTCGATCCCAGGACCCAAAGATCGTGACCTGAGCCAAAGGCAGAGGCTTAACCCCCTGAGCCACCCAGGTGCCCCAATTTTAGGTTCTTTAATTTTGATTATTTATAGAGTCCCCAATGCTTTTCTTGTTTCTTTTTATTAATTATGTCTCATATATTTGGTGAAAGTGTCTGATCTGCAGACTGATTTTTTTTAAAGATTGTATTTATTTATTAGAGAGAGAGAGAGAGAGCATGAGCAGTGGGGAGGAGCAGAGGGAGAAGAAGGCTCCCCACTGAGCAGGGAGCCTGATGTGGGACTCAATCCCAAGACCTGGAGGTCGTGACGTGTGCCAAAGGCAGATGCTTAACTGACTGAGCCAACTATGTACTCCATTATTTTAAAATACAAAATAGTTCTTCCTTCCTTTTCCTCATCCCCTTTCCCCTCTTTTTTCTTTTTCTTGGCTTCTGTGGTGATAACCCAACTTGTTTGAATCTGAAATTAGAAAGGGAATTAGATCACTTTTCCTTAAGGTGCTCTAAAATTCTTACTCTCATGTATATATATATATATATATGAATAATACACACACATACACATATATATGTGTATATATATTTCACACACATACACATATATATACACATATATGCCAGTCATATATATATATATAATATGTATATATATGTCATCATTTTAACCTATTTTTTTCCTTGAAATACTGGGAAATTTCTTGAGGCTGTCTGCTACATAATGGATTTTATTTTCTGTATTGAACAGTCTGTTAATTCTTTCCATTTGTTCTTTAATATAAAAATTATATTTCCCATCTCAACATATAGTTACTTCTGAGCTCCTATCACATCTTTAACTGTACTTTTATCAATGCAATCTACTCTCAATCCTTTATGAGACTATAAACAAGAAATGTCTCAAATTTTTCTCATTTCTGGCAGTAAATCTTTTTCATAAAAAAAGATATTTGTTCGGTGTTTCAGAATGTCATCCTCTTAACTGCAGTATTTGTGCATAGGTGTAACATTTTCCCTGTGTGTGCTTTAGAGGCTGTTGAATCATGTCCAATTTTACCAAAAGAGATAGGCTTTGCCAGAAGGTGTTGTAGATCTTTGGATCTATAAGACTATTGGATCTACAGGATACTAATTCCTCTCCACTTACAACTTGGGTTTAGGGATGGAAACAGAGGCCCATGCAAACTTTGAGGACCAAGTGAAGAGCACCACATAAAGGCAGGATCTCCAAAGATGAGGACATCTTGCTGAATCAGTGACATCACAGTGTGTGAAGGGAGAATGTGAGGATGCTTGACTGTCTTGGCCATGGCTTTGGGTATAGCAGACAGAAAAGGAAAAGTCCTCATTCATAATTTCTAAACACAAATCCTCTTTTAAGCAGATTAGGGGTCAAAGCTTAAGTGTAAGCTGTGGCCCTAAAGGCTTCAAGCTGAGGCTTCAGCTGGTAGTGGTCCCCGATGTGTAGTCCCCAAGTACCTCGTAGAAGGAAACACAAACTCTGGAGCAAAGAGCCTTGAGACCTATCCACAGAGACTTTCTTCAAGTTCAAAAAAATATGAATTTAGAGTCTCAAAATATCATAAAGTATTTGAGCAGGCAAGTCTACAGTATTGACATTAAACAGGAAGACGGACAAATGATGGATGCCCACAAAGACCATATATACAGGACTAATCGGGAAGGAGAATATAAAATAATCATGTTTATAGTGTTCCAGAGACAGTTTTTGAGATGAATGAGTCAAAGAGCAGATTCAGTGAAGCTGGAGAGCAAATTGTTAAAACGGAACATTGATATGAAAAGATACTCCGAATTTATTGTATTGATAGAGAGAAATTTAAAAAATATTAAAGTAAAGGTAAGAGATATGGACAACAGAGTAAAAATAAATAAGTTTAATAGGAGTGTTATGCTTGTCTTTGCTTTCTTTCGGGGGAAAGGAGGAGAGGCAACACCCAGAGAGACAGTGGCTTACAGTTTTCTGAAACTGATGAGATACACCAGTCTGTAGTGTCAATAAATTACACGTAAAAGAAATAAAAGTAAATCTAAATGTAATTCAGGAGTGTACTGTGGAAGGGAAGTCTCCTCCTTTATTAGCATGCTAAACTTTTTTAAAAAGTTTCTGGTATGCAGATGTTCTCTTGATAACATCTCTCCTCCAAATTTTTCTGTTTTATCAGCAAATCACACCAAAAATGTCCAAAGGGTGTATGTGGTATTGGTAGTGGTCACCTCCGTCTTCATTGTGAGATGGTCACCAGAAATCACATCATTATGTGCTTTGTACTTTGCTTTTTTCAAACCCACCTGTGGTTAAATCATAAGCATTTTCCATATTGTTAAATGGCTGTTATAATTATTGCTTTAATGGCTTTATTGTAACTCATCAAATTTATTCCATTATAATTTCCTTAGCCATTTCTTCCTTACTAGATATTTAGTATTTTATTTCCTTCAAATTTTGAGTATTACATATAACTTTGACACAGTATATATATTTTATGCCTATAGCTTCACTTTTATTTTGAATCAGTCCCTCAGGAAAAATTCTCAGAAGTGGCATTACCATGTCAGATGTCATTGCATTTTGATATGTGCCAGCTTTTATCATAAGAGTCAGCACTATGTATCATAAATTTGAATATATTTCTACCCATTTGCTGGGTGTAAGAGGCATTTTTATTTAAATAATAAAATAAAATATTTTTTCCATGCTTGGTTATTAATTCCTTTTCTCCTTTTGCTCACCAATTATCAATATATATACTTTTTAAACATGTTTGTGGACCCTGTGTTTATCTTACCAATATGTAATTTTCTTAATTAACACAAATATTCCTCCCATATCTATGGTACTTAAAAATTGTGTGATGGTGAGGGTAGTAGCCAATTATGGAGACAAATGTACATGTGAATCAACTGTCTGGCTCCCCTAACACTCATTTCTAACACTGTTCTCACTTTCCTTTCTCTTTTAAAGTAGTTGAACAAGCAAAAATTCTGATTTCAGCTCCCAGACCATTGTAAAGCTGGAGTTGGCTCTATTACACAGCTCTGGCCAATAAAATATAAGCAAGAGTGTGCTGGTACCTCCATTCTCCATTTTCTCTTTCTCCTTCCTTGAATGATGTGCTGGCTGGAGCTACAGCAGCCTCCTTGCAATTGTGAGAAAACCTGGAGAATGACAGATATGGTAGTCCTGATTTTCTTAGGGCACTGAAATAATGCCATGAACTTTCTACCTGAAAACTTATCATGGAAAATAAAACTCCATTCATGTTAAAGTCACTATAGTCAGTCTTTCTGTTACTGGCTGTGGAGAAAAAAATCGTAATTAACACATATAGGCTGAGAGGAGAGGAGAGTTGGGTCTCTGTTTTAATAAGACTCACTTTTAAAGTAGCCCAAAGCCAGATTCATTTATGAACTTGTGACTGTAGACTCATGATTACTGATGCAAGCAGATCTCAGGCTTTCTAAATTTTGTCTACCTGTTTTCTGGATCATATCCAGAGATGTGAATGCATCCCTGAAGCAAAAATGAAGTATTTCACTCTTCATGACATTTGGCAGTGGCGGAACATAATTAAAGGCATTCATACACTTGCAACCCAAAAAAGCGAAGTTCCACTTGACAAATAGGATGTGTATCCAAGAGACGGTACGTTCATGCTGCTCCATAGCCATCCATGTAAGGCCATTGCTTATCCATTTCTCATATTTTGAAGATAAGCTATATAATAGGCTATTGGCTCCATGCCAGGAATCATGCTCGGTCCTTGCCTTTGAGGATTTCACTTCTAGATTGTGTATGGCGGTAAGAGGAGACTATCCATATCAATAAATTTTTTGGATACTGGGTGAGAGTAAAAAGAGTGTATTAAAGAAAGATTCATAATGGAGATCAAAATGGACTAGGTGATTTACTCAAGACCACAAAGTCAGTAAGTGGTACAAGTTCCTTTAATACAGGTCTTCTCAACAAGTCTTTTTTTTTTTTTAAAGATTTTATTTATTTATTTGACAGAGAGAGATCACAAGTAGACAGAGAAGCAGGCAGAGAGAGAGAGAGAGAGAGGGAAGCAGGCTCCCCGCTGAGCAGAGAGCCCGATGTGGGACTCGATCCCAGGACCCTGAGATCATGACCTGAGCCGAAGGCAGCGGCTTAACCCACTGAGCCACCCAGGTGCCCTCAACAAGTCTTTTTTAGAATACCAACCATTGCTTGAAATAAATGGACTGATATTTGGGATATGGAAATATTTTTTGTTATAAAATTGCTATCGTTTTGGCTGTTTTTTATAGAAGCTGACTTATACCATGGTGTTGTGTTGCCCCTGACCTATCAAGATGGCTCATGCAATGAGATTTGTTTCCACCAAGGACTTGTCCTTCTTTTGACCTGTATGTTCTCTGCTATATGCTGGGGTTACACATATGTATCAGGCATCCTGCCTGCCTTGAGGGGCCGTATTTAGTTCATATTCTCCTTGTTTACTCTTTCTTGCCACCAGCGAGGTGGCTGATTGAGGAGGAGGGCATGGCCTTCGCTTTGTAACTCCCCACTCAGCTGACCATTCTAGAAGGAAGAAGAACAGCCAGGAAAATAAGGTGTAAGAACAAGGTTGGAACTTTAGCTCATGGAAAGAGACTGAGATGTTTCTCTCTTTAAACAGTGATCTTTTCTACCCACTTAAGAAAACTTGTTAAACATCTGTCTTCCCCTCCCATTTCTGTTGTTTACAGAAGAACAGACTTCCCTTAACTCTGAAGCAGTGTCTCCTTTCTTTAGGAAAACAGATGTCCAAACATGCAGCAAATCAAATTTTCAAACAACTTTGAAATAAGCTGAAATAGACCTACTTTCCTTTATCCTTTTACCTAGAAATTCTTTTGTGAGGCTGATAAATTCCCAGTTTGGAATTTTGTTTTCCGTTGTGATGCTTATGACCAATTTTTTGGATTTTTACTATTACATCTCTGTTTCCTGTATCACTGCTATTTGTATATGAAAATCTCTTTAAAAAATAATATTCAACTATTAATAATTTTTCATTGAAATGAAATGTATTTATAGAGATAGAGAACTCAGGACCACGTTGAATTCTGTCATATTAGATATATTTGCTAGGCATAAGGAAGGAGAAATTGAGCTGATATTGACCAGCATTTTGTAGACCCTGGAATATCACCACATGGCCAAGCGTGTGGAGGGAAGAATTTTAATCTCATTTTTCAGATGAGAAAATTAGAGCTAATAGTGTTCATTAAGTCCAAGATCACACAATCAGAAAATGGTGAAGTCAGGATTCAAACCCAATTCCTATCTAATTTCAAAAACCATGCAATTTGTACTTCATTATGTAATGGGGTCCTTCCTAGTTTTTGTACAACACTTTGTTGAAGAGTCAACTCATGATTCACTTGCTAGTCCCTATCACTGTGCGCTCATGGATAAACTATCATCGCCATGGGTCTAACTCTCCTTTCCCTGTGTAATGGATGAAATAGCAACACCTACCTCATATAACTTTAATAAGTATTCATTGAATTAAATGCATGTGAATGGGCTCAGAACAGCATGTGGCACCTAGTAAATGCTCAATAAAATTGTTTATTATTGTAGGTTGCTTCATGGGTAATAGCATAGAGTGAATATCATGGCTTTGTTCTCATGTACTATCACAGTACAGATTAAATAAATGCTGGTGTTGTTGTCCTTAAGTTTTGGTATTTATATATGAAGGATCTCCCTCATTCTTGTCCACTGGTTGACAGATTTATGGAAAGGAAAGGGCATCTCTTAATACAGTCATTTACAATCTTTTGTTTCAACAGTGGAACCCTTTTTAAAAATACAAATGGAAGCACTGTTGTTTTGATTAAAGAGGGGAAAGTGACTCCTGGAATGCCACATACCTCTCTGCCCTTCAGGACCCCTGCCAGCGCATTATTGTCCTTGGTGGGGGGGTTCCTTCTGGGAAACCCTGGTTGACACATAACGCAGACTGAGAACTACCAATCCAGAAAGCACCCAGCAAAGCCCATTAGACAGGGGCTGATAAATGCTATTAATTCTCAATTTCTGTGATAGTCATGTGTCCAGGAGTTCTCCCTCTCTATTCCAAATTGTCTTCACTCCATTCCCATTATATAGTCTCTTCTGATGGTTTTATTTACCTGGCAGGGTCTCCAGTTTGGCACCAGTGAGCTGGAGGAGATGGGAGCCATGTTCTGCTTGAGTTTACTCATCTTGGAACTCAAGTCCGTAAGCTGCAGCCATCAGCTCCTTACCCGGGCCACGACTCTCCTGAATGCGGTTGAAGAAGCCCTGGACCACCACCTCCAACGGTAAGTCGCTCACAGCGATGGGAGGGAGATTTGGACCTTGGTGTTCCGATCGGAGCCCGTCTTGGAGATGAAAGCCAAGTGGTCCTACAGGTCTTTGACGAGGAGACCATATGGAGGAGCCGCCAACTGAAGGTAAGGACAGTGGTGGTCTACTGGAGCCAGACCCGGGGCATCCTCACTTCTTGCTGAACACAGGGAGAATGGTGCCTACTTGTACACATAAAAGCATATATAAAGCTATGTGTATCTATAAACATGCATTATTCATACATTTTGCTTATGGTAGAGAAGAGGCAGCTTAGCGAACACACACACATCGACCTATGTGACTCTTGCCAGTAGTGTGTTTGTATGTATACAGGCATCATTTCAGAGCCATTACTCAGCAAAAAAGGGCAATCTCATGGCCAACATCTAGGAACTTGGGGACAAGAAATATTTGACTCTCCCTGTTCTTAAAAAGCACTGTTCCTTGTCAGATCATGAGAAGAACCACCTGACGGTGATTTATATATTGGCCTGGAGACCCTGACTCAGGGCCACTGCAGGGGAATGAGGGATCTCCAAGAACTGTGAGGATCATTCATGGTGTTGAGTCAAGAGAGGGAGAGCCATTATCCAAATGAGCTCTTTCGATGCCCTTTACTATAGACAGATATTTTAGACTTGATCAAAACAGAAGCAGGGGGCAAAAAAGAAAGATAGAATGGCCGTGTGGGAGAAGAGAGGACCAAGAAAAGAGGAGTCAAAGAAGACTAAGTCATTGGCCATGCTTTGAGGCAGGGAATGGATGGGGCCTTGAGCTGCTGGGGGAGGAAGTGGCTGCTGGTAAACCAGGAAGCATCTCCTCATGCCCTTCCCGTCCAAAGGCAGAGAGCAAGCCATTGATACTGGGGCTGTTTTATTTCTAGCATATTTTCATTAATCTTCTTCCTGCCTCTGTGAGGCTGCGGTTCCAACGTGACTTCTCACCAAATGGCCAGTCAAGCCTGGAAAGATCTAGCAGCGTAAATTAATTTTGCTTTGGAAGGTCCTGGTTTCTCTGAGACTTAATTACCTAAATGCAGTAATTAACTTACTCATCACACTGTACTGTAGATCACAGACCATGGAGACCTAAGTAAATCTGGACCTCTTTCCTCCCTCGAGACACTGGCCCTGATTTCTTTTGTTTTGACATCATCCCGACTGCTGTCCGCCCCTGCTCCCTTCAGTCCCGCTCAGCACCCCCAGGCGTGGCGCGTTGGGCATCACTGTGGAGGGTCAGCGTCTTCCCTCTGACAGCAAGTGCTTCCACCTGCCAGGATACATATTTCAACTTGTCTTTTCATCTTTTCCTTTGCTAAGCTATGTTGGGTGCAGGCATGCCTGAATTTTCTTTCTTTCTCCCCCCCACACCCCACCTTCTTCTCTGCGGCTCATTGAGGGAAGATTGAGCAGACCTGGCATTGCTTGCTTTCCCTGAATTGATTGCGCCCATCTGTTTGATCCAGGGCAGTGAGGATTAGCCCGTCTGTTTGATCCAGGGCAGTGAGGATTAGTTGCCTGCAAACTGGAACAAGAGGAAATCTATCAAACAAGTGCCTCTTCTAATTCAAGTCTAAAGAATTTGGTGTTGAGCTTCAAATACAATGGCTGCTGTGTGGGTTGTCGTAAGAAGATGGTATTTCCCGCTCCTCCCTGCCACCCCAGACTCCTGTTAATGTTTCAGTCGCAAGCAACGCATGCGTCCTGAAGCTTGAAATCCTCCATGACCTCTGGCCCTCCTTAGGCTGGTGCAGCTTCTTAAGGGCAGGATACCTACACGCAGGATGTGATTCATGTGTGTGTGTTATTTATTATTTTATTTTTTTCATGTGTGTGTTTTAATTAGATTTGAATTCAGTTTAAGAGGCACTGAGTTTGGGTGCCGACAGCAGGATGGAATTTGCCCATTTCACCCAAATGTGTGTCTCTCAATCCGTCTTTCTGTTCATCCAGGCAGTTGATCAAAGTAGATGTGGTTCCTGCCCAAAGGACCCAAAACTACCTGAGAGGAAAATCACCGTGAACCTATCTTGACCCAGTAAATATTCTAGCCAATAAGCGTATATCCATTAAAGGATGGCAGAGGGGAACTTAAATCTGTTGGTTTGCAATCAACAGCAGGCTGTTCGAGTACCCTTTGATTAGTTTCTGATGAATAGGGCTCCATCACAAGATATAATAATCAGGAAAGCCAAGCAAATCCTAGGGATTCAGTTAGCAACAGGGCTCTCCCTCTAATACGAAGGGTGTGACTAATGTTTATCAACACCGCACTCCATATGGTTTCAAGAGGAGAGGTCTGCCACCCCCCTCCCCACCTGACCTTTCCTTGGGCATGCTCTGTAGGACAGGCTTGCAGACTTCAGGAGGATTCTTTTTTAGTTGCACAGAAGGAAATACTAGGGAAGGTAAAGGGCAGGTTTTTACCTAAAACTCTGTCTTTTTTTTTTTTTAAGATTTTTTTTAAATTTATTTAATTGACAGAGAGAGAGAGATTACAAGTAGGCAGAGAGCCAGGCAGAGAGAGAGGGAGAAGCAGGCTCCCCGCTGAGCAGAGAGCCCGATGCGGGGCTCGATCCCAGGACCCTGAGATCATGACCTGAGCCGAAGGCAGAGGCTTAACCCACTGAGCCACCCAGGCGCCCCTAAAACTCTGTCTTTAAAGAAACGCGAGGACATGGTATTTTGAATCTCTTCGGCCCCATAGAAAGTGTTTACCCCTGGGGAGTGATGTGCTGGGGAGATAAAATATGGCTCTGCATCCCGAACAACGTGTTTTTTGACAATAGGTTTCATGCCTCATTTACCATCAAAACAATTAGAGTGTAGTCAACATTCACAGAGCAACTTCACCATTTTTCATGAGCGGAGAAAGAGCAGAAATTGTGGATGTCTGCCCAGGGACTGAAGCTTAGAATGAAGTACGGTGCGGCCCTTCTTTGTTTTGATTTGTCCTTTCCAGGTCTCTTCTTCCCAGTTGCTCATTTAAGGAAAATGCCTGCAGACTCCTTCCTCTCCTCTTCCCTCCTCTTTTTTCCCAGTCTTATCCCCGGAAATAATTGCGCACGTGCTGCAGGAATGCCCGGCCGTGTCTTCCCGAGGTGTCGTGTATCTGTTGTGACAGGTCTTTTGCAAAGTCGTTTCACAGGTTTGCCATGTCAGCCCCTGCGCCTCTCCATCTGTGTCCCTTCACTGCCTCTAGCTCTTCTCCGCTGAGCTCCCCCATCTCCGCTTCTCCCTCCATTAATAACAGACACGCTCAGAGTTTCCAAGCTATGCCTGGCTGATGGCTCAGTATCTGGTTTATTTTCCCAAACTGTGGTCTCCGGGGCGTGAACCTGGGCTTCTCTGAGCGTCAGGGTCAGGACTTTATTCAGTCCTCTCTTGAGTTTGATGAGGCAAGACTGAAAAAGTAAAAAAGTGCCCTAGACTTGAGAAAACATAATTAGATTTTATTAATTAAAAGACACTTGATTTTTTAAAAAAGATTTTATTTATTTATTTGACAGAGATCACAAGTAGGCAGAGAGGCAGGCAGAGAGAGAGAGGGAAGCAGGCTCCCCACTGAGCGGAGGGCCCGATGCGGGGCTCGATCCCAGGACCCTGGGATCATGACCCGAGCCGAAGGCAGAGGCTTTAACCCACTGAGCCACCCAGGCGTCCCACAAGGGCAAAACTATTTTTAAATAAAAATCAAGTATCTTTTAGAGCCACCTGAGTGGCCTTTTTAAAATAGATTTTATTTCTAAGAGCTGTTTTAGCTTCACAGTAAAAATGGGAGGAAAGTATGGATGTCTCATGTATATTTTGTCCCCAACATACACAGCCTCTCCTATTATCAACATCCACCACTGGAATGGAGGCATTTGTGACAGTTGATGTAGTGACATTGACACATCATTATCATCCAAAGTCCGTAGTTTACCTTAGGTTTCACTCTTGCTGTTGTATATTCTGTGGGTTTGGACAAGTGTATAATGACATGTGTTATCATTATAGTTTCATACAGCGTAAGTTTCAATGCCCTAAAAATCCTCTGTACTCTGCCTATTCAACCCTCCCTCCCCACGAACCCCTTGCAGCCACTGATCTTTTTACTGTGCCCATAGTTTTACCTTTTCCAGAAAGTCATATAATTGGAACCATATAGTATGCAAGCTTTTCAGATTGGCCTTTTTCTCATAGAAATATGCATTCATGTTTCCTCCATGTCTTTTCATGACTCGATAGCTCATTTAGTGTTAGCACTGAAAAATATTCCATTGTCTGGATGATTCACAGTTTATTTATCCATTTGGCCACTGAAGGACATCTTGGCTGCCTCTAAGTTTTGGCAATTATGAATAAAGCTGCTATAAACATCCGTGTACAGGTTTTGTGTGGACAGAAGTTTTCAGCTCCTTTGGGTAAACACCAAAGAGTGTGATTGCTGGATCATATGGTAAAAGCATGTTTCATTTTGTGAGAAATCACCAAACTGTCTTCCAGAGTGGCTGCACTGTTTTGCATTCCCAGCAGCCAAAAGTGAGAGTTCATACTGCTCCACATCCTCACCAACATTTGTCTTTGTCCATGTTCTGGATTTTGGCCATTCTTACAGGTGTCTAATGGCATCATTTCAATTTGCATTTTCCTGATGGCATACCATGTGGAACGTCTTTTCATATGCTTATTTACCAGATGTATGTCTATCTTCTTTAGTGAGGAGTCTTTAAGGTCATTGGCCCATTTTTCAATCAGGTTGTTTCCTTATTGTTGAATTTTAAGAGCTCTTTGTATATTTTGGGTAACAGTCCTTTCTCAGATGTGTCTTTTGCAAATATTTTCTCCCAGTCTATGGCTTGTCTTCTCCTTCTCTTCACAGTATCTTTCCCAGAGCAGAAATCTTTCATTTTAATGAAGTCAAGCTCATCAGTTACTCCTTTCATTCATCCTGCCTTTGTTTGGTGTTATATCTGAAGAGTCATCGCCAAACCAAAGCTCAACTGGATTTTCTCTAACATGTCTTCTAGACACACCCATTGCTTTTGCATTACAGTCTTTGCCATTTTTAGGTGAAAAGAGGATGTGGTTTTAATTTAAAGTGTTACCTTTTCTGATATAGATAAAATGTTTCTGTATCATTTCTTTTTAAAATAAATTTCCTGGGTATGTCTTTTGGTTTTTATTCCTTTCAGCATCATGTTTTTTCCTTTCTTAAATTTATATTTAAATTTAATTGAAATTTCTGTGTTAAAGATGTTCAACACCTCTTTGTCATAGATATTGCAAATAGTTTTCCTATTTACCTTTTGCATTTTTTTAATGTAGTTTATTGACTTTGGATGTTTTTGTTTTTACATGGACAGGTGTACTAGTTTTTTTCTTTGTCTCTTTTAGCTTTGACAGCATACCTACTTCAGTTGAATAACAAATAATTCATAACTAATTACCCAAATAATAATTCATTGTAAAACTGTGTCAATTGATATTATTATACTGAGGTAGATGCTTTTATAATGAGTCTATTTACATATTATAATTTCTTTTCCAGTTACAATTAAATAATTCTGTATTTCTAAATTATTCACCATTTGCCTTAGTAATTACTAAATAATCCATCATTAATTAGTAATGTCAGTCTCTTTACAGTATCTACATGTGAATGTACCTAGGTATATTTTTTGATGTTCTGTTCTCTTCAGTTTTTAATACTGTAGCTGTACAACTTAAATATGTAATGTTACAAGCACCACCTCATTAATATTTGTTTTAAAAATGTGCTTTGCTATTTTCCCTTGTTTTTTTTTCACTGATGAGCCCTATAATGAGTTGTTAACTGCCAAGAATGAAACCACTGGGATTTTAATGCAAATTACATTAAAATTATAGATTTTTTGGTCTGTTGACTGTTTGCCCATATTGCTTTTTCAAAATCTGAAATTTTGTCCCACTTATTTAGCTCTTCTTCGGTGTTTATAAAGCAAGTATTGTAGGGGTTCCTTTTGTACCCTTTTGTGCAATTCTTAGATATATCATCAAAAGCTTTTAATCTTCATATTTTAAATTTTCTCATTACTCTTAAAAGTCTTTTCTCCATATTTTTCTAAATGGCTGTCATCATGATATAGGAAAATTCTGATTATATATATATATATATATGTATATATATATATATATATTTGTCTATTTATAATTTCATTAAACTCTGTAGTTATACCTAAAAGTGTTTCCATGGATTTTTCTGTTTTTTTTTTTTTTTAGAGAGGTTGTCATGCCATTTATAAATTTTGATAATTAGCTTTACTCATTTTTGTGTTTTTTTAAGATTTTATTTATTTATTTGATACAGAGAGAGAGAGTACAAGCAGGAGGAGCTGCAGAGGGAGAGGGAGAAGCAGGCTCCCCGCTGAGCAGGGAGCCCAATGTGGGGCTTGATCCCAAGACCCTGAGATCATGACCTGACCTGAAGGCAGACGCTTAACCCACTGAGCCACCCAGGCAGGCCTATAGCTTTACTCAGTTTTTATTCTTTTTTATAGTATTGGCTAGAGTTTGAGAATATTATTTAAGGCTGGTTCTATTCAGATCCTATATTCTATTCAGATCCTTGCTGTGAATCTTACTTCAAAATGGGAATGACTCTAAGCATTTGAACATTAAGTAAAATGTCTGTTTTTGTTTTTTAATTTACTTGAGAGAGAGAGAGTATGAGAGAACAGGAGGTGGGGGAGGGGCAGATGGAGAGGGAGAAGCAGATGCCCCATTGAGCAGGGAGCCCAGTGTGGGGCTGAATCCCAGGACCCTGAGATCATGACTGGAGCCCAAAGCAAATGCTAACTGACTGATCCACCTGGGCACCCCCTCTGTTGTTTTGATATTAATGTCTGATGTCTTCTTTATAAATTAGCTTTTTAGCATATTAATTTTAAAAAGCAGAATTGGATGATGAATTTTATCCATTTTTTTGGTATCTAGAAAAATGATTATTACTTTGAATTAATAAAGTCTTATATTATGTTAGTAGAGTCTCTAATACTCATCCATCCTTGAAAATCTAAGATATCATTTTATCATAGATATTGGTATTACTTACTGTGAATTGAGGAGGTTTGTGCCTGTATTTGTGAATGAGTAAAATCTGTGTGTAGTGTGTATTGTTCTATGATGTGGAACACTTTCCATTTCCTAGGATTTATCCTTGAACATACACATCTTGAACATACACAGATTGCCTGTAAAACCCATTTGTTTCCCATTTGTTTGAAACAAAGATATTATTTTTCCACTTCTCTTTTCCCATATAAGGAGTATCTGTGACATTTAGATTGCCTTATAGTCATAGTCAAATCACTTTAAAATTCAGTTTTGTTTAATTACTCACATTGCTCTTTTCTATCCATTATATACAATCATGTCCCCATTATTTTTTCTGGGTTGATTCATGTCACATTTTTTGCTAGAGCATACCTTAAAAACACAACAAAAGATTTTTTTAATGAATTTTTTTTTTCGGTAAAGTAAATCAAAGGTATATTCTCCTTTTTTATAAAAAGATTTTATTTATTTATTTGAAAAAGAAAGAGAGAGAGAGAGAGCACATGAGAGGGGTGAGGGTTAGAAGGAAAAGCAGACTCCCCACTGGGCAGGGAGCCTGATGTGGGACTCGATCCTGGGACTCCAGGATTATGACCTGAGCTGAAGGGAGTTGCTTAACCAACTGAGCCATGCAGCCGCCCTCAAAGTTATATTCTTGTCACATTCATATACGTGTGACTCTTTCTTCCCCTTACACAGGAATTCCACTGAGCCTCCCTGGAGGGTTCATTCACTGTAACAGTGTGGACATACTCTGCTGTTTAATCCTGCCACTCTCAGCCTAGTTGGGCACCCTCAGCACGCACCCTGATTTTGTTGCCTTGATAGTTGTCCTGGTTTTTCTTGTTCATTAACGTCAACATTCTTTTTCTACCACATCAAAAATATTTCTTCTTTGGCATTTAGGTACTTCTGGTTGATTTCAATTCAAACCTTTCTTCCCCTCTGACATGGCTTTCAATTACCAGAAAGCAGTGATTCCATCCCCCGTCTTCGTCTTTGTTTCTCTGGAGTGTTTGGTATCTGCTTCCCAGCCTCTGCCTCTGTCTCTTCTTCCTCTTTCATCACTTTTCTTCTTCAGTCCCATTCACCAAGTTCTGGAGGCTGTTTGTCCTCACAGAGTCTCTCCTCTTTGCTAACAATGTGTTTTGATTTCTGTTACTTTACATTGAGATTCGTTGCTCCTGTTTCATTATTTCTCATCAGCATCTCTTTTATTCCTTTTGTAATATGGCCTGTTTTTGTTCCATTTCAATCTGTACTTTTTTCATATAATGTTTCATAAATGCCATTTAAAAAAAAAATTTCCTGATACCTTCCCAGGACGTCAGACTGGCTTCTGTTTCTGGTGGCCAGTCATTCCCCAAAGCATGCATCTCTCTGTTGCTTGATGGAGGCATCCATCTCTTTGTACGTCACACAACATTTCACCTTCTGGATTGTTCGGATTCGTCCCTCCTCGTCTTTCAGCTTCTATTTCCTCATTTCTTGTTTACTCATCTTTAAATCATGAGAACTCTGTCAAGACTCACAATTGCATGATAATCCAGGCTTTGGATGTTCTTTGAACTCTGGTGCAGTCTCACCGAATGCAGATCGTCCCATGTGAAGTGACTTGAGTTAGATGGTGCTTTTTCTTTGAGACTTCGTGGTACTTTGGCTTTTATCTGAGAGTATAGATTTTAGGATGATTGCATTGGGGAAGTTAAGGAGGAAGGAAGAGTTCTACGCATCCCTGGACACGCTCTGACTTTCTCAGGATGACCACTTAATATTTTCTGAGAGAATATGTGAATGAATTGAGATTTACTGCTATCAGTGAACTAGTATTAGAAGTGAGTTCATATTTTAGATTCCTTTTGGAGGAAATTAATGACAGTTGTGATGGTGATGATGTACTCTCTGAAGTCATTTGCCGTATCATCTCATTGAAGCATTTCAGTAACCCTACAAAGTAGGCATTATTATGTCCATGTACTGATAAACCCATTGTGACTTAGAAAGACCCTGAGGCTTGCCTAAAATGGCAGAGTTGGTAAGTTGTAGAGCTGAACTGGGCCAAAGAATCAGTGCTCTTAATCACAAAGACATCCTGTCTTCCGATAGATAGTAATAATGAACACATAAGAAACATTTACTCTTTTCACTACCGGACTGTGCATTTTGCATGCATCACTCTTTCCTTGTTTTATCTTTTAAACTGGGGGTTGGCAGACTTTTTCTGGAAAGAGACAGAAGACATTTTAAGTTTTGTGGACCATATGGTCTCTTTGTGACTGCTCAGCTCTGCTGTGTTAGCGTGGAAGTAGCCATAGACAGTATGTAAATATATGGACATGGCTATATTTCACGAAAACGTTATTTACAAAAATAAGCAATGGACTGGATTTGTCTGACTAAGCCGTAGTTCAACAACTCTTGCTTTCAACACTTCTTTGACGTGTGTACGATTATTATCTGCCCTGTGCAGATGAAGAAACTGGAACTCGGAGAAGCCATGTGACTTGCCTTTCCCCGAAGCTGGTAAAAAGATTAGGGGTAGAACCAGTTAATATGGCTAGGCATCCTTGATGCTTAATGACTACAAATACTAAGCCTTACCGGCCTTTAGGATGGTCAGTGAATGGCACCTATCTCATCTCTCCTGAGTTCCAAATCAAATAAGAAACAGGATACAGGAGCTGATCAGATTGAAACAAAACATAACTGCTTTATTACTGATAATGAGTTAGTGAGCATGTCCCCACCAGAATTGAACTTCCTCACCCGGAACTATAGGGTTAGAGTCTGCCTTGCTAAGCCGATCATGCATGGGAGCAGTGGGTGTGTCCTGAGTCAGGTCCTACAGGAAGAGAAGGAACACTGAGGCCACAGGGTCCTCAAGTTCTACCCCCAAACCAGCAGTTCCATGTTATTCTTCCTTCATTAGAGAGAATGAATGGGGACAGAAAGTGGAGTACGAATGTCTATGGGCCAAAATGGGAACTCTAGAAATGGGCAGAATCCCTCCCCAAAAGGTACCATTATATCAAAACAATCATAGAGGCTCAGTGTTTTATACTCTATTTCCATCAATTCCCATTCTTATTACCTTGAAATTCTGATAATATCATTCTTCCTTTGTCTTCTGTCACCCTTACTACATTCAGATTATTTTTAAAAAGTAGCCCATGGTATCCAAATAGGAGAAAATTTTTAGTTTCATTCTATAGTTGTAGGCAAAGAAATGCCCAGTGATTACAAGAAGGGAAATGCTGGAATGGGACCTAGGCTGGGGGTCTCTTGAGACCAAATATCACATGTTCCTTTAAAACAGTAAATGGTTCCCTAATGGGTCAAAATAAATGAACTAACCAGGAAGAAATGCTAATCTTAGCTTGGAAAAATAGCAACAGAAAACCCAATTCCATTTGTAAAGAAAGGCAAAGTCAAGTATTTTTGTTATTTAAAATAATCTGTTAAATAAAATAATTAAAATACAAATCTTAGTGTGTCTATGAGGAAGGATATTTAATAATATCATACAGCTGTCTGTAAACTGGTTTACTTTCCTCTGGAGAGGAATCTAGCAACTTGTAAAATGGTCCATCAAAACCTCTCATTTAATCCTGTATTTCCAGCTCGAATATCCCTTCAGAAAATAAACTTAAGGGACACCTGGGTGGCTCAGTTGGTTGGGTGGCTGCCTTCGGCTCAGGTCATGATCCCAGCGTCCTGGGATCGAGTCCCGCATCAGGCTCCTTGCTTGGCAGGGAGCCTGCTTCTCCCTCTGCCTCTGCCTGCCACTCTGTCTGCCTGTGCTTGCTCTCCTTTCTCTCTCTATGACAAATAAACAAATAAAATCTTTAAAAAAAAAAAAAAGAAAGAAAATAAACTTAACAGAAAACAATATTTAATATGTAGGTATTTATAGCAATGATACTTATATCCCCCAATAAATTTAAACAACCCAAATTCTTAGCAGTAGTAAGAAGAAAAGAAAACCATTGTTGATTAATTTTGTAGAATAGTATGAAACTGTAAAAATAATTTGTATGTTTATATATATATATATATATATATATATATATATATATAACAATAATAACAAACATTCATTAGAGCTTAACTATGAATCAGTTGCTGGGCTAAGCATTTTAAAATTATTATGTCAATCAGATATATAATCCTTTGTGACAGATGCTATTATTAGCCTCCCCTTTTGCAAACAAAGAAATTAAGTTTTTTGGAGGTTAAGAGTTTTGCCAAATGTCATGAATCTTAAGAGACCGCTGGCTTTTGAAGCTGATCTGTATAACTCCTAGAGTTGGGGGCCATTAAGGTTATAATATAAATTGAAGGTAACATTATTAGTTTCTTGAATCATACAGTCCCCCAACAATATGTCTTGGGTGCACGTACGTCTGTGTGTGTTTGTTAAGTTTTAAAATCTGAATGATTTGGGTCATTTTGGCCCAGAAATATCCCTTGATTGTTTTAATACCATTCAGGGAAGTCGGCGCATGTCATCTTCGGTGGAATGTTTATCACTGTAGGTGGGATGCGTCGCAAACCATGGCGAGAAGATTCAAAAGAGAAAGATGAAAGAGATTGCAGACAGAGAGGAGTCAAAGTGCATTTTTTTTCATATTGCATTTGCTATTTGCAAAATGTTCACACTTAATAACAACCATGGAAGCTAACCTAAAAGAAATCCCATTTCACAAGTGATTCCATGGGAGCCCAGGGAGGCTAAGTGACTTGCTAGGTGTAGTTAAGTGATTTACCTACTGCCAGTCAACATTGGGGATATCGTTCGCCTATGCCTCAGGCTCAACCAAATGAACAGCTGGTCTCTTGCCTATGAATCTATAAATACCTCAAAGTAAAATAGGCTACCAGACCCTAGAGAAGGATTTCCATCAGGAAACTTGCTCCTCCTACTCTTTGTCAACTTCAGTCTATGCTGTCCTTGTCTTTGTTGTTAATTCTAAAAATGGAAGGCAAATAAAACCTGTGAAGTTTTCCTAAATAGGAGAGCCTGTTTTTACTTAAGAAGGCTGCAAATAGCCTGGCATGAGTAGCTAAGTTAATTCAGTAGCTTTTCATTAATTTTTAGAGTACTTCCTTGTTCTATTTATTCTCCATGTTGACTCTCTGTTATGTAACCCCATGGTCTCCCTGTGACCTTTGCAAGGACCTGGCCCTTTAATGTTGGGGTTCAAGTCCACTCCACCTGTAGGAGTTAGTTTACCAGTTGTAACTGGTAGGGGGAAATCAAACTATGGATTTGATAAAGGTGAAGGAAGGAAGGAGTGAAGAAAGGGAAGGAGGAAGAGAAGAAGGAAGGGGAAAAGGGAGGGAGGAAGAAAAGGAGGGAGGGAGGATAAGGAAAGGAGGAAGAAAGGAAGGGAAGGAGGGAAAAGGGAAGAAAAAGGGAGGAAGAGAAGAGCATTCCAGGGATGGATGAGGAAGGGAAGGAGGGAGAGAGGAAAGGAAACAATCTCAGGAGAAGAAATCAAGGGCATGATATTCAAACCAGGATATCCTTAATAGGATAAAAAGACTCACAGAAAGCTTACATTTTTGGTTCGTAAGATCCTGAACTTAGATGGTTCTGATGCAGAAGGAAGAAGGCTGCTTTTAAATTTCTAAGAACATTTCCATCTTTTGCCTGATTTCTTGATCCTGGCCAGGTGTCCAGTTCCCCTGTCTTAGGAGGGGACCAAACGAAGAAGCCTGGGCACATCCACTGCACCCAAGAGGGAAGAGTCTGTCATGGGTTTTGCTCTCGCACAAGTTTCCATGAAGCCCCACTTTAATGCCCAGCTTGGTTTTCCTTAAGGACACATGGCTTTGATTCCAGGAAGCCAGGTCCTGGGTCAGAGTATTGCTGCAGACAGCTGGCTCTGTGACTCTGGAGAGGTTTATCCTCAGGTTTCTTAGCTTCCAACTTAAAGATCTTTGAATTTCTTTCAGCTCTAATATCCTATGTTCATTTTCAAGGCTGCTGCCATTGACGCCCTCCCATTCCAACTTGGGTAGTAAGGTTGCAACCCTGAATTCAAGACATGAAAGGAAAGGGAATTGAATTATGCTAAATGGCACAAAGCTGGTATTTGATGGCATAAAAATTGAATTTTATCTTGATGCCTACTGGATATATAATAAAGGGACAGAGCATAACCATGCATGGACAAATTAAAGGAGATATAAATAATGATGAAGAAAAGGAGGCAGGCAAATTAAGACACAAGAGGTAAATGGAGAAGACGATGTCACAAATTTGGGGTGAAATTATGTAGTAGGGAGGGATGTCCAACTAGCCATCCAATATTAAGGTAGAATCAGGTACAAGATGACCCTTTAAAAGGGGGCCTTAAATAATCTTAACAGGAAGCAGAACATGTACTGTTTTCTGTTCCTAGAGGTAGATGGTTCAGGAGAACGGAGTCCTGACTCACTTCTGCTTGGCCACTTAATTTTTTAAAGATTTTATTTATTTATTTGAGAGAGAGAGATAACACAGACAGGGGGAAGGGCAGAGGAAGACGGAGAAGCAGACTCCCTGCTGAGCAAGGAGCCCAATGTGGGACTTGATCCCAGAACCCTGGGGTCATGACCTGAGCTGAAGGCAGATGCTTAACCGACTGAGCCACCCTGGCATCCTCTGCTTGGTCACTTTTATCCCTTTAGACAAGTTTGTCCAACCCAGACCTCAGGTATGTCTTAGGAAGGCAAAAAGTCTCTTCAGTCATGTGATAGGTCATCACAGACTTACTGATTCTGTTTGTGGTAAGAGACGAGTCTACTAGAAAACAGAGATAACATAGCAGGAACCAATATGGCCCCAGGACAGTGGGAATGGAAACTAAATAAGAGCCAGTGTGTGTATGATGACTTGGTATGCATCATTTTGTCATGTGGCTTTGAAACCAGGAGGGTGACTGGTTCCCTATGCTTTGCCAGTGTGTGACAAAATATATACCAAGAAGAGCAGAATAGTGCTAATAGAATAGCATGTGCCGGGGAGTGTGATAAGGATTTGATATGCTGTATCTTAAAGAAGGCAAGCCCTAGGAAACCATTAGTAGTAGTAGTAGTAGTAGTAGTAGTAGTAATAGTAGTAGTAGCCATAGTACTTATCTCATAGATGAATGGATGGAGTCTTAAGATATCGCACATCTGATAAAGGCTGACCCTCTACTATGTAACTGATCCACAATTCAAACACAGGTAACTGAATCCAAATTTTTTCTTTTTCTTTCTGAAATGTGTTGCTTATTATTCCCCCCCAAAACCCATAAAGCAGTCTTCAGTACAAATGGGGAAAACTTAGGCTATGAAATTTGATCTATGTAAATCAACATTCTTTTTTTTTTTTTTAGATTTTATTTAATTATTTGAGAGAGAGAGCATGAGAGAGAGCATGAGAGGAGAGAGGTCAGTGGGAGAAGCAGACTCCCTGCTGAGCAGGGAGCCCAATGTGGGACTCGATCCCGGGACTCCAGAATCATGACCTGAGCTGAAGGCAGTTGCCTAACCAACTGAGCCACCCAGGCGCCCCTAAATCAACATTCTTAACCAAACAGCTGGCTCCTTAAGTTCATTGCCAACATCACAGCATCTTCCATGGTAGGGAAACATACATCCCCATAAGTCTCAACTTGTTAATCTTTCACCCACTTAATGTTCAAAGGCCATGAGGCAAAACCAGCTAACCCATCTTTGCTGGTGTTCTTGTTGTTTGTGTATTTAATCACATGGGGATGACCTAGAGAGGGTCCAGGAACGTCTCATTCTAAACAAAGGATGTGCAATTAGCTTCCGGGTCTACCTCCATCAGTGATTGAAGGTGTACTTCAGAGAAGATTGATCTAACTTTTGGAAAGAGAGCTTGGAGAGGTTGAATGGTCTCTGCTTCCTATCAGTGAACCCCGCAGGACCTGGGGGTGATTGGCAATCCAGCCTCAGCTGTAGCTGAAACACTCAGGCATTAGTACAGCGGGAAAATAGACACCAGGGAATTGGATATACTCATCTGAAAAACCATGCATGGAACCACTGATAATGATAAATAATGTTTACTGATTGCTCAGCATATGCCAGACACTATTTTAAGTTTTATCCATACAAGATTTGTAATCCTCATAGATAGTCCTAAGAGGTAAATATTATTTTATATTATATATATTATATTATTTTGCCCTCATTTTGTAGAGATGAACCTGAGGCACAGGAAGTTAATTAACTTGCCTATAGTGACTTGTGAGTGATGGTGCTAAGACCAGCGTGTTTAACCACGCTACCAGTGGTTACTATTGTTACCAGTTTTAACAATAGCAGTGGTTTTGTGAAATCTAATCTCTGGTTTCTAACTGATTCCTACCTGTATCTGTACTTGTTTCCCTTATCAGGAAAACAGGATGCATGTTATAAACTCTAAATCTGAGTGTTGCATAAAGGGAATGAGATGCTTATTAAAAAATTGGAAAGGGGCTGCCTGGGTGGCTCAGTGGGTTAAGCCTCTGCCTTCAGCTCAGGTCCTGATCTCAGGGTTCTGGGATCGAGTCCCACATCGGGCTCTCTGCTAGGCAGGGAGCCTGCTTCATCCTCTCTCTCTCTCTCTGCTTGTGATCTCTCTCTCTCTGTCAAATAAATAAAATCTTAAAAAAAAAAAATTGGAAAGGCTAGGGGTAAAGGCAAGGACTCTGTGGCTGGATAACGTTCAGTAGCAAAGCGAGGGGTTTTCGAGAACCTGCCCAGAAGCTGCTGAGAATCTCAAGAACTTCCAGGACATGCCGTCCATCTGTAGGGACTGCTGGGGTGCTTCCAGTGAAACTGCCCTCACCTATCTCTGTGGCCTGTGGCTGTCTAAGTCTTGTCTGAATGCTGACACAAGACCCTGGCCTCCACTGTCTCCACATCCAACCACTGCAAATGCCCACCCCCTTCCCTAGGACGAATGACCTCTCCTCTTCTCCTAATAAATCTGATAAATAGATTGGTAGAATCTAACCCCAAACCTTGAAAAGTCAGACAGAAATGATAGGATTACTATATGGCTGTACTAGGTGATAATTTTTAGTACATTTTTAGTATATTTTTTAGAGGTGATTCCAAAAACTCATGGCTTGCAAATGGAGGGATGTATGGGTTCAGAGCAGAGATGTAACTGTTGTCAGAATAAAACATGATGCTATGTTCGTTCCACAAGTTCCCACAGAGTAGAACGATGGTAATTCTTTTTTTTTTTTTAAAGATTTTATTTATTTATTTGTCAGAGAGAGAGAGGGAGAGAGAGCAAGCACAGGCAGACAGAATGGCAGGCAGAGGCAGAGGGAGAAGCAGGCTCCCTGACGAGCAAGGAGCCCGATGCAGGACTCGATCCCAGGATGCTGGGATCATGACCTGAGCCGAAGGCAGCTGCTTAACCAACTGAGCCACCCAGGCGTCCCGAACGATGGTAATTCTTAAATACGCATGTTTTTGTTGCATTCCCAACATGTACGTAATGATTACAGTCACTTTAATTTGTGTAATTCTTAACTCTTTACGAGTGTTTCAACTTCTGTTTATAACAACTGTGTGTGAGCCCATCAGTGGGAACCGGAATGGTGAGAGGGTAACATAAGTGTTCACTCGGGCAGCCAGGGCTGCAGAATTACCTCTCGGGATTTGTGACAATTGTCTCAGATGTCCCTATTCATCCCAGAGGGTGGTTGTTACTAACTCTATTGGCAGCTCAGAGTTTGCATCTTCCCCAAGTCCTTCTCCACATCCTTCTTCTAACTTTTGTTAGTAGCAGAAGTAAGAATAAGGTCAGGGACACTTAATTTCCTAAAGGGGTTAGAATTTATAAAACCAATGCAAGAGGGAACAAAACCTTCTAGTTAAAAGTTATTCCTAAATGCAGCTAAGGGAAGGCGTACCTCTTGGTGTTGTAAGTAATTGATGCTTAAGGGGGGGTCTTCTGTGATACATGGCATGCTCCTTTCTTCACTTCATAAAGAATGGTGTTTAGAAGGGGGAAAAAAAAGTGATATTTAGACCAAGGAAGAAGAAGAGGAAGAGGAGGGGAAGTAGGAGAAGAGAATCAAACTTGCCAAGAAGGAACAGATGTCCAAGGTGGGATAGGGAATTTAAATATGTATATATTTATATTTAAATAATATTATATTATGTTTATATATATAAATTCCCAAACCCTGGACTCATTTAGAGTAATATATAATTATATATTATATATCCTATAATATACATATTTCTTTTTTTTTTTAAGATTTTATTTATTTATTTGACAGACCGAGATCACAAGTAGGCAGAGAGACAGGGGAGGAAGCAGGCTCCCTGCTGATCAGAGAGTCCAATGTGGGGCTCGATCCCAGAACCCTGGGATCATGACCTGAGCTGAAGGCAGAGGCTTTAACCCACTGAGCCACCCAGGTGCCCCCTACATATTTCTTAATATACATTTATATGTGTGTATATATACTCCCCTAAATGAGTTCAGGGTTTCTAGATTAGCTGAATTAAAATGCAATTCTGAAATTATATGCAAAGTAGATCCTCTAACTCCTGCCAAGATCTTCGAGGAGACCTGTTTGCGAACTGAAGTTGGACAAACACCCTTTCACTGTTCAAAACTGGGAAGGAGATACGGTCTTTTTGATATCGGCAAATGAGTGTGATGGAGATAGCAGGAAAGCACGGGTTGTATTATCGAGGGAGGCTTATTACATCTTAGGAAATAAACTGGGCATGTCTGGGAACTATCACGTACTGCTTATGAAAGAAAATGCTTGAACATTTGATTTTATTATGGTTTTATAAAGGTATAATTGGCGTACAAGAAACTGCACATATTTAAAATTTATAATTTGACAAGTTTGAGCATATAAAAATGTGCTCATGAGACCATCGCCACAACAAAGATTATAGTCATTCCCATAATTTCCCATGCTATCCTTGAATCCCATGATAATCCAGCCATCACTAAGATCACCACTGATTTGCTTTCTGTTTCTAAAGATTGGTCTGTATTTTTAGAACATCCTATAAATGGGATTATGCAGTATTTACTCTTTTCCCCCTTTGCCTTTCTTTTTTCAATTAGCATAATGATTTTCAGATTTATACAGGTTCTATTCTGATTTTATTTTTATATGTTTACTAGCCAGTAGGTCAAGGAATTCTTTTACCTGGGCTTCCGAGTAGATGTTCTGTTTCTTTAACAGCCTGAGATGGATCAGTCCTAACTTAGAGTTTTTTTCATTTGTCGTTTCCTCTGCCTGGTGTCCACTTCCTACAGATCTTGCATTGCTGGCTTCTCCTTGACATTCAAGCCTCAGTTTAAATGTCATAATCTCAGCTTAAATTTCACCATCTCAGCAATACTTTTCACGACCACCTTGCCTAAAGTAGCATTCCCAGTCACTACTATATGCCATGACACCATTAATTTAGTATCATCTGTGTCTCCCCCCCCCCAGAATGTACAATCTGTGAGCAAAGGAACTTTATTTGTCTTGTTTAAAACTATATTCTTAGCACCTAGAACAATGCCTGATGCATTGGAGGTAATCAATAACGTGAACAAATAAATCTTTGCCAAGCCTTTCATCTTATGTTTGTGGGAAAATATGGAGATCTATGGGCTAAATAATAGCATAATTCAAGGAAGTTTTTATTAGTTGAAGGAATATATTCAGAGGATGCTGATTAATGGGTACTTTTCAACCTGGATAGGAATTTATATTCATGGCTTTACCTTAAACCCTGTCCAATTCCATAATTTTATTCATTTAAAAAATAGAGCACTTAGCTCTATTTATAGAAATAAGGATTACTCCTATGAATGATATTCATACTGAGAAGGAGGATGAGGAAGAGGATGAGGAGGAGGAAAAGGAGGAAGGGGAGGAGGAGAAGGAGAATAAAATCACACTTGCCAAGAAGGAAGAGATGTCAAAGGTGGGAAAGGGAATTTAAAAGGATATGTATTATTTTAAGTACATATTGTGAATGGGTTGCACATAATGATTAATAATGGATATTCCACAATATATTTACAGATTGAAATGATGGATGGCACTCAAATGATGAAACTAGATAAAGATAAATGCTTCTCAGAGAACCCCCAACCGAGGACACACCCCCTTGGAAGAGCAGACAGTTGTCCATGTGGGGGTTGTTACAGTGAGCTTAGTAAGGCTCAGGGTGCTAAACGCACCGAGGCAAAAACTCAGTGGCTTTGGTAGAAGTATAAAGTCCAGAATTACATAGAGAAATGTTTCCTTTTGCTTCGCCCTTGTCAGCACAAAACCTATTATCATTCATTCTGGAGCCTCAAAAATGGAAATGGGTTCAGTGGATGCATATACAATGATGTGAAGACTGATGTAAAAGAGTAGTGCATATAAATGGTAGAAGGAAGGTTAACTGTCTTCAAACAGTTCCCTAACAAAAAGAAATTAAAGCTAGTCCTGGTTTGACACGAAGCAGGGAACTAATATCTATTAATATCTGACACTACCTAGTTTGCTCAGGAGAGCTATCTGATGGTCAAAGATGCCCAAAGATAGAATGAACTCTTACTGACTTTGGGCACGTATAGTATTTTGAAAAGGCTTTGTAGGATAGACTTAAGAATATGAATTGCTCCTTGGATCACAGCATAGTTAGAATCTGTATCAACTCTGAGATATAAATTAAAATGTATCATTGTATTAATAAAGAAAGCCACTCATTTTTATTTCATTCATTTGGAGTGAGATTTAGCCTGTTCACCTTTTAAAATAGCTGAAACCCTGAATTCTTGCCTAAATTCCTTATTGATACAGGCACCTCACTGTAGAGCCAAGTTTGAAGTGTGGCTACTGGGCAGGGTAGACAAAGTGTTTGTGTGTTTGTTGTTTTAAGCCAGAGAAGAGTAGTTTGTAGCACAGTTTAGGGAGGGTACATGGAAGACTCTGGTATATGGAGATCTTAATCACCACGGAAAATCATTCTTTGTTCCTCAGTTTTCATTCGGTGGGGTGGTTTTGCTGAAACGGTACTGTCCACCGGAATGGGTGCTGAATTGTAGGGCTCTTGAAGGGAAGTTTTCTTAGCAATCTCATTAGTTAAATGAAACTGCAGGCGATAAGGTAAGCTTGCTCAATTTATTTACTTAGGCATTCTATTTTTGAAAATTGTATTATTATCCAGGGAAAAACATTATTTATTGCTGTATCTTTCTTTTATACAGACATTTATTGCAAATTGTAAGACATACAAAACATAGTAATCCATATTAAGTTGTAGGTTGCATTTTTTTCTAGACCATTTTCTTTATTAACAAGAAATGGAGACAAAGGAAGAACAAAGACATATTTGTTACGTGATGTGGAAGCAAAACTGTTTCTAAATAATACTGTTGTGTGGTGTATTCCTGGAGGTACTGACAGCTCCTTGTAAGGCAAATGAAATTTCAGCTAAAGTTTGCAAGCAAAACACAAGGCTAATTACAAAACACTCCTTTGTCCCTCAGCAGACTGCAGGGGGCAAGAGTGAGCTTGTGTACGCGCTAAGAGCCTAGATTTCCCTGGGTGCTATCTTCTCACATGTGTTTTTAAATCTTCCAAGTTGTGATTATTATTTTTCAGCACTGAATTAGTGAATCATTTTACATAGTGCCATTATGTAAAATAAAATGATACTTTGTTTCTCTGCATTGACCAATTACTGGGAGGAGAAAATAAGGCTTCTAAAAGACACATGTGTGCATAGTTTGGCAGATTACAGGAAAGCCTTATAAAATGCTCCCAGATGTTTGATGCAAAAGAGGGAAAATGCCAGCAACAAGGAGCAAATTGAGGTGGGTTTCAGGCATTATATAATCTACTGAAGTAAAAGCTAAGGAAACATAAGATCATAGACATGAAATCCCTTTAAAAGGTCAATAATCATAGAGTTTTACTATATAAAACCTATTTCATCCTTTCCTTCCCCCACCTTTTGCCTGGGGCTATTGTAGAACATATTAAGGAACATTATTACTAATCCTTAATAAATAGTACATTAAGTATGAACACAAGAATAAAGAATTTTGTTATTTAAGAGTTGAAGTATCCTAACAAATCTCCTTCTAATGTCAAAAAGCAATTGGAGAGCCTTCTTTTCCCTTGGTATGAGGTCTCTTAAACTTGACTACAGCCCAGGCAGAAGTAGTAAGGGTTGTGAAACAGACCTCCTTTGAGTGCCAATATCATTCTTGAACCAGTCTGTATGCTAGTAGCAAAGAGCTGGCACATGGCATAGGCATAAGTGAGGAGATTTCAATAAAGAGACTATTCACAAAGGCAAGACTAAGGCAAGCAATAAAGGATGGGGATATGCTCTGGGAAGAGCAGTAGTGGGAAGATAGTATCCTGTTCATGAAGTAGAGTGGTAGAGCCAGGGAAGAGTTGCCCTAACCTGTGAGAGCTGTATCTGCAGAAGAAAGGCTGTCCATCAGGAACTGCTCAGACAGAATCATGTGGCCACTGTCAGAGAGTGGGGAAATGGAGGAATCAGTACCACACCTTTTTCTCTTACGAACTCCCAACCTCTAGATAATGCCTCTAGATAATGTCTCAACCCAACCAGTAGCCCAACATAAGGAGTTTCAATTGACACAGTTCTTGAAGTCAGCTTTCTAGGACACAAAGTAGGATGGAGAAAAATGAAGAACAGTTCTGGGTGGTGGTGGGAGGGGAGATGGAGAATATATAGCACATTCCACATTTCAGCTTATTTATTCTTTGAAATATCCCATCCTTAAACCAATTAGTTTTCATGATTTTATAGATAAGTATATTGGGATTCAATGTGATTAAAATTTTTCCCAACATTTAAAGCGTGTGTGACCTCACACTTCATGTTCTTTCCCCTGTAACATGCTACTTCCCCCCAATTCCCCAGGGTTTCCAATGATGATCTTTAGGGAAGATAATCTATAGAAGGAGAAAAATATATTGTTATATTGCCTCTCCTCCTTACTGAGATTTATATCATACGTAGTACTTATCATAGTTTTCAAAAAGAGACTGACAGGAGTAACTCATTAGAACTTATTAGGCAAGGAAGCTCAGTCCTTCCATGCCCTTTGTTGTTCTACAGCATGCCCTTTATCCATTGCTGTTAGTTTCTATGGGATGTCTAAAATAAGCAAGAGGAAATTGAGCCAAGGATTCTGGGCAAGCCCTGAAATGCCATTCTGGGAACTTGTGCCATTAGTGAAATGGACCTTGAAGGCACATTGTGAAGGTTAAAGACAGATCAGTGCTGGACAAATTATAGATTTATAGAATATGTTAGTGTTGTTGTATATATAATTTAGACTTCTTTGGACTCCTTTTAGTAAGATGAGACAGAATCTTGGTTTTTAAAACTTTTTTTTTTAAATAATAAAGTTGAGGTAAAAAAATAGAATCTTTAAGACCAGGATGATTAAGTATTGTCAATCTGAGGTAACATACCTTTTTTTTTTTAACTTTTTTATGTATTAAACTTTTATCTTTAAGTAATTTTAGCCTTACAAAAAAGAAGTTGTGCAGGTATCCATATATCTTCATTGAGATTCTTCAAATGTTATTATTTTATCATATTTTCTTTCTCTCTTCACCCTCTCACCACACCCCCACACACACACACACCCACACACACCCAGACATACACTATTATTTTTTTCTGAGGTATTGGAGAATAAATTGTAGACATAATACAGCCTCACCCTTACGTATGTAAATATGCATTTCCTAAAAACAAGGGTATTCCTATATATAATCACAGTATAATTATAAAGATCAATGGTATTCGTACTATAAAAAATAATCTATAGATCTTAGGCAAAATTTTAATTTCTTCAGTAGTGCCCTTTATAGCAGAAGAACAAACAAACAAACAAAAAACAAAAAACTTGGGCATAGGATCCAAGTCAGAATCACAACTTTCATTTAGTTGTCAAATCTCCTGGGTCTTCTTTAATCTAGAATAGTTCCTTGATGTTACTTTATATTTTATGACTTTTATATTTTTTAAAAATTTTATATATTTTTCAGTGTTCCAAAATTCATTGTTTATGCACTACACCCAGTTCTCCATACAATACGTGCCCTCCATAATACCCACCACCAGGCTCACCCAACCCTCCACCCCCCCTCCCCTCCAAAACCCTCAGTTTGTTTCTCAAAGTCCATAGTCTCTCATGGTTTGTCTCCCCCTCCGATTTCCCCTAATTCACTTCTCTCCATCTCCCAATGTCCTCTTTGTTGTTCCTTATGGTCCACAAATAAGCAAAACCATATGATAATTGACTCTCTCTGCTTGACTTATTTCACTCAGCATAATGTCTTCCAGTCCTGTCCATATTGATACAAAAGTTGGGTATTCATCTTTCTGATGGGGGCATAATAATCCATTATATATATGGACCATATCTTCTTTATCCATTTGTCCGTTGAAGGGCATCTTGGTTCTTTCCACAGTTTGGCGACTCTGGCCATTGCTGCTATGAACATTGGGGTAGAGATGGCCCTTCTTTTCACCACATTTGTATCTTTGGGGTAAATACCCAATAGTGCAATCGCAGGGTCATAGGATAACTCTATTATTAATTTCTTTTTTTTTTTTTTAAAGATTTTATTTATTTATTTGTCAGAGAGAGAGAGGGAGAGCGAGCGAGCACAGGCAGACAGAATGGCAGGCAGAGGCAGAGGGAGAAGCAGGCTCCCCGACGAGCAAGGAGCCCGATGTGGGACTCGATCCCAGGACGCTGGGATCATGACCTGAGCCGAAGGCAGCTGCTTAACCAACTGAGCCACCCAGGCGTCCCTCTATTATTAATTTCTTAAGGAATCTCCACACTGTTTTCCAAAGTGGCTACACCAATTTGCATTCCCACCAACAGTGTTAAGAAGGTTCCCCTTTCTCCACATCCTCTCCAACACTTGTTGTTTACTGTCTTGTTGATTTTGGCCTTTCTAACTGGTGTAAGGTGGTATCTCAATGTGGTTCCAATTTGAATCTCCCTGAGGGCTAATAATGATGAACATTTTTTCATGTGTCTGTTAGCCATTTGTATGTCTTCTTTGGAGAAGTTTCTGTTCATGTCTTCTGCCCATTTTTTGATGTGATTATCTGTTTTGTGTATGTTGAGTTTGAGGAGTTCTTGATAGATCTTGGATATCAGCTCTTTGTCTGTATAGTCATTTGCAAATATCTTCTCCCATTCCGTGGGTTGCCTCTTGGTTTTGTTGACTGTCTCCTTTGCTGTGCAGAAGCTTTTCATCTTGATGAAGTCCCAAAAGTTCATTTTCACTTGTGTTTCCTTTGCATTTGGAGACGTATCTCGAAAGAAGTTGGTGTGGCCGATGTCAAAGAGGTTACTGCCTATGTTCTTCTCTAGGATTTTGATAGATTCTTGCCTCACATTGAGGTCTTTTATTCATTTCGAGTTTATCCTTGTGTTCAGTATAAGAGAATGGTCGAGTTTCATTCTTCTACACACAGCTGTCCATTTTCCCCAGCACTATTTATTGAAGAGACTGTCTTTTTTTTCCACTGTGTTTTTTTTCCTGCTTTGTCAAAGATTATTTGACCATAGAGTTGAGGATGCATATCTGAGCTCTCTACTCTGTTCCACTGGTCTATGTATCTGTTTTTGTGCCAGTGCCATGCTGTCTTGGTGATCACAGCTTTGTAGTAAAGCTTGAAATCAGGCAATGTGCTGCCCCCCAGTTTTGTTTTTCTTTTTCAACATTTCCTTAGTAATTCGGGGTCTCTTCTTATTCCACACAAATTTTAGGATTTGGTCCAGCTCTTTGAGAAATGCTGGTGGAATTTTGATCGGGATGGCATTGAAAGTATAAATTGCTCTAGGCAATATAGACATTGTAACAATGTTTATTCTTCCGATCCATGAGCATGGAATGCATTTCCATCTTTTTGTGTCTTCTTCAATTTTTTTTATGAGTGTTCTGTAGTTCCTCGAGTACAGATCCTTTACCTCTTTGGTTGGATTTATTCCCAGGTATCTTATGGTTCTTGGTGCTATAGTAAATGAAATCGATTCTCTAATTTCCCTTTTCATATTTTCATAGTTAGTGTATAAGAAAGCAACTGATTTCTGTACATTGATTTTGTATCCTGCCACATTCCTAAATTGCTGTATGAGTTCCGGTAGTTTGGGGGTGGAGCCTTTGGGTTTTCCATATAAATTATCATGTCATCTGTGAAGAGAGAGAGTTTGACTTCTTTGCCAATTTGAATACCTTTTATTTCTTTTTGTTGTCTGATTGTTATTGCTAGGACTTCTAGTACTATGTTGAACAATAGTGGTGAGAGTGGGCATCCTTGTTGTGTTCCTGATCTCAAAGGGAAGGCTGACAGCTTTTCCCCATTGAGGTTGATGTTCGCTGTAAAGATTCTCAACAAGATCCTAGCTGATAGGATCCAACAGTACATTAGAAAGATTATCTGCCATGACCAGGCGGGATTTATCCATGGGATGCAAGGGTGATTCAACATTTGCAAATCAATCAATGTGATAAAACAAATCAGTAGGAGAAGAGAGAAGAACTGCATGGTCCTTTCAATTGATGAAGAAAAAGCATTTGACAAGATACAGTGTCCATTCCTGATTAAAATGATTCAAAGTATAGGGATAGAGGGAACATTCCTCAACTAAATAAAATCTATCTATGACCTTTACATTTTTAAAAAAGATTTCAGGCCAGTTATTTTGGAAAATGTCTCTCAATCTGGGTTTGCCTGATGTCTTCACATGATTAAATTTAGGCTATGTGCTTTTGGCAAGAATACCACAGAAATGGTTTCGTCTTTCTCAGTGCTTCCGATCAAGAGGGAGGTGATGCGTATTTGTCCCATTACTGGCAGTGTTAACTTTGATCACTGGTTTAAGGTGATATCTGCCAAGTTTCTACAAAGTTACTATTTTCCCTTTTCAATTCAAGGTATCTTGTGGGAAGATTCCCTGAGACCAAGAAATGTTCCACTTTTCATCAAACATTCACCCTCCAGTTTTAGCATCTATTAATGTATTTCTGACTGAAATAATTATTATGGCAGAAGCCAAATGGTTATTTGCCAATTCCATTATTCCCTCCACATTTATTAGTTGGCATTCTGCTGTAAGGAAGAGCTATTCCTTCGCATTTACTCATTCATTCATTCTGTTCATTCATTCATTCATCTACCTCTCTGGATTCATGGATTACTATTTCCTTCAATGAGTTCTAATCAATTACTATCATCATTTATTTATTTATTTTTATTTTTTATTATTATGTTCAGTTAGCTAACATATAGTATTTATTTATTTTTAAAGATTTATTTATTTATTTGAGAGAGAGAGAGAGAGAGACCGAGAGAGGGCTAGTCGGGAGAGGGAGAGGATCATCAAGCAGACTTCCCATTGAGTGTGATCTTACCACCCATGAGATCGTGACCTGAGCCAAAACCAAGAGTTGGATGCATATCCAACTAAGCCACTCAGCTGCCCCTCATTATTTATTTTGATGCTCAAATTGTCCTAAATTAGATAGTGGGGGATTCCTTCACATTGACTCCTGTATCCTTTTGACATATACCATCATTGTTTGAACCTGTCTTTATGTTAGGGCACAGCAGTATGTTCTAAGTTTGTCTTATACTTTCCATGATTCATCTCTGGAATCACCCATTTTCCCAAGGATTCCTGGTCCTTTTTATGGAAATGGTATTTAAAAACCAAGATCTAGGTGTTAGGTGTGCATATTACTTTTTTAGCAATTTAGACCAATACACATCTACATATTTTGAAGTGGTCTTTATGTTGATGAGGAATAATTTAAGCAACCTATAGAGCCTTCCTTTAGGAAAGATGTAAGCATTTGGCATTAACACTCTTGAAGTTATAATCAGAAACTGCAGTTTTCAGCTGGGGGAAATGAGGACAAAGATAAAACAAATGACATGCCAAGGGTACAGGCAAGGCTTTTTGTTGCCTAGATATTCCATTCTTTTGCCTCAAGTACTCCAACTTTTCCTTCTCTCATGCCGCATTGTTTCCAGAGAAATTTCTGTATGAGGTTTAGTTTATTACCAAGAAACATGATGTCACCAAACTTCAGATTCAAGTTTATGTTAAATCAGTGTAGCCAACTGAAAACATTGGTGTTTGAGATGGTGTGTATCAGCCTTCACATATAGTCCCAAGAGACAAACAGAGTCTGCAGGTTAGGAATCACATGGAAGCTGTGAATCTAAGGGACCACCCTTCCCCCCCAATAGGGCAATAAGGTGCTGGAAGGGCTCCTCCACAACTGACCCCATGCTCACTCCCCCAAAAATTCCAGGTGTGTATTAACATTTTAACTTTGTTAAGAAGGTGTCAGCCTCGCATGATTTGCATTCCATTACCCACAATGCTTTTTAATTTTGTGCCTGCCTTGAAAAGCAAATGATGACATTCTGCTGGGAGGATTTCAGCCTGCACACACTTTATAAAGTAAAGAAGTGGAGTAGTGATTGCTGAGAAGGGGAAAAGAGAAGATACGTTTTTCATATTTGGCGCTTAAAGAGCAAAATATGTGCGTGGGTGTGTATGCAGGTGTGTGTGTGCGTGTGCATGTGTGTGTATGTGTGTTGAGAGGTTGTATTGGGAAGAAGTGACGGGTAGGGAAATAAATCATGATACTGATTGTGTGCTCATACAATCAGAGTATGTGAACCACGAGTTGTGGAATTTCTGAAAGTCCTTCTAAATAGGGTGGGAATCCTCTCTGTTGTTACAAATGACCAAGAGGAATTGTGTTGAGTGTGTGCTAGTAAGTAAGACAGATGTTGTTGGGACCCTGGGTAAACTGAGATTAGGCTGTGAAAACAGCAAGAGCCTTAGACTCAAGGGTTGAAACTGATCTTGTCTCATGAGTGGTCCAAAGAAGAGAGAGGGAAGGAGAGCAGATTAGGAGAACAAAGTTGAATGTTACAATACATGTGTCCTCTTCTCTCCTTCCCACTCTCCTCATTCTGTTTTGGTCTGCCACAAAAATGATCACCAAATGATCCTACCATACCTTCTTGCAATCCATAGCTTATATTAAACAAATTCAAATATCAAAGGGTACAGGCAGGAGATATAGAAGTGAAAAAAGTGAGGATTTTTTTTTAAAAGATTTATTTTTATTTATTTGACAGACAGAAATCACAAGTAGGCAGAGGCAGGCAGAGAGAGGGGGGAAGCAGGCTCCCCGCCGAGCAGAGAGCCCAATGCGGGGCTCGATCCCAGGACCCTGAGATCACGACCCGAGCCGAAGGCAGAGGCATCAACCCACTGAGCCACCCAGGTGCCCCAAAAGTGAGGATTTTTTGTTTTTATTTTGGAAACTGTAATCATAGGGGCACCTGGGTGACTCAGTCAGTTAAGCTCTTGTCTTTGGCTCAGGTCATGATTTCAGGGTCCTGGGGGAGTCTGCTTCTCCCTCTGCTCCTCCCCTCTCCCCAACTTGTGCTCTCTCTTTAACTCTTTCTCTCTCTCACAAATAAATAACTAAAGTCTTAAAAAAAGAAAACATAAATTGTAGTAAATAAGGGAGGATAGATATGAAATTAGTATGATAAAGGTACTAAGAGGCCATATGTATTACACATATAATCATTCCCCATAGGTTAAAAAAATGTATTTACCTCTGTCAAGTCCATCAGAATGGAACTGTAGGTGGACAGGGTTTGTCTTCCTGTTTTGTTCAATGTCATGCATTTGATTTCTTAAATAATATTTACACAAATAATAGGTGCTCAATAAATACTGAATGGATGAGATGAATAAAGGTGTCTACATGTTTTAATTGCCATTTATTTCCCTCTCCTCCTCTTTATCATGAACTCCACTTTCTCCTTTGCCATAAACCTCTTACCTCATGCTACCATCACTCCGCTGAAATGGTTTTCAGCAGGGAGAGTGCACTGCACCAAATCCATTTTCCCCTTTTATACCCTCAGTATACTTTCCTCTTCGTATCAAATACAGCAGCTCAGGGCTTCCTCTGCTTTCAAACTCTCTTATCCCTTTATTTTCTCCCACATTTTACTCTTCTTTCCTCTCCTCTGGCTCTCCTCCTAACAGTCTGAATATTCCCTAGTATCACTCATTTGCTCTTTATTTTTAAAATAAAAATGGTCTATATTTCAGGTGTATGACATGATGATTTGATGAATATTTACATAGGGAAATGATTACTGTAGTCAAGCTAATGAACGTATCTGCTCACATAGATGTCAGGTGCATTCGTACCCAAACACACACATGCTCGCGCGAAACAATTATTTGCTCTCCTTCATTGCTGGTGTTTCAAGGAGTTCCTTAGCTCCCTTTTCTTTTCTTTTCTTTCTTTCTTTCTTTTTTTTTTCTGCCTATTCTGCTGGGGTGATCACATCAACCTCCAGGATCTGGACTATGATCTCTGTGATTAAAAATATGCATTCAAAGAAGCAGGTATAGATTGGGGGGGGGGAAGTTGTCCAAGGACTGAGTCCTGGGGACTCCAGCCTTTAAGGGGCTGAGAGATAAGAAGAAATTACCAAAGTAGAGTGAGAATTTATGGCCAGGCCTTTGGAGGAAGAGCAGGTTGATTGTAGTGTCCTAAGAGCCAACAGAAGGAGGTGTTTCAAGGGGAAATGTCAGATGGCTCTTGTAACCTGGGTAAAGTGGTGACAGGGGATCAGCATTTCCAACCACAGATATAGTATGCTGATAAGGTGACCCTATGACAAGTGGTTGTAGCACTTTTGTTTCTTTTCTTGTATTTTTTTATTATGTTCAGTTAGCCAGCATATAGTACATCATTAGTTTTTGATGTAGTGTTCAGTGATTTATTAGTTGTGTGTAACACTCAGTGCTCATCAGAACATGTGAGATAGATAGATAGATAGATAAACAGGACTGGATAAACTTGGTTTGAATACTGGTTCTGCCTCCAGTGAGCATAGCATGGTGGCAAGAACTTGAACCCTGAGTCCGGTGACCTGAGGTTAACTCTGGCTCTTTTTATCAGCATATCGTTTCATTTTAGATGCGCTTTTTATGCTAAATCTCAATTTCCTTATCCATACAATGGGAATGATAGTAGCATCTCATTCATAAAGCTGCTCAAGGGATTAGCTGATGAAATGTATTTAAAGAGCTTAGAAGAGTGCCATACAGTAAGCACTCAGTGACTAGTACTTTATGAGTTTCCTCACATGCTGGATGTGAGTAATCAAGGTTCCAGACTCATTGAGTAGTTGTGAAAAATCAAACTAGATTGTCCATGTAAAGTGTTCTGTGCATGGTAAGCTCTCCATACACAGGGACTGAAATACTGTTCGATGTGTTCATCATTTGTTTTGGTTTACATGACCCAGCCATTCAGTTTATCCCTGAGTTGAACACTGCTAGTCGTTATGGGGATGGAAGCATTGCATGGCTTTAAGTTGTTTTATTCTGAGTCCGATATTGTTTGATTTACACTCACAACATGCTGCTAATTGAAGACAGGAGGCATAAGGCGCACTGATGTGCATGCATTTTCACTGATCTTTAAGATGCATTTATCTGGGGCGCCTGGGTGGCTCAGCGGGTTAAAGCCTCTGCCTTCGGCTCAGGTCATGATCCCAGGGTCCTGGGATCGAGCCCTACATTGGGCTCTCTGCTCCACAGGGAGTCTGCTTCCTCCTCTCTCTCTGCCTGCCTCTCTGCCTTCTTGTGATTTCTGTCTGTCAAATAAATAAATAAAATCTTTAAAAAAAGAAGATGCATTTATCTGATCAAAATTCTCATAGAGCACATCAAGGTGTCTCTAGTGCTTTGAAAACCAATGTTAAAAAGAAAAAAATTAGTGGTGATTATATCCAATTTGATTTTCATTTGGGGGGAATAAACACTCTCCTCACAAATAACGTGTTATATGTGAAGTGTTTGCAGGTGGAATGCTGGACGCATCTCTCCTATCTCATCTTCTAGAAACAAATTTAAAAATAAAATGTTTTCTAAATAGGAAATGCAGTAATTCCACACATTAGGTCTGCAAAGCAATGTTTAATTTCATGGTTTAATTTCAGCCTAAAATTAAGTATTAAATAATGCACATCAGTTATTAAATGGAAAAAGTAAAATTTGTCTATATTGTATGAATATTCTTGAAGGTAGGATAAATTAACTTTCTATTATGGTGTATCATACTTCACTGAGCAAATATAAAATACTGCTTTTACCTCAGTCCACTTTTTATTGTCACAATAACAAATTGCGAAATATTTTGGGAAATCTTGAGAATTTTACAAAACTGTGTATGATTGATTATGAAATGAGTTCATAAAGGAAAAAAAAGGCTGGGAAGTGCCTTATTTAATAATCAGAGAGGAAGAACTTAGATTCTTATGACTGGGCTGTTAATTTTGGGAGGGTAGAATATAAACCTTTAGATTCATATTTATGCTAATCACTGCTTATGATAATCATTGTTAATTCCCTCCCTTCACCCCATGCTCATCTCCTAGAGAACATCCTCTTCAGGAAAGCTTTAAGTTTGTTCTGTGAAACTTACTATAATGCGATTAATCACAATTTATTAAGATTCATAATTTATTCTATAATCAAGGGTCGTAACAACTTCAACATATGGTCCCCATTGGTAGTTAACATTCTTGCCAAACCTCCCCCTGCCCAACCTGGCATCCCAACACCAGACTTTTCTCCTTGTGAGATGAACTCATCTCATTGCTCCAAATTTTTCTAGTATATTTCATTCTAATCTGTGAGGATTTCACATAATAAGTCTATTCAATAGAAGCATTCCAACAAGCCCCAGTGCAAATCTAGGCACTGGCACTAATTTGTTGTGGGACATTAGAAAAATCTGTTTCGTTTACTTGACTTTTCTTAACCTCAGTTAGTTGATCTGTAAAATTACGTATTTTCCCATGGAGAATTAAAAAAAAAAAAGGATAGGAGTAAAGAAGGTATTCAAAGGGTTAAATGAGTAGACACAAAATAGAGAGAGCTTGCGTGCACCAGTGATGACAACAGGGCAGGAACCGAGGACTGTGACTACAGCCTTCTCTCCCTGAGCTGTAATCTCTACGTGTCCATCTGGTCTACCTGCTGTAGCCTAACAGAGCACTTCATGTGCCAGGTACCTGACATACAGAGGTTCCTTTTTCTCCTTCCCCACTCCATGTTTCTGCTGGCAACACCACATCACCTTTATATCGGTGCACAAAACCATAATGGGGAATAAAGATCCACTCCAACCAGTGAATTGAAATACAGAAATAAAAACAAATACAAATACACAGTAAGTTCCTTTTCTCTCAGTAGTCATGTGGGCATGACTCCTGCTTAATCAGTTGGCAGCATCTCCAGAAGTATCACTTTCCAGTCCAGCAAAGAGGAAAGAATACATTTCCATGGAACACATAGTTCTATTCTCCCTCTTCTACCTGTTCTGCGTAGAGGAATCATTAAACAAAGCACATGCGCGCGCACGTGCACACACACACACACCCCACACCTTTGTGGGCTCTAAACATGATTCACTGTAGAAATGCAACATGCCCTTTTCCCATAATTTGGTAAAGAGACAAAACCAAATGGATGGAATTTACAGCAACCTCATTAATAAAAAGAAACTCCCCAGAGTTTGATGAAAAACTCTTTTCTAGACTTTCTATATAAAATATTGGGCCAACATTGAATAAGGCCATGTTGAACTTCTTCCATGACAGATACCACCAGAAAGAATATCATGAAATCCTCTGAAAATTTTTCTCGAAATAGAAGCAAAATTGAAGGTGGTTTTTTTTTTTTTTTCCTTAAATGCAGATGAGGAGCTAGGTATGGTTTTGAAGAGCCATCCTTGATTAGACCATGAATGACTCTTCCTTTGGAATTTGAAGTTGGGGAAGGAATAAATAGATGAAGATGGAAGGCATTAGTGGAGCATTGGCCACAATTCCTGGAACCACTCAGGCTCAAAACTTTGACCTTCCATTTAATTTGTCCTTTGTCTTCGTTTTCTTTTTCCCAGTTAGTAGCTATGTATTACCAGTTCCCTTCTTAATATTCTCCATGCTAATCCTCTTAATGGAATGGCCATTAACACGTGTAGACCAGCATGGACTGAATTGTGTCCTTCTATGCTGAATTTGTATATTGAAGTCATAACCCCTCTTGTGATTGTATTTGGAAATGGGGCCTTTAAGGAACTTACTAAGGTTGAATAGGTCATAAGGGTAGGGTCCCAATCCAATAGGATTAGTGTTTCTCTACAAAGGAACACCAGAGAACTTGTTCTCTTTCCATGTGCAAACACCTAGGAAAGGCCATGTGAGAACACAATGGAAAGGCAGCTATCTGCAAACCAGAAAGGGAGCCTGCATTAGAAGTGGAGCCCTGGTAGACTTTGATCTTGAGCTTTCAGACCTCTAGAACTGTGAGAAAATAAATTTCTGGTGTTTAAACCATCTGGTGTATGATACTTGTTATGGTAGTTGGAGCTAAGGCATAGATTAATTATAATATTCCAAAATCAGAGCTGTTATATATGGTGCCAGACTTAAATAAATCCTCAAAAAAAAAAAAAAAGCCTATGATGAGGTTTTATTATAAATGAGGGCTTTAATTTTCTAAGAGGTTAAATTATTTTCTCCAAGCACTCAGAAGTAAATAGGAAAGAAATAGGTAGTAAGGAAGTAAATAGAAAGAAATAGGATTTGAGACCTGCTCTATTGAAGACTATGTTTCTTCCATGCTAGCACCAACATTTTCACCCAAGGCCAGGCCCTCTTTGTTTAGGTTCCCAGCATCTTCCTACAGTTCTCCAGCACTCTTGTTAATTTTGTAAACTCATCAAGTCCTAGAGTATACATTTTGTTACTTGGCCTTCACCACTTAAGCTCATTTGATGCACCACTAAGTGTTGGTAGGAAAAGCCCCAAATCTTTAACCCGTCTTTAAAGATATGTTCAAAAACTGAGCCCACTTAATTAAAATATGTTACTGCTTGGAAACGCATATGCACATTCCCCATTTAGCACACACTACCAAGAACATACCACATTCAATATTGTCTTTGTGATCTTATCTGTGGCATTTCCTCTCTTGGAAAACACTTTCCTCTCCTATCTACACACAAAAAATTCTTCTTATCATCTGAGACTAAACTCAGTTCAACAATTGGTATTAATTTTTTCCTATGTCCATCTATATTGATCCTCTTCTTGGAACTTTTCCAGTTTTAAGGGTTTTTTGTTTGTTTGTTTGCTTGTCTGTGTGCAGGGGGTGGGGGGTTTGCAATGTATTACTTTTTTACTATCTGGTTACATATTCTCCCATAGTTTACAAGGACCTCCCCCCCAAGCCCCGCCCCCTCAAAAAAAAAAAAAGAAAAAGAGAAAGAAAACAGAAAACTCCTTGAATGCATGGTTCAAATATCTAATAGCTACAAATCTACCAAACAAGTAGTAGTTCCTTATCACTTACTATAATCTAGGCTTTGTGGAAACTGAAATGGCATTGGATAAGAATGGACAGTAGACCACCTTATCCATGGTTTTGCTTTCCATGGTTTCAGTTACCCTCAGTCAACCTCAGGCTGAAAGCAGATGATCCTCCTTCTGACATATCAACAGAAGGTCCATGGTAAGTAGCCTAATGATAGATCATAATGATTCCGTTATTCACCTCAACTTTATCTCATCACAAAGACATCTTATCATCTCACATGGTCATAAGAAGGATGATTGCATCACAGTAAGATATTTTGTTATATTTTATAATATAATTTATAATTATAAATTTATAATTTATAATATAATTTTATATTTTGCATCACAGTAAGATATTTGTTAATGTCTTACTGTGCCCAAGTTTTAAGTTATACTATATCATAGGTATGTACATATAGGGCAAAAATATAGGGTTCGGTACTCTCCCCGGTTTCAGACATCACTGGGGATCCCCTGCAGATAAAGGAGGACTACTTCTCCATTCTTCTTCTTTAGTGGATTTCATAACTAAGTCTAATGCTTCAAAGGTACAAAGCACTCGATAAATGGTAGACCATTTTATTGAATGCATGATGATACTACTTCCATGTGCTCAGAAAAACAAAGAATATCCAGCACAGTCTCATTTTTGTTCACCACCCATACCGTCCAGGGACTATGAACAGGCTGGCTGTCTAATGCAGAGGAAACAGTGTGGTGGGACGGAAGCCATATGGACTGAGCTTGAATCTTATCTTCATCCACTTCCTCATTTTATTTCCGTAGGAAGTAAAGTATTCCTGACTTTCTCAGGAATAGTCTCCTTATGTAAAGCCACCACAGAACCTGGCGCACAGCGAATGCCAAAAAAGTCTCCTAATTGCTATTTGTGGCCATTGGAAATCACTGTGTAGAGAACCTGGTTCTCTGGTTACTACTTTCACTCATACTCTACATCTCTTATTTCTCCAACTTTTCCCTGATTCACAGATGACGAATACCCATAACTGGTTCTAAAACATCGCCAGATTACTATCCTGGCTTTGCATGGGGGAAAAATAAAAAGCAAGCAAACAAACAAAAAACCTGGAGGCAGGGTCCTACAGCGAAGGTATTCGTGAATAGAAATGCTGTGTACAATCGCCTTTCATCATACTCATCTTCCCTTACAGGAGCAATGCATTTGCTCAACGTAAAGAGAAAATAGGAACCAGCCAATCCTACAGATGCATTACTGTTTGGAAAGGATCACCCCATATTGATGGGTTTCATCTCGGGGTGACACACCTGATTAGAGAAGCCATTGTTTCACTTTGTAACACTCATTACATCTAGTTTAGGAGTGAATTGGGAGACATAATGAATGAATGAAAAACTGAAAATAACATCCTGTTATTTCTTTAAGTAAAGAATGAAGGACTGTGGACCAAGGTAGTTCTATTACTTCCGATGGGAGGATAATTTTAGCTGATACTTAAGGCTCCGCTTAGCATTACGTTTGGAAGAGTGCAATTTAATTGGTGCGAGACAGCACAGATTTATGAAAATAAATCATGTCAAATACATTTGATTACTTCTTAAAATTAAATTGCCATTGCAATAGATAGAAGAAGAAACAAGTAAATTCAGTGCAACTGACTTTTTTTTTTTTTTTTTTTAAGCCACCTGGCAACATTCCTTATCGGTGTTAAGCATAGGGAAGCATAGGCATTACTTTCAGGTGTGTTTATGAGCAAATAGTCCAGAGGCAACAGACAATGTGTACTAAGGGTTTGAAGATCTAGAAAGAAACAGCAGTTTTTTGGAATGGCTAGAAGAGCACCACATGCCGGAAGTGGAGAGCTTTAGAGACAAATTTGAGGTCACATATTGGCACCGTCAATTACTGGCTTTGTGATAAGTCACAACCTTCCTGAACTTCAATTTTCTCATCTCTAAAATAAAGATCATAATAGTTACCTTCCGGGACTCTTGAGAAGAGCAAATCAGATGGTTTTTACAGAGTGCAGCTCAGGGCCCAATGTGGACCCGGCATCCATGTGATATTTCTCACTTAGTTCCAGACCCCTTATGACCACATGGCTTCTCCTAATCACACGGGACCCGAGCGAGTTTGAGGAGGGCGCCACTTCAATATCCAGTCGAGACTCTGGGCAATATTGAGGTCTAAGCTCTACTGTGTCCTTGAGCCATTGGTGCCTTATATTACGTTTCAAGTATTTTCACCTCTCTGTAAACACGTGTTCAGGAGGTCAGCCCTGAAGAGCCCAGCTTGGTTCTTTGGAAACAAGAAACTCGAAAACTTGAAAATCTTTGCCAGAGCCCTAAGATAAAAGCCCCGACAGGATCAATGAAAGCTTTTTAGGAAATGGCTTCTGGAGGACTCTAGGTACTGAGTACTGAGACAGAGCTGACATAGGGCAAGAACCCTCCTGTAGCCATCTGCCCCTCCCCCGTTAATGATTCCTGTGTAGTCTTCACTGTCGAAGATTTTTCTCATTTATTTCCTCGTGTGCTTGCTTGTTCACTGCCTCCTGTCCCAAGAAGGTCGGTAGACCCCATACAAACCAGATTTTTTCCCTCTCTTCTTTATTGCTCTCTTCCCTGAGTTGTAAGCCCTTAGCATTCCTAGTCCAGTTCCGGTTGCTCGTCCATCGCAAGCACTCAGATGAAGACTTTCTGAATGAATGAATAGCTGGTAGCATAGAACAGAAGCCAGCAAACTATGGCCCACCAGTCAGTCCTGCAGGCTCTTTGCTTTGAACAGCCTACAGGCTGTCATTCACTTGTCTGTTCCCAGGGCTGCTTTCCTGCTACGGTGGCAGAATGTGTGGCCTGGTAACCCACCGAGTCTAACTATTTATTATCTGGGGCTTTAAAGAAAAACATTGTCTCGCCTGGTTTAGAAGATAGAGAACAATAATGTGATGCCCAAAACATCATTGTCCTTGTCAACAGTGACATCAACATAGCAGCGCTCTAGGGGCTGGATGTCTTAGATGCTTTTGTTTGGTCCCTTTGCAGCCTTTGCAAGGCCAATCTTACTTCCTCTGTCTTGCACATGAGGGAGTGGACCCTCAAGAGAAACCACTTCTGCAAGGATCTAGCAGGAGCTCAACAGTGTCTGAGCTCAGATCCACCCTCCTTCCCCTCAACCTGTTTCCAAAGCCTCTGGTCTTTATACTGTTCTGAGCGACTAACATTTTTTTTTTTAAGATTTTATTTATTTATTTGACAGAGATCACAAGTAGGCAGAGAGGCAGGCAGAAAGAGGGGGGGAAGCAGGCTCCCCGCTGAGCAGAGAGCCCGATGTGGGACTGGATCCCAGAACCCTGGGATCATGACCAGAGCCGAAGGCAGAGGCTTAACCCACTGAGCCACCCAGGCGCCCCAGCTACTAACATTTTTACCATGGGCATTTTAAGAATTCTCAGTGTCTCCATTTCCTTTTCCTTCACAGGCTTAGGGCCAAAATAATTTAAAAACAGGATGCCAAACAAAACAAACAAAAATAAACGCGAGCACCTCGGACTGGTTTTGTGAAGTTTGGTTGCCCCAAATAATGACTTTCTCTTTATTATGCTTCTTTCTTGCTTTGCTTGTTTTTAATAGAAGCGGTTACGTAAGTGAGATGCACATTATTTTACACTTACCTCTGACATTAAAATAGAGGGAATGTGAAGAAACCCAGAGAGAACCATTTCACAGGATAAACTCTGAAAGATTAGGCAAATGGGCTTCAACGTAGATTATGAAATGTAATGTGGCTAAGTGATGCACTTGGGTAGAAACAATGCCCAGGCTAAGTACAATTTAAGTGGTGCTTAATTAGTTAATATGACAGAGAAGAAAGATCCACATGCACTCGGAGAATGAACATTTACATCTGGGGTTCCGTGTGCAGCGGTGATGGGCCAAGCTAATGTGCTGTCAGCTCGTGCTCAGAGGGCTGTGCTGTCAGTCCTGGGGTGCCAGGCCTTTTGGAAGGTGCTGATTAGAACACACCAAGGCATCTGGTCCAACTGCGGACTCATTAGGTAACAAAAGAGAAGAGAAGTGTGTTTCCAGGAACTAGAAATGATTGCCAAGGGTTCGAAGACTGCTTGATAGTGAAGCTGCCAGAGAGAGCCGGGGCTGCTCAGCCTCCCGAACAAAAGCCCTAAAGGACCAGGTGGGACGGGTCTGCAGCCGCAAGCATGCATCGTGTGAGCTGGGTCACTTCTGTGCGACCAGGTTCTAACAGATGAGGGTCTCCCGCTGCGCAGAGGGTGTGTATTACAGCCCAGCGGGCGGAAGGTACGACGACGCCCAAGTGTCCATCTCTCCACTAGAGTCCGCCTGTTGACATCAAGGTCTTTATCATATTTCCATGTGCAAAACGGGCGCCTGCACTTCCCTTCCTGCTACAGCATCTTGGTTTTGCCCTTTGCTTTCTCCTTTTCTTCCTCCTAAGGAGGGAGGGAGGCTAAGTATAGCTGCATCATTAATTATGAAAGAGACTGGGGAAGGACAAAGATAGAAAATTTAGGCAGCATGTTTGTAGAGTTCTGCTGGGGAGAGGATGTGGGCATTCTGGAGGGGCAGAGGGCACTGGAACCAGAGGGACGTATTATGAAGCATTGACTGGTTTATGAGTGGGGCCTTCTTAATTTCTCAAACACATAAATGCCTGTGTTAAGTTGCCGTTTGCTTCATTATGGCTATTGAACTGCATTTCTTTAAAAACACGATCCCACTCTTGCTCTGGACTGCACGGATTACTAGAACAGGAAGCATTACGTGGTCTGTATCCCCAGAGTCCAGGACAGCACTAGACACGGTGTGGAGATTAAAGGATGTGTCGAATAAATGAATGAGTAAAAGGGAGAGCAGGGTGCTGCTAACTGCAGGAAGCTGACGGCAGATAAAACTGGGCTCCAGAACTCTCCCGGCTCTGAGACCTGGCTTTGAGATCAGCTGGGGGAAGCCTAGACCTGCTCCTTCAGGGTACGTAACTCACTAGGCCCTGATTTGGGAGCTCATTCAGCCCTATAAGAAGAGACAAAGCTAAGGTGAATGGGGTAGAAAATGAACTTTCTTTTCTTTTTTAAGTATGGAACTATTAAAAGAAATCCACTAGAATTAATCGTGGCAGAGCTATAAAGTCGGCACAGAGGAGTCGAGTGTCTACTAATTAGTTAGCTTGTGCCCCGGTTCAGCACACCTTGTCAGAGCACGTTAGGCCATGTATGGGGACACGGGCAACAGGAAAAAATAACCTACATCAGTTGCTGAATTCTTACTCTTTCTGGTCAAAGAATTTATATTGGACACTGGTGAGGAGGCACAGGAGTTATAAATATTACTATGACCTAGAGGCTCATATAGTATCGGGAGAGGGTGTGTGTGTAAACACAGAATTAATTATGAGACAGTGGTCATGGGCCCAAGAAATACAACCCATGTGCCACTGAGTTTCGGACGAGGGTGAAGGCATCGTTCAATGGTGACAGGGATAAAGGAGTTCAAGGCTTAGGTGATAATGGAACCAGACCCCGAAGTGTAGTTGAATGCTGGTGGCCTAAGATTAGGGGGAGAAGCAGTGGAAGCAGAAAATACAGCACAGATTCAAAGCCATAAATGCAGGTGTGCTATCTGTCAGGGGTAAGACTGGAAGAGAAGAGTTAAACGAGGTTAAGCTCTGGGGAATTCGGGGGCAGCGCTGCCGTAGGAAGCCACCTGTGTGTGTAGATAACCAGGAGTCTTGGAGTGAACATGAATGGTGGATCTGTATTGGTGTGAGCAGCAGAGAATGGTAGAGTTTATAAAAAACAGCAACTACGAGGATTCCAATGTTTGAAAAAAAAAAAAAAAGGCAGTTGCAGATCCTGGATGCCTATTTTGGTCATTTGGAGCTCTCACAGTGGTTCAGCTCGCAGAGTCTTCTGCTGTGGACCAAGGTCAAGACTGCAAGTCAGCAACTTTCTAAAAGTCAATATTGCACAAAAGAGAAAAAGCCATTTCCTGACAGTTCTGAGGTCCCTTGCATCTACAGTCCACTAAGACATAAAGGCTTCTGTCCAGGGAAACTGGCAGGAACCTCTGAGTGGGGGACCCCTCATCCGCCCCTGCCTGAGCTTCCTCGGCTGACTTTCCCCGGCAGGCGTGCCATCAGCCTGCACTCCAAGTGTGTTGAGCTGTGTTCTCACTGCCTGAAACTTGGGGATTATTGAAATTTAGGGTCACTCAAATAAAGTTAAAGTACTTTAATGGAATTCCCTATGGCTTCACTTCCACAGGGGTCCCCCTATGGTCCCCCCAGGCATCTGTACTCCCTGCAGCACTTCTGCTGGTCCAGACTTGTGAACTTCATCTGCATTTAGGAAAAGACATGTGCTAAATTGACCTGACCCAGCAAGTTGACTTGATTTAAGCCCATAAGGCCAAATGCTCAGAATGGAGTTTTCCCACCAGTTCTGGAGTCAGACATGGGGAGGAAAGTCATCTAAATCCCACGCAGGGAATTAGTGGCAGAGACCTATGTACTTGTTACTTGTTGCTGCTCATTATTTCTGTAATGGCAATTACCCTTATCACACACAGCACAGAGGAGCCACAAGGAGAACGACTCTGATGAACTACCATCACAGCCTGCTCTGCTCTCACAGAGACAATCTGGGGTCTCCTCATAGAAGAAGAGTTTAAACCTGAGTATTTAATGCTGAGAAATGGGAATGTGCAGTTCTGTAACTCATGATTGAATGGATTGTGTTTTCTTCGTGATTGATTTTTGCTTCTCTTCTTTGGATCTCCAGCAACCAGAATAGTTACTGGTTGGTGTGGAACTGATCGTTAGGAATGAAAACTGTATTAATATTATTTTCTGAATTCTTTTGGGAGAAAGGATAGGATAGTGGATCTGTTTTATTTGCAAGGTTGTACAACTAAGAATAAAGGTGGCAGTTGGAATTTCAGAGAATAGTAAGGGAGAGGAGAGGAAAGCACAGTAAAAGGTATATTTGATGAGTGTTCAATGATCAGCCTGTGTTTGTTTAAATAGGAAAGAAATCAGTTATTTTTCCCTCTTGCATCTTTGTTGGCTAGCCTGTTGGTAACAATAGTAATCTAAGCTTTGAAGCATCTACTACTTAATGTACAATTTAAGAGCAATTTTTATTTTTCCCCTAGCCTTCTGAAATGCATGCTTTTAAAATATTTTCTCCAATGGTGATGTCCCCAATCCACGAGAGCTCCTCTACACCTGCCATGGTATAAATGGGACGGACAATGACATCTTCTCTCTACGGATCCATCAGGGAGTCCCCCTCCATTCCTAGAACCTCTCTGCCATTCCCAGGTCTCTCTCAGGAGTCTTGCACTGAAATTATTATAACAATTACCAAACACACAGACCAGTCCATTTCTCTAGTTGGCATTATTGCACAGCAAAAACCTTAAGGGCTATTCATATGCAGTGGGGTCCCATGGAGGACTTCATTTTACAGTTGTAGAAGAACATCTGTGCCAGAACCCGGTAGGGTTCATGACACCTCCATTTCGTGTGACATTCTGCCCAGTTTGAGTCATAGCTGCATTGAATATGTCATTGAAAATCATTGTTTATATTTTCTGTAGCTTAGAAGATCCCAGGGAGATTAAAAATAAATAAACAACCAATCAAGACTTGGAAAATTTTCAATTATGCAAGGATCAATAAGTTCTTGACATCTGCTCTACAACGTAGGGGCCTATAGTCAACAATACTGTATTATGCACTTCTAAAAATTTGTTAAGATGTAGCTCTCATGTTAAGTGCAAAGCAGAAACAGAAGGGCATGAAGAAACTTCTGGAAGTGATGAATATGTTTATTACCATGATTATGTTAATGGTTTCATAGGTGTGTGGATATGTCCAAACTCATGGAATTGTATAAATTAAATATAAGCAGTTTTTTATGTGTCAGTTACACCTCAATAAAGCTGTAAAAGAAAGAAAGAAGAAAGAAAGAGGCAAGCAGATGGAAAAGATGGCAGAAATAAACGTCCATGAATATCCCCAGAAAATACACAGATTTCAGATGTGAGTAGGAAGGACTCCCAGACCTGAAGCAATCAACACATTTGATCCAAGAGCTCCTAACTCGGATCTCAGTCATCTTAAAACCAGTATGGCATTATTCAGAGTAGATACATAAACCAAATTCATTTTCACCTACAAATTGTTAGGTTTCACTTAAAGCATCAAGACCTCATGGACTGAATGGGAATCCAGTTGAACTAAGTAGGTTAAGGGTCAGGCTCTGGTCAGAGAGCCTGGATTGGAATTCTAGTTTTACTATCTACTAGGTATGTGATTTGGGATGAGTTTTGTTTTTGTTTTTGTTTTTGTTTTCTGTGCTTCAGGGTGTTTTGTTTTGTGATTATCTATAAGAGATAATAATATAACCTAACTCAAAGACTGTTTTGTGAAATAAGCAATGCAAAGTGCTTTAGACAATTTCCTGACATATAACAGGGGCTCAAATACTAATTACTAGTGTTAAGGCATGATGGAAAGGTGTCCAAAGTGACAGAATGGTTCGGAGGGGAAGATTGAAGAAATCGCAAGGAAAGGGCCAGGTAAATTTCAAGACAAAACAGAATAGAGGAGCAATGGGAAGGTGTGGGGTGGCATTTAATAATGAGAAATATTAGTTTCTATTCCATTACCTCTATTTCTGCAGATGAAGTTAATATGTCAAGGACAAAACAGGGAGCTAATATGGGCCTTGTGGATCTTGACAAATTCTTCTGCATAATATGCTAAACCTAGGGGAGATTGTGCTATCCAAGGGTTTTATAGGCTAAGCAAAAAAGCACCATTGGATCCAACAAAAAAGGACTCTAAGACCAAATGCTATGATTATATGATGATTGTAAACATAACAAACGCATGTGTTTCCTCAATAATAATCCTTATGCATCTCCTCATTTTGAGGTTCTCAACCTGTTTTGTAGAATTTTCCCAGAACCTTTCCATTTCACTAACTGACCCAGAGAGCAGACATGTCCTCAGCCAGTGCTGGAGAACAAAGGCCTGGCTCCTTGAGAAGCATGTCTGAACTTCCTCCAATCAGTCTGTGCTTCAGGGATCTTATTCCATTTCCAAAAAGCACCCCCCCCCCGCACCTATCCCCAGAGAAATGGGGTTGCAGCATCACAATCACCTTGAAGACCACAGATTTGGGAAAATTGAAAGCCCTAGTCATTGTAGGAACCCAAGAAGACATTCAGCTCTCTGTGTGTCAGCAGCTTAGCTGGGACCATATCATTGAAGTAAGGCAGTTCATTGATCAGCCTCTGGTTCTTTAAATAAGAAAGAAATCAGCTACTTTGCTCATTGCATCTTGGTTGGCTAGCACGGACATTGAAGAGAACAGTTGAGCTACAAAACATCCTGTGATCACGCAGAACAAGCGAATAGTATAGCTTCATGGAGGCTAGTCAGGAGAACAAACAAACTGTGCCCCAAACCAAGGAAAGATGAGGGAAAAGACGAGGAAGCGCTTGGCTAAAGTTGTGGAGAAAAAATAGTGCTTGGAAAATTGGAGGTAAAGTTAATGGTTGGAAAAAGGACATGGAGCCAGGGGACCACAGGAGGCCGAAAATGAAGGAGTTTTTTTTTTTTTTTTCTTTTTAAATTGTATTTTGTAAATCTATCTTTTGACCAGGAAAAACAAATGAAAGAAGACTTAGGCGGGCAAAGCAAGGGGCCAATCATGATCTCATTGAAATAACCATTAACCTAGACCCCCTTGAAGCTAAGAATTTCTGAATAAAGAAAACTAGGATCCCTGCACCTGGTACTTCTAAAAGATTATTTCTAGGCTAATGGCTCAGTGGCATAAAGTATATGTCCCCCAAAGCTTCCCACTAGCAGTTCCCATCTACTCTCCAAAGAGGGTGGGGGGAAAGTTGATGAGAATGGACTTGCAGGAAAACCTAATTGATAATTACTCGGCAATGAAACAAATAAAATGAGAAAAATCGGTAAGCATATGACAATAGAGCAGTAATGATCCAGAAGCCAAACGTCTAGTCTGTGAGGGAGAAATTTTGTCCCACTCACTTGATAGCCTTTTCTTTGCCCAACCAAATGACAAGAACAGTGACATGGGGAAGGCCTCATGTTATGTAGTGTAGTGATTATGTAGGAAAAAACTCTTTTTTTTTTTAGACATGTATAGTCCCAGTTCTCTGCTACCCTCCAAGCACTTGACAGATTTTAAGTTAATTATTATCAACCCCTGAATAGGCATCCATGCTAAAGATGAGGTAGGGGGAAATCTACCAATCTTTAAGAAACAAAAAAAGAAGAAGAAAAGAAAAGAAGAGCATCCCTATCATGGTGGTTGGCATTCTTCATGGGGAGTGAAGACCCTTCTGCATTTCTGTATAAGCTTATAGAGCTTGATAAATTTCCCAGTCGTGAACCTTTTCTTTCTGACTGTTACGATTCTTTCACTCATTCATTCATCCCTCCCTTTGCCTCTCTTTCCCTTCCTCCCTTCATTCCTTTTTATTCTCACTGGAGTTAATAAGATGTGATGGGAGGTATAGGAGTTCTGAGGTTAGCAGACATCAGTTTGATTACTAGTGCTGAAATACATTCCTTGAGTGAACTTGGATGTGGTCATCATTCTTTCTAGTTCTTGGTGGACTCCCACATTAAGAGTCTCATGCTCTACCGACTGAGCTAGCCGGGCACTGGACTCCCACATAAAATGGTGGCAGGAACACCCAGCAAGGCGAGAGGATCAGGATGCTGTGTATGAAGTCTTTGACACAAACCAGTGCCCTCCTGGTTTCCATAATACCACTTTCCAGTCTCTCTGGTCACTGATTCTCAAGTTTCTTTGCTGACTTAGTCACTAACTTTCTCATTCGACCTGTAAATGTTGGTGTGCCATGATGCCTTGATGATCTTAGCCCTTGGCTTCTGCTTATCTACATTCCATCCTTAAAGGAACCTATTATGTTCAAATGCCAAATATGTGCAGATTGTGCTCAAATTAATATCTCTAGCCCTGACTTCTGCCCAGAACCCCAAACTTGTATGTCCAGTCACCTCTCTGAACACTTCCGTTGGATGACTCAGACAGCCTGACCAGTGGAGATAAAGACCTTTCTGTCCACATCCCAATCCTGTACTTCTTCCTCCTTATTTTTTTTTAAGTTGGATAACTAACCAGTATCTACCCAATTATCAGACTCAAAACCTGAGAGTCATTTTTTATTTCTTTTTCTTTATGTTACATTTCTTTTGTTTTCTACCTTCAAAACAGATCTTTTTTTTTAAGATTTTTTTTATTTGACAGAGAGAGAGATCACAAGTAGAGAGAGAGAGAGAGAGAGAGGAGGAAGCAGGCTCCCTGCCTAGCAGAGAGCCCGATGTGGGACTCGATCCCAGAACCCTGAGCCCAGGACCTGAGCCGAAAGCAGAGGCTTTAACCCACTGAGCCACCCAGGCAGCCCCAAAATAGATCTTTAATAGACATGTTTATTTTTATTTTTATTGCCACCTCTCTAGATTGTATTAATGTTCCCAGGTATTTATTCTCTCCTTCTTCTGTAAAGGAATGACTGCATCTGCTCTTTGCCCTGGAACTTACAGGACCTCCTGTGAGGGGACATCCCCTCCCTGCTCGAGGGCCCAAGTATAATATGTGGTCATGCACGTTAAGTACGGCGGGTTCCCCAGCTGGCTGTTGTTGCTCTGGTCAGACCTGCAGTGGACAATAGTTATTTACAGCCCTGGGCTTTGCCACACAAGCATGATGCGGGGAACGACAGCAACAGTGTTGAAAGCAAATGTCAGGAGTGATTGTAATGATGGTGCATGGAATGTAGGCTTGGCAAGAAAGGAAGTGAGAATGTGGAAGAGATGAGAGGCATGGAAAGTGTCAGGACCAATGGAATGGAGTTAGTTCATTGGATAGCTAGTTAGTTGCAGCTATACCAATGACGGGGGCACGTGGTTTTTCTCATTGATCAGAAGCACATGGGGATGCTCCTCTCTGTGCCTTGGCAGGTTAAGAATATATGTGGAGAAAAAGGAGATGAAAGCGTAGACCCCATTTTATCTTCCTTCTGGACTGTGTTGAGTCAGAGGGAAGGAAGAGGAAGAGTCAGGCAGGACTGGGAGTGATGAGGATGCCCATGTTAATGGCAGTAAGTCAGCAGGTAGGGCAGTGATGAACCAGTGGCCTCAGAGTGGGGAGGGTTTGCTCCATCCAAATGTTTACCAAGTGGAAAATGAGAAACATGGGAAGGTATGAGACATCTTGCCATGCTCAAGGACCTTCCACACCACAAAGGTGACACAGAAATTAAGACTCAGGAAGACTCTAATGACCCTGAGGCTGGCTGAATGTGGGAATTCTTCTAAATGTCAGCTGAAGTACCCAGCAGTAACATGTGGGCGAGCAAAGACTGTGTTGCTTTGGACGAGTGGCTTGGTAAGGAGACATCATTGTAAAAAGTGTTTAACCTTCAGATTAGCTCCCGGGTCTTATGGCTCTGAAAATAGACTCTCTGTGAGGGAGAAAGGTCTTTATTGGATAAGAGAGAAGCATGGGGATAGTACTTGTCCAAAATCTCATTTTCATTCCCCATGACAAAGAAATGAATCATTCTTAGATTCATTATCTCTGCAGATGTAAAGAAAGATCAGCAGGGCCAAATGTAACTGAACCTAGAAAATCTAAAAAAAAATTATCTAATAATAATGGGGTATTTTCCATGGGGCAGCAGTTTGTTTCTGATTTCCTGGCTTAGAGACACTATATTTGATCAGTAAGCTCGGAGAATCACTGGCTGTCAAGCTGTGACACCACAGATCATCAAGTCTATCTCCTGTTTTCTAAATGAAAGAACTGAGGTCCAGAGAAGTTCAGTGGCTTGCCCACGGTTATCTGGTGAGTTTACTGGGTCACATCAGCACAGGTGCCCTTAGGATGAGGATTCCTGGATATATAATTAGTTCCTATGGAGGCTTACTTTGTACCTATATGCAAAAATTTCATAATAGGCAAGTTCCCCAGTTTCTCTACATGAAAATAAAATATATCAAGGGGTTTTTTTTGTTTGTTTGTTTTTGTTTTTGTTTTGGACTTGACCTCAAAATGTACCCCGAAGCTGGACAAAATGGACTATGTTTTTGGTTCCAAAAGCATCTCGTAAAGGCAAGTAGATATCGCTGTCCTCACTGTGAAGCCACATTTGGGCCAGCTGGTCAGGGTCTGCTGGAGCCACTGAGCTGGAAAGGATGTGCCTATTTTATAGATGTCATAAGTGAGGCCCAGAAAAGCTAGGGAGCTGCACACAGTGACATCGGAAGTAAATGGTGCTGGAAACACGGGCCCTTGGGCTTTCTACTTTCGAGTTCTGTTCCTTCTATCCTGGGGCATCATTAACTACAAGCACACTGGAACTGACAAAGGCAGTGTTGTGCTCCATTTGCAGGAGTCGCTACACTTCTAAGACAGTTCCATTTGCAAGTTGACAGGTGCCAGGGGTTGGGTTAGGAAGGTGCCCTCAGGGCTCACAACTGGACAGGTGCCCCCATAAGCATTAATAGAGCTTCCCTTCTTGCCCTTAGCCTCTACCTACTCACTCAGAGCCCTGTGGAGCCAGACTAAAGAGAAAAGCTTGCCTTTATTTAGAATTTTGGTATTATGCTCATTATTGAGTTTTTGCATTAATTTTTATTTTTAAGATTATTGCATTAAGGTATTGCTTCTTTTGGGGAGCCTGGGTGGCTCAGTTGCTTAATTGGACTACTCTTGATTCATCTCAGGTCAGTGGGGAGTCTGATGGAGACTCTCTCTCCTTCTTCCTCTGCTCCTCCCCCCTGCCCTCTCCATCTGTCTAAAATACATACATAAATCTTTAAAAGAAAAATATATTGTTTGTCTTGATTACTGAGTTTCTTTGTATCCTCTAAAGTTCTGTGCCCAGGATTCTAGATTGACTAGAATTCCATGCTTCTCTTGACTTGCTGTAGACTTAGGGCTCACTGCCAACATTCAGATAGAAACTGCATACATCCCACCCATTTTCCATAAAAATCTAACTTACCCATTCAGATGTAGTTTGCATTAGGAAATGGATTTGTGCAGCCACAGAATGTAAGTTCCATGGGGGCAGGGAATTTGTGTATTTTGTTCTCTGATGTATCCGCAGAGCTTACTACAGCAGAGTATAAATGCACAGCTGTTTGTTGATCAAATAAAGACATGCAGCAAAACTCTACAGTTCTTAGTGTCTATGATCTGCTATTTAACTTGTACTTGTTTCTTCCAACATAGTCTCCTGGTAGTTCTTTGTGAATTGGGCTCTCTGTCTTGGTTGACTGCTAGAATATTCTAAGAGAAGAGAGAACAATGATGATTCGCAATCCAATACTAATATTAGATTGTTAACTGCAGAGTAGCTCAAATGGTTTTATAACTGTTCTCTGAAATCTTCACTTTCTAATTGTCCTTAAACATTAGAACATTTTATTTTTGGTCCACAGATTTTTTTTTTTTAATCATCCCCGCCTCATTTCAGATACAGTTCAGGATCTCTTGCTATTAGTATTCCTATAGTTAAATTTGTATGCCACCATTTACTTGTATGGTAGCTTTGGCCATATTTTTTCATGTTTCCGGACATATAATTATTCACGTGTCATCTGGCAATAATACAAGTTATCACAAATGGTTTAGTACGGATTAAATAAGAATGCATCAGAGCAGACATTATAAGTGGTAAAGAATGCAAATTTAAGAGTGTGTATATTACTAATTCCATGCAGAAACAAAAATCAGATTTGTACTTTTATTTTTTGAATTTTTTATTTTCTTTAAAGATTTATTCTAAAGATTGTATCTATTTATTTGACACACACAGAGAGAGAACATAAGCAGGGGAAGTGAGAGGGAGAGAGAGAGAGAAGCAGGTCCTCTGCAGAACAGGGAACCTGACTCGCGCCTCATCGCAGGACCCTGGGATCCTGACCTGAGCTGAAGGCAGATGCTTAACCGACTGAGCCATGCAGATGCCCCTTTATTTATTTATTTGAGAGAGAGAGAGAGAGCATGAGCAGGAGGGACAGAGGAGGGGAAAGAATCTCGAGCAGATGCTATGCTGAGCAGGGAGCCAAATGTGGGGCTTAATCCCAGGACCCTGAGATCATGACCCAAACCAGGAGTCAGAGACTTAACCGACTGAACCACCTAGGCACACCCCCTGTACTTTTATATAAACAAATTGGGAGTCAAAAAGAAAAAAAGATATGATTGTATGCCCCACATTATTGAATTATGTTTGGGGCCTTTCTCGGTTGGCCCTGGGCTCAGCTGGGCTTTTCCTACACAGACTGACCTCGAATGAAATTCATGTGCCTGAAGCCCTCTCTCTGGAGTAACTGTAGGGGTGAGGGGTGGGGAGACTGCCTCAGTCTCTTACTCTGACATCCACATCAAGCTTTCTACTCAGGAAGCAGATTTCCTCCCCTGTCAAAAGCAGCGGATACCAAGGGGGATCCCCAAATCACACTGTGATCTTTCTGCCTCTTTTTTTTTTTTAAGATTTTATTTATTTATGTGACAGACAGAGATTACAAGTAGGCAGAAAGGCAAGCAGAGAGAGAGGAGGAAGCAGGCTCCCCGCTGAGCAGAGAGCCCGACGCGGGGCTCGACCCCAGGACCCTGAGATCATGACCTGAGCCGAAGGCAGAGGCTTTAACCAACTGAGCCACCCAGGTGCCCCTCTTTCTGCCTCTTTACATTATCACCAGTGATAAATATTCTGCGGTAAGATTATAGCTGAAGGCTTAGGCGATGATTTGCCAAGGAGCTAGTTTTGTTTTCCTGGGTTCTGTCAGATCCTGCAGGGCTAACAAGAAGGGAATCTTGTTGGTTTCCTTTTCCCCTTCTGAAAGGCTAATAGATAAAACTTGGTCCTGAGCAGGAGACTAAGACCCAAGGAAGAAGGTATTATTTTCACACAGGAATTTTCTCCCACCAGGCTGACTTTTGAGTTTCAAGGGAAGTCACTGGCCTGAGGCAACTCAGAGTAAGCTGTGTTTTCTGGACGCCTTTGAAGTAGAGACTGCTTGCTTATGGGCAAGGCAGTAGATTTGGAAGCCAGAGATTTGGAATTTAGATGTTAGTAGGCTCCAGGACACTAATTTAGCCATTGGGTGTGGATAAAGAGAAATCCCAGCCCTTGATGGTCTGATTTCTAGTCCATTTTTCCTCCTCACACTCCCTCAAGGGGCGTTCCTCAAGGACATTGGCCGGCAGCTGCTCTGTTTGGCTGTCACAGGAAGATTGAGAGAAAAATTTGCTGGACAGTCACAGGAGACAGGTCTTATTATCCCCATTTTGCAGATGTGACTACTGAGGCACAGCAAGGTTGGCTGCCATGCCCAAGACCATGGAGTTGGTAAACGGTAGGGTCAAGCTTTCAATGCAGGCATAGGGCTCCAGGGTCTATGCGTTTAATGTAGTTTGTAGTTTCTTCCAACAGATGTTAGGGGTGTGTGTGTGCATGTGTGTGTGTGATTTTATCCAGGTTTACCATTCTCAGTAAGAGGGAGTCTGATACAGTCTCTTCCACTGGAGCTGAGGTTAGACATTTCCAGCGATACGATATGTTAGGTCTATTTAACTGCAGGCATCGTTGCCGGGACATTCTCTCTGATCCTGGTTCTTCAGCATTCCGGTTCATGCTGTGAAATCCCCTGTATTTCTTCTATGTGCTCCTAAATCAGACAAATTTGGTTTCAGTCCCTTGCACTTAGAAACCGTGACTGAGGGGTGCCTGGGTGGCTCAGTCGGTTGAGCATCTGACTTGATTTTGGCTCAGGTCATGATCTCAGGTGGTGGGATTGAGCCCCATGATGGACTCCACGCTGAGTGTGGAGTCTGCTTGAGATTCTCTCTCCCTCTCCCTTAGCCCCCACTCATGTGCTCGGTCTCTCTCTAAAAGAAAGAAAAGAAAAAGAAAAGAAACCATGATTGATAATGAATTATTACAGAGATTAAGAAGAAAGGTTTTACTCTTGAAGTTCTCAAATACAGGGTATTGTGGCAAGGAGTTCATTTTTCTGAATTTTGGAGGCAGAGTAGTGGGGTGCTTCATAAGAAAGATTCTGGGGGCGCCTGAGTAGCCCAGCTCTTGGTTTCAGCTCAGATCATGATCTCAGGCAGTGAGATCGAGCCTGCATCAGGCTCCATGCTGAGTGGGGAGTCTGCTTGACATTCTCTCTCCTTCTCCTTCTGCCCACCACTCTCACCCCGCTCATGCTCATTCTCACCTTTTCTGTAAAATAAAATAAAGAAAATCTTAAAAACAAAACAAAAACAGATTCTGAAGCCTGACTGCTTGGAATACAGGTGTTGACTTCAGGCTCTGCCGCGTACTAGCCATGTGCCTTAGGCAAGTCAGGTGATGCCCCTGAGATCTGTTTCCATTTCCCCCTCTTACCACAGGGAAATGATAGTGTCTATGTCGTAGGTTTCCTGTGAGCGCTGAAATTCAGTGAATACTCCTGTGAGAAAAATCAGTCACTGTTTAGGATAATGCCCAATGTTCAATGACCACAGTGTTAGCATTGATGACTATTATTGAAAACCCAGGAATTCTCTTGGAAATCTAACTAACGTGTATTGACTGTTTACCATGGGAGAGGCATGGTGCTAATCATTCTATGTGAACTCACAACAATCTTGCCGGGGGCTGTCTTTAGCCAATTTTATAAATGAAGAAACCAATACCAAAAAGGTCAAAGATCTTTCCTGGAATCTCACAAGCAGAAATGGGCAAGGCTGGTATTTTTACCTGGTTTATGTGTATCTGTTTGCAAGTCTCTCCCCCCTCCACATTGGTGAGATCTCTTCTGGGAAAGGGGCAAAGTCATCTGCACACGACATAAGTATCTAGACGGTTCCCCATTCATACGCTGAACTGCAGACAAGATGGACGGTTCTTCTCATTCTGTACGAAACTTCTTCTACCTCTGCTAGGTCTGTGACATTTTCAGTGACTCCTGGCATGGATTTGATTCCCTCTGATATCTTGGTAAGAAGGGAGGTGACCTTTATTGAAGCCGTACTTTGTCCTGGACACTGATTTTAGTAGCTGACATTTGTTTTTCAAGCGTTCAGGCTGTCCGCGACCTTGGAACAGATAGCTAGATTCATGTTGGACCCAAGAAACTTAGGTTCTCAGAGGCTATGAAACTTGCTCAAGGACACACAACGATCTAGAGGTATAGTCAAGATTGAAAACTAGGCCGTGCGACTCTAAAGTATGTATTTCTAATGTAATATGACCACGAGCAAGCTTCACCAATAAGAAGGATGGCCAGCGCAGTAATGAAATCATAATTCACGCTGTAGGGAGGAGTATGGCATAATGGGTTTCACGAAGTTTATAGCAGGGAGTGACAAGGAGATCTGCAGTCAGGAAAGATGCAGAGATGGGCAGCTGTTGAGGGACAGCTGTGGTGAGTAAGATGATTTAGGTCAAGGCACGAGAGCCATGGACCATGCCTCCATCTACAAGGGGAGGAGGCTGAGAGATGGGAGGACTAGACACCATTGGTTTGCACAAGTGATCCCCTGATGCTGGCTTTCCCGCATGCCCAGAGCCACAGCCGACCACTTCCTGTGCTATGGGGACAGTGTCCCTTATGGTCCCTTGGCTTCCCTGTTGCCACAAAGCAGTGAAGTCACTTTAGGAAACACATCAGCTCCCTCCCTGATGGGGCCTGACAACTCCCTCCCACTGCTTCCGTAGCTCTCTGTTGTTTTCAGATTGATCCTTTGCAGATAGGCAGCAAAGAAAATGGAAAAGCAAGACTTTCCTCCTGTTTCTGCCATTATTCCCTGAGTGGGCTGATGAGGAACACGTTCTGGAATGGGTGAGAAAAACCTCAGGGGACCGAAGAGAAAGCCTCCCAGGCTCACCATGTGTTTTCCCCAGGTTTGCTTTTTCTTTTGTGCTCACCCTTCCAGAGGTTTACAGGCGCCCCATTCAACGTGAAATAAGGATGTTGTTCCTTGGCGTATAATTATATCAAAGCTGTTTCACGTGACTTACACACACACACACACACACACACACACACACACACGTATATTTGTAATCCCCTTTCCTGCTCCTACCATACTTTTACTTTTACTACTGTTAATACCTTTTAGTTCTAGCCGTTTAGAAGTGGAGATAAGTTTTGAAGGAACGTGCACATATATACATGGGTAAATATTTCTTTCTTTTTACAAAGCATCTGTGTGTGCACTTTTTGTCTGTATGCTTGCTCTTGGGGTCTCTCTGGAGGGCCTTCTTCTGTCGAGTGAGATTAAACTTATAAAAATGTGTAAACATGCTTGGCACGAGTATGCTCCATTGTATAAATAGGGAGGGGCTTGGCCCAGAGCCTGGCGGGTAGTAATACCTCCATGGATGAGAGCAGAACCACCCTGTCTCACAGGTACAGAAGCTAGAATTTCAACAGCATCAGGGTGGTTGGTGACTCAGAGCCTTCTCATTGCTCCTGATGTCGTTTTTCTTTTTTTTTTTTAAAGATTTTATTTATTTATTTGACAGAGAGAGAAGTCACAAGTAGGCAGAGAGTCAGACAGAGAGAGAAAGAGAGAAGCAGGCTCCTGGCTGAGCAAAGAGCCTGATGCAGGGCTCGATCCCAGGACACTGAGATCATGACCTGAGCCGAAGGCAGCGGCTTAATCCACTGAGCCACCCAGGCGCCCCACTGATGTCGTTTTTCATCGTGCGGCAAGGATTTGTGGAGTTGCTGGTGGTATGTGTTTGGTGCGGTGCTTGGGGATGGATTTGGGGATTTCCATGGTGAGATCCCTGACATCGAAGAGCTCAGTCCAGTGGGCGAGATAGGTAGTAATTCTCTGCAGATAAAACGTACTGAATACCAATGTCGTGCTACTCTGCTTGGTGTATTCATACGGTCTCCAAGTTAATCCCCTTAACAACTTTCTGAGTGGACTCTCTTACCGAATCTTTATAGGGAGGGAAACTGAGACTTTAGCCGTAGCTTTCCCAGTGCCCAGTATCTAACTGGAATTCAAAGCCATGTCCACATGAGGTCAGCTACTGCCCTTCTTCATATTGTTAAGCCATTTGGTTCTTCCAATGACTTCATCCATTATTTCTCAATAGTCATGTAAAATTGTTCACTGTCTCCATGGGGCACAAGTACGTAGTGTGTGCGCATGTTGGTGAATGTGAACAGACCTGTAATACTTACGTGTGGCTAGTACACTGGTTCATGGATATCCTTAAACTCCCTCCAACCACTTAGTTCTTTATGATTTCTAAACTCTTAGCTCAAGGAGGCACTGTTTGATGACTGGTCATTTCTGGTATATGTATATTTGAGTCTCAGAATGCCAAGTCTCTGGAGTCAAAGATGATAGGTTACAATACCTTCCTCTTTTTTTTTTTTTTAAACAGATTTCATTTATTTGTTTGAGAGAGAGAGTAACAAGTAAGGGGGAGGGACAGAAGGAGAGGCAGAGTCCCTGCTGAGCAGGGAGCCCAATGTGGGGCTCAATGCCAGGACCCTGGGGCCATGACCTGAGCCAAAGGCAGACACTTAAACTACTGAGCCACCCAGGTGCCCCTATAATACCTTCCTCTTTTATCTCCTTCTGGATGGTATTTATTGGGCATATGTATGCCCTCTTCTGCGCTGCACGCTCTGTGTAGAAGACACTGTGCTTACAACATATGCCTTGCTTTCAAAGAGCTGATAGTGTCCTGGAGAAGACAGACACATACAGAATAAGACTGAAACCACGGGGTGAGTGATGTGGGAGCGGCAAACATTGGGTTCTGTGAGCACCTGGGGAATGGAGGTGAGAAGGTCAATGGGAAAGTAACAGGGCCTTGCAAAGTTTTGTGGAGGAGGTGACCTTTGATCTGGGCCCGATCAAGTGAACAGGACTTTGCCAAGTAGAGAAACAGCAGGTGCAATTTCCAGACAAAGGGAACATCACTTTTGTCAAACTTAACTGAGAGCCGTGGTAATCGGTGACTTGTTGAAGGTGCTTCAGATGCATTATTTCTAGCTATACAACACCCTTGCAGAGTAAAGATTTTTTTTTAATCACTGTTTTACATCAGGAAACTGAGGTTTTAAAAGGGTAGCAAAGTGTCTGTGATACCTTAGCTTCTGCTGAGAGAATGAAGCAGACTCAGGAGCCTGGCTGTTCCCACTACAACCACACTAACCACACTGCAACCACACTGGCAAAACTAGGCTTTCTTGTTTTTCCTTTCTTTCTTTTTTTTTTTTTTTGAAACTAATTTTTTTTTAATTTTATTTTTTATAAACATATATTTTTATCCCCAAGGGTACAGGTCTGTGAATCGCCAGGTTTACACACTTCACAGCACTCACCATAGCACATACCCTCCCCAATGTCCATAACCCCACCCCCCCTCCCAACCCCCCTCCCCCCAGCAACCCTCAGTTTGTTTTGTGAGATTAAGAGTCACTTATGGTTTGTCTCCCTCCCAATCCCATCTTGTTTCATTTACTCTTCTCCTACCCCCTTAACCCCCCATGTTGCATCCCCTCTCCCTCATATCAGGGAGATCATATGATAGTTGTCTTTCTCCAATTGACTTATTTCGCTAAGCATGATACCCTCTAGTTCCATCCACGTCATCGCAAATGGCAAGATTTCATTTCTTTTGATGGCTGGTTTTTCCTTTCTTTTTTCTTTTCCCTTTCCTTTCCTTTTCTTTCCTTTCCCTTCCCTGCCCTGTCCTTCTCTACCATTCCCTTCCCTTCCCTTCCCTTCCCTTCCCTTCCTGTTTCCCTTCCCTTTCCTCTCCCCCCCCCCCCCCCCCGCCCTTTCCTTCCAGTATAGTTGACGCACCAGGTTACTTTAGTTTCAGGTGTACATCATAGTGATTCAGGAAGTCTGTATGTTATGCTCTGCTCCCCGCAAGTGTAGCTCCCATCTGCCACCACACAAGGCTATTACAATACCACTGATTATATTATATTCCCTATAATTTTATTATATTCCCACCTTTTATCCTTGTAACTTGGTCATCCTGTAACTGGAAGACTGAACCTCCCACTCCCCTTCACCCATGTTGCCCAGAACCTCCCCCACCCCAGAGCTGCAGCAGGCTCCCTTTTCAAAATAAACCTGGGAGAATGAGCACAACTGAGCATGGTCACTATCCTGCTGACTCCTGCTCTGCTGCTCTTACACTTCTCCATAAGGGAAAATATTATTCCATTTTTAACTAGGCAAGGTTCTGCTTGCCAAGCCTGTATTTGGCATGCATCCTTATCCAAGATGTATCCCTGGCAATAGACTGTTGTCTCATGTAATAGGAAATGGAATTCTAATGACTTTGGGAAACTTGCATTGTATAAGAAAAGCATGCATCTGTATTGCGGATCTTCTCAGAGCCTTTAATATACTAGTGTGCCTCATGAAACCCCCAAATTTAGAAGTTGTGGGTGGATAATTTAACTATTAAGTCCTTCCTCCTTAACTTTTAAAGAAGTTTCCCACAAGATCAATCAGATTAGTGTTCCTTGGAGAGAAGAGATTAGAAATGTCAGAGTACCAGGTTAGCAGTCTCCCAAAGACTCAGGTTCAAATTCCAGCTCTGCCACTAACTTGCTGTATCATTTCCTATAAGTAGCCTACTGACCCTTAGGAAAATAGATTCACCCTTGCACTTGGAAAGTGGCAGGAAATGGTGATTCTTATCATTGTCATTTTCATTATCACTCGGAAAACCCTGACGCCATCAGATTAAGGGAGGACAAATAGATCATTTTTACTTCCCTTGAACTGTTCACCTAGAAAGTAGGATGGCAGCAAGGGCTGGACACCTCGAGGGTTGTGTGACACTAAGTTTCAAAGGCCCTTTCCCTGCAGCAGGGTGGCAGAATGAGTAACCGAGCCCTGCTATGGAGGGAAAGGTTTATGGTCTTTTTTTTTTTTTTTAATTTTATTTCTTTTCAGTGTTCCGATACTGTATGTGTTTGCAGCTGGCTAGTTCTGATAACACTCTTAAATAACCCCTTTCACCTTTAAAGCCTAATACATTCACCTCCTGTTTACTGTTCTAGGAGTTCTATTGCTGTAAAAATAACCTGGCTTTAAAAAGGCAATACAATTAAAAAAAAAAAAAAAAAAAAAGAATAGACGTGCCCTGATTAGAGCTTCGGTAACTCAAAGAATAGACGGACGTCCTGTCAGTATGTTTCATGATGGCCTCGCTGGTCTTCTATCAATGAAAAGCTGGGTGGTTTTGTCTCTTTCATTTTCAAATACAGAGAGTAAAATTCTGTCTCTCTCTTCCGTAGTTGCCTTGCTCGAGAGCTGATGCTGAGTCTTCTCAGACGACTGACCATTAGCGGCTCCACGCTTTCCTATATGTAAATTCAAGGGTTCCTGTATATATCCCTGCAGCCTGCCCACCCAGAAGGTTCTATGACTCGGTATAAACGTGTTGCTAGGCATAAACCACATGGTTGGCTTCTTTGCCTCTGAGGATCTGATAGAAGGGATGAGATTAGAGGTTCTGCTGGGATTCAGGCAGATGCAAGTTGATCCCAAATTGTCCTTGATCTTAAGGAGATGGCTGTCTATTGGGGGACATAAGACGGACAGAGAAAACAGTCAGTCAATGAGAAGAGGAGGGGTGACTCCAGCGCACCCATAACAAGTGCCTGCAGGGGACTCGCAGGCAGGGAGAGATCACTTTCCTTCAGGAACGGCTTCCTGGGGAGATGGGTAGACAGAGCGGTAGATCAAAAGAAAGAAGTCACTCCTTCATTTGTGAGAAATTGTCCTTTCATTTGCGAGAAAGATGAGGTGACTTAAGGTGTCCCAAGTGAAAAAAAATCAAGTTTTAGAACAAGGATAAAGTAATTTTGCTAATTCCAGATAGGAAAGGAAATTCAACCCAGTTTTAGGTGACTAGAAATTGAGAAATGAAAGGTCAGGGTCCAGAGATGTCACCATCTGCAGACCTCAGAAGACAGGCAGATGCCTGGAGATCTCAAGAATGCTTGCAGGACCTCTTTTCTCTAGAAAAACATACTGCATATTCATTCTCTTGCCTGGAGCCCCGCCCCTCCGTGGGGACAGAACCCTACACATCAGCTTGCCAGGAAACATCCTGTTGGTCCCTTCCTCCTGTGTTAGGGGCCCATGGTGGGCTAGTCAGCCATTCCTAGGGTTAAGGAGGACCACACAGTATAGAGTATGGAACTTTTTTCTCCAGGATCTGGAAGCAGGAAAGGGTCCCCTGACAAGGAAGGGGAACTAGTGCAAAATGGCATGCCATGCTAGGGGAAAGTAGGGGCCAAGACCAAGATTGTGAGCAGACTGCTGGCTGGAGTGGTCAGTGGTTTAGAGCCAAACTCAGAAGAGAGAATTCAGCCAGATCAGGAATGGTTTTGAAATTCAAGAAAATGATGAATGACTAGAAAGAGAATAAACACTGACAAGGTAAATAAATAGCATTGTGAATTATTGACCGTGAAGATGGGGATGACTATGTTCAAGCCTTGAAGGGTGATAAGATAACAAGTGGCATGTCTGCGGAGCCTTTTAAATTTCAGATCATCGGGTGATCAAACAGGAATGGGAAAGAAACTTTATACGCTGTTCTAATTGACCTTAGAGAAAAGAGTTTGGTTCTTTATTGGATTTTGAAACACCACAGCTTGATGGAAAAGAAGCCAAGCTCAAGTTTTAAATCTGGCTTCAGTGTTCACTAGTAAGCATTTTACTTAACTTCCCCCTGCTTTATTCAATCAATGAAACAGGGAGGCAACGATTACGTCGGAGAGTTGTTTTAAGGGTTAAGGCAGTGTGCCTGGCATAGTGCCCAGATATATGGTAGATGTTTGTAAAGGGTAATTCCCTTCCCGCCTAACTTTCTTTAGATCTAGGTCTGTATTAAATCTCCTTGTCTACTGGGGATTTTTATTTTAAGATTTATTTATGTATTTGAGAAAGAGATCAGAGTGGGAGAGGAAGAGGGAGAGAGAGAATCTCCAGCAGACTCCCAGTTGAGTGCGGAGCCTGACACGGGGCTTGATCTCATGACCTTGGGATCGTGACTTGAGCCAAAACCAGGAGTTGGATGCTTAACTGACTGAGCCATCCAGGCACCCCTGGGATTCTTTTCTTTCTTTCTTTTTTTAAATTTTTAAAAAAATTTTAACTATGGGTGGTTTAAATCCTGTCTCAGGTGGAATGTGAGGAAAGGGAAAGTGAAGGCCCTTCGAGTGCAGAGGAAGCGCAGAGAGGCTGGCACCGAGACCCAGCGCCGAGACACTGAGCCATCCATGCTCACTGACAACATGGGCATCCCTCTGATTGGGTAGAAATTAAGAGAAGTAACCCAGACAGCAAAGTACCAACTGTGTCAGAGCTCTGTTCCTCCAGGATTTCCATTTTGGCCTCCTTATGAGCCCTGGCAAATGAGATCAGACTGCGTGGTTTCCCAGGTGCCTCAAAAGGGAAGATGGATTAGAATTAGTTACAGATGGAACAATGCCCTCTGGTTTCCGGAGTCTCTCTGTAACAAAATAAATGACACGATGACTAGACCTTTCTGTCCCTACACTTCTGCAACAGCCCGAGGTCATGACTCTGGTCATCTGACCTTACACTTGTTTACCAATGATGTATTCTTTAGCTCGTTGTTCCCACGGGCTTGGAGTCTCATGAGATCCAATTCTGGGATGCAGGCAAGGAAAAGGGAGCACCTGCCCCTCATCTTTGGCTCGTCTCGAGGTTCTGCCGAGGTCCCCTGCCTGTCCAAGTCCTGTCCCTGTAGGCCACTCCCCGAGCTGTGTCTTTCCTAGCGTTTGCCTAGATTGTCACAGAGAGGGAGCTGGACCTGATGTCTGAGGCATTAAGTGGTGTCAGAGAAAAGAAACCCTTCCCTGCAGTGCTCGTGCTCCTTTGGTAGATAGAATCACAGTAAACACAAGTCTCCTTATGCAGGTTAAATGGTCCCCGCCGCTTTCTCTGCTTTGGTCTGTTAGTCACCAAATTAAATTTTGCATTGGAAAGAGTCAGAAGCCTACAGGTAGCTTTGTACAGCAAATAATGAGGGAACCAAACTAAAAAATCAGCATACCTCAATGCTTGTTATATGGACAAATTCTCCGGTAATGGTAGTGTATACAGTTTATTGGAAGATTTTCCCCCACCTTCGTATCATAGAAGCTAGTCTTAAACCGTGGCTAGATCAGGACTCAATAATTACTCTCTGGGTGAATGGGTGCATTTTGGAGAGGCCCAGAGAACTTAACCATGGAGCTATTAAAGGTGTGAATACATCAGCAATGGAAGATACTCACACTCCAATTATATTCACTTAAAAAAAAATTTTTTTTCTTTACATTTTATTTATTTTAACAACTTTATTGACCCTGACATTGCATTTATTCTTGACTCAACTCTTGTTCTAATGAAAGGGAGAGTGACTCTCTGAATCTTTTGGGGAACCTAGGGAGGTTAAAGGTTACCATCAAAACTGTAACTGTGCTAGGATCCCAGAAAACATTGCTTTCTTGCAAACCCACTTGGTGGTCTCAGAACCCGCTGGGCTGTCTGTCCCCAGAGAAGGCTGAGCTCCTGGCGGGAGAGATTTCCCAGCTGTCAGATTATGAGACAAAGGAATGGCTGGGGCCACAGTGCTCCTGGGCTCTACACCTGTGTTCCCACTAGAGACTTCTTACCTGAATAGCCCAGGGGATCCCAGTCAGGATCATGTTCAATGTGCCGATTCCTGAGTTCTGCCTCCCCAAAATGCTTGGTTCAGGAGGGGACAGAATGCCCAAGGGCATTCTGATGTAGAGTCCCTGAAGCTATTCTGAGAGATGCTGGACAGACCCACAGCAACATCGGCACGGCTGTGGGCTGGAAATGTTGGCGTCATTGCTCTAAGCATTTCTAGTGCTATCCTGGCCCTTCTGGTGCATCTAATGAAACACACACACGTACACGTTTCTCTTTGGCCAGAATAAAGGGCAATCTAATATGGATAAGTCAGGAAAAGTAGCATAGACCTTAAATACCTATCGTTTCCCCGCGGCAATAATTCTTAGAACAATGTCACATCTTGTTTAAATATAGATATCCACCCTCGAAAATGTTAGCTGAGCCTGGATCCCTGCTGGGAAATGAATGGAATGGGGGAATTAAAGCCTCATCTGAAACACAAGAACATTTCTGATGACTCATGGTCTCCAGCCACCTTAGTTAAGGCAGGACTTCCTATTGACAGAAATAATTAGCTTTGGAAATAAAAGTTGAAATAGAAACCGAGGACACTCGCTGAGGAGCCTGCTTTGCATATTACATAATCTGCCAGGTCCTTGCATTGTGCTTTCTGCTTAGGAATAAACTGGCTTTTGTTGTTGGTCCCTGCCTCCCCCATTCTCACAGAGCCCCTGCCGTGCCAAGAGAGATGTGAAAAAAAGCCAAGTGATCTGCTATTGAAGCTGGAAGAAATATCTCTCTTCCAGTGACCTTCCTAGATAATGAGAAGATATGGTTTTCTAATATAAAGGGAATAAATCAAGAGATCTTTCAGAGAGCTGGGGCAGTAACAGTAGAGTCCAAGACCATCAATTCCAGAGGCAAAGGGCAGAGGTGCTTTCCTCTGTAGATCAACATTAGACTAAGACAAGATGGGAGACATTCACCGGCATAGGGGGAGGGGTGAACACAAGTCCCCTCCCCACTTCTCCCCTCCCTTCCCACCCCCCACCCCCCAACCCCACACCAACCACACTCTGTGTCCTGTAATTCAGCTGTAAGAAACTCTCACCTTCACAGGGTTTACTGTCTATTTTTTTGTTGATTGTGTTAATGCAGCTTTGAGAGATGGGGTTGTTTGTTTTTATCTTTAGTTCTTTTTAATTTTTCGCTGTATTGCTAGATACAGGTGTGGGATCGGTGTCATTTCGAAGCCTTCCGTTGCTCCATAATGCAGCTCTGCCCTGCTCCTGGTCTGCATCAGCAACCACTGGTCTCTCTGCAGAGGCACCTGTTAGGGATGGGGCTAGAAGTGGGACCACCAAGTCCCAAGGGCCACCAGGTAGCCACTGGGTCAAGACGAGTTCATGGGGGCATCTCCACACTAGACTTGTTGCTTCTCACCTGACCCATTTGTTATTTATGTAACATCATAATCTACCAAGGAGAACAAAGAGGCGGAGTATGTTTAATTCAGGGAACGACATCAATATGTGGTATATGAAAAATAATCAATTATATAGATAATGGTGAGAACAGTGGCTGCTGTTTGCTGAGATCTACATGCCGGGCATTGTGCCGCGTCTTTCTTAAACATGTCAGCCCTTAAGGAGGGGGCTATCATTAGCCCCATTTAACAGATGGGGATACAGAGGTTCTGAAAGTTTAAGTGATTTGTTCTGGGTCACACGTGTGGAAAATATTAAGTGAAGCCTATCTTGCTTGGGGCTGTTTTCTGACCCCAAAGCCCATACTTCCAAGCACGCTTCCGTGCCACAAGAAAGGGTATGCATGTGGCACTGTAGGAAGGAGCTGTGAGGAATTGGGAGCTGCCCTTGGAGGCTGTTCGGTCTTTTCTGGACCTTGGGTAGGAGCCAACCATTTGGACTAAAACCTTGGTCTACTTGAGACTCATAGAGAACTTACCTTATTAAAATGTCACGTGGTGCCCATCAGATTTCAGAAATCACAGTAGGACACGCCCCCTCCCACCTTTTATCCCTGAGGAAATAGACAAAAGAAGGACATGGCGAGTCCGCGGCTGACACAAAGCTGTCACTCAGGTCCGTGGGGTTTATAAGTCTTTTCCTTCCCCTGGTAACTAATCCTTTCCTACTCGGGGCAGTTAAAGTGTCTCGTTTAAGGTCCATTCGGGCCATCTCTCCTGGACCACCTGCAGAACTCCAGGTGACTTTGTCTCATCAAGCCAGCTGCCAGCAAGAGTCTGGGGACAGGAGCCCATGGGGACCAGATCACGTCTCCTTATTTCGTCTCTCCCAGATGCTCTGATGTTTCTTTCCTGATTAGAGTGGGGCCAGGGGGTCTCCCATTCCTTGCTGTGTGTTCAGAAGCCAGGGCAGCGGAGAGCAGTGACCATTTTGGTGCCTGGTGGCGTCTCACTCAGTACTTTGTCCCAGTTAAGGCCTTTTCTCCACCTCTTTTCTCTCTTCCCTGATGTCTGTCCCCTACGCTGTAGCCAAAGAGACCTTTCCAAAATGCACCTGCCCACAGCCCACCCCACTGAAAAGATGGACTTAGATCTCTTGCATGTCCTTCCTTTAAAAAAAAATAATTTTTTGAAGTTTTTACTTAAATTCTGGTAACTCTGTTTTTTAATTTTTAAATTTCATTATTATTATTTTTTAAATTCCAGTTACTCTTGATGTAACATTAGTTGCAGGTGTGCAATACAGTGATTCAACACTTCCATATAACACCCAGGGCTCATCATGACAGGTGCCCTCCTTCATCCCCATCACCGGTTTCCCATCCCCTACTCACCTCCCGTCTGGTCACCGGCAATTTGCTCTCTAGAGTTAAGAGTCTCTTCCTTGGTTTCCTCTCTCTTTCTTTTTTCCCCCTTTGCTCATTTGCTTTGTTTCTTAAATTCCACATCTGAGGGAAATCATAATGGTATTTGTCTTCCTCTGACCAACTGATTTCACTTAGCATAACCCTCTCCAGCTCTATCCCTGTCATTGCAAATGGCCAGAGTTCATTCTTTTTTAATGACTGAGTAATATTCCATGGTATATGTATACCATCTCTTTTTTATCCATTCATCAGTCAATGGATTTGGGGCTCTTTCCATAACTTGGCTATTGTGGATTTTTAAAGATTTTATTTACATAATTTGGCTATTGTTGATCATTGCATGTCCTTTTTTTTTTTTTTTAAAGATTTTATTTTATTTATTTATTTATTTTTGACAGAGAGAGACCACAAGTAGACAGAGAGGCAGGCAGAGAGAGAGAGGGAAGCAGGCTCCCTACTGAGCAGAGAGCCCGATGAGGGACTCGATCCCATGACCCTGAGATCATGACCTGACCCGAAGGCAGCGGCTTAACCCACTGAGCCACCCAGGCGCCCCCATTGCATGTCCTTCTTAATGTGATTCCCACAGCATCGTGCAAGATAAGGTCCTTGTTCTAGAATCGCCATCCATATTGAAATGGCTTTATTCTCTCAAACAAGACGTGGTTTCTTTTGCTGTAGAGTCTTTAAACTTGCTGTTCCCAAGGCCTAAATCCTCTTTATCAGTCTGGTGAAGTCCTCCTCACTCACTTCTCTCAAGAAACTCATTCTGGATCCCTTATGATGTGCTCAGAACACACCCTGCATGTACTCCATCCCTCACACTTACCACCCTGTATTGTAGTGCCCTGAATGTGCACAACAGTCTCCACCTGTGGGCTGTGAGCCCCATGGAGCTGGGAACCTTATCTGTCTCATACATCATGATGGCCTCAGCATTTAGCACCAGGCTGGCTCCAAAACAGGTATCAATTAAATATTTGTTAAATGAGGAAATGCTTCATGGATGTTTGGTAAACAGCTCTTCCCTTCTCTGCAGCATACTTGATTCCAGCCACGAGCCTAGTGCTGGTGATAATAATGGAGAGGAAAGCTAGTGTGAACACTGACCTCATGGAGCTTGCAGTCTATCGGTAGAAATGCATAACTACACAACTACATAAACTCATACACTACCGTGGCAAATTCTGATTAAGTTCCGTGCCAAAATATTGCAACAGACCCTATTACATGGTGACCTAAACTTTTCCAATCATAGATTGACATTGTTTAGCAGTCATGGAGTAGATGAGGTCACATGAAAATTTAGTGCTCAGTATCTCAGCCATTAAGTGGTGTGCCTCATTAGCATAATGGAAATAGAAAATGAGCAGCCAGGGCACAGCTCCGTGTGTCAGCCTTCACGCCTCCCCGGGCGTTTCCAGCTCAGGACTCTAGAGGGCGCGCTTTCCCCCTTTCCCTTCTTAGTGAGGGGGCCAACTATGAGTCATGCTTTCCCGCTGTTCTCTCCTGGAATTCACAGTCAAACATGGAAGCATTTTCCAGCTTAAGATAATTTTTTTTTTAGATACATTATAAAAAATATTTAAAAGAAAACAATAGTGGTCCATGTCCCCATTTTCCAGAAAGTTTGCTGATGACATTTTGTAAATTAAAACATTACGTATGCTTAGTTAGAAAATGGAAATGATATAAAAAAAATTAAGCATATAAAAATTTTAATATGTGGGGCGCCTGGGTGGCTCAGTGGGTTAAGCCTCTACCTTCAGCTCAGGTCATGATCTCAGGGTCCTGGGATCGAGTCCCACATCAGGCTCTCTGCACAGCAGGGAGCCTGCTTCCCCCTCTCTCTCTGCCTGCTTCTCTGCCTACTTGTGATCTCTCTCTCTCTCTCTGTTGAATAAATCAATAAAAAATCTAAAAAAAAAAAAAATTTAATATGTATAAAACTGCAAAATAGGGGCACCTGAGTGGCTCAGTTGGTGAAGCGTCTGACTCTTGATTTCAGCTCAGGTCTCTATCTCAGGGTTGTGAGCTCAAGCCCTGTGTTGGGCTCAGCACTGGGCGCGGAGCCTACTTAAAAAAAAAAAAAAAAAAGTGAAATATATAAAAGGTGTAAAAGCATAAAAAACATGAAACAATTCTTCCTGCTAAAGGTAATGATTCTTAATATTCTCTTAAGATTTCCTACAGAAAAAAATTTGTCAAACTCTGTGTGTGTAATTACTCTTAATAGAAAAAGGAACCACACTATGCATGTGGTCTGTAGTTACTTGTTTGTTGAAAAATATATCCTGGTACCTCCTCTATGACAACACACAGGGGATGAACTTTTCTCTTTTTATCAGCTGTGTAATATTCTTTTTTGTGGCTATCACATCATTTATTTAGCTAGCCTCCACTGTTGTACCTTTGGGTTGTTGTCCAGTAGTGTTTGTTGTTGCTGTGTTGTTTTTGCTTTGAAAAACAATGTTGGCGGGAACATTCATTGACATTTTCCTTCTAGCATAACTCTAAAATAAATATTAAGCAGTGGGCTTGCTGGTAAGGCAAATGATCGTTTTATATTTTATAAAATTTTTCTCGCTTACCCTCCACATCACATTGATCAGTGTAGGGGCAGAACGATTTCTAGCAGACACCCCAGCAATAGCAAATGCTCGTTAATCTGATCGATGAAAAATTCTATCTCATGTTTTTATTTAAATATCTTCTTTATAAATGAGATTGCACATCTTTTCTTGTTTATTACTATGCATTTATCTTGGATGCTGTGCTGAAATCAGCTAAAGAAAAAAATAAAAACAAAAAACCCAACAGCTTTTTTGCAAAAGCAAGTCATAAATCGAGACAGGATTACATAGACAATGGCAAGACCCTTTTAGAGAAAAATGTATTTTAATCACAGGTCCCAGAATTTTAGAAATGCTCATTCAACATTAAAGGAGTGATATTCTCTTTATAAACTACCCTTACATATTTATCTAAGTTGTTCTGTAACGATCTTTCTTAGGCAGCCCTTTATTACCTTGGTTTACTTTGTTACATATGGGGAATAAATTAACTTTCACCTTATGCTGTTCTGCGAATCACATTCCTGTCCCGGTGGCCTGTCTTGGTGGGGAGTTAATGTTCCGTAGGTGGACGTTCTGGAACCTCCACTAATCTCTCTGTGTGTGGTGTCACCATCTATGGAGACCAAAAGGCAAAGTGAAACCTTCAGATCACATAGCAGTAATTCCATTCGTGCAGACCTCTGCCCTCCCCCACCCGTCCCAGTTTTCCTGGTTTAATGTTTATCCATCTTTCCATTTTCATTGGAACCAGCGTTTGTAGCCTATGGGTTTGGGGCGTGTTGAGTGCTGAAGCAAAATAGATATGTTTCTGAAATAAGTTTTAATCCATCCAGGTTTAGGGGACAAAGACATTTCATCTTTTATCTGGTGTAGAGGGATTTCTAGGTGCTTCCCCAGGTAATGAGTTTGATTCAGATGATGTGGCGACAGCAGAAGGAGGCAGGTTATTTCCCTGTTGTCACCACCTTGCAGGGTCTCCTGCCCTAACGACAACCCTCAAGCTTAGGACCCCAGCCCTGTTCCTCCTCACCGCCCCTATACCATTCCCAGGGGTCAGAGACCAGGCAAAAAGGGTTCCCCTACCCTCTTTATTGTTACAGATGTATTTTTAAGGCTGACATGAGGGGTGACAACCTTACCCTACCTTCCACAAAATAGATACATTAGGAACTATATTTTTGAGGAAGGAAACGGGGTGACGCAGACTCTGTGACCCAACCCTTTTATGTTCCTGAAGAGTGGTTATATTTGTGCTGTTCTTTCATTTTCCGAGCCAAACATTTTCCGGACCAAACATCAAGGACATACGATTAGATAAGGGGACAGCAAATTAGCAGAATTAATGGACCAGAGTATTGCAATATTTACACACAAAATTCTGCGATATTCACAAATAAAATCTCCTGAGTACAGAATAACCAATCTGCGTCTCCTTCCTTCCTCCCTCCTTCTCCCCCTCTCTTCCTCTGTCTTTGGTCCTTTCAAAAATCAAGGCGCTCTTTATAAGAGACTATATTCTACCTGCTCATCCCTGACAACTTCTTCCTTTTAAACTCACTCTGTTTCATGACCTCATGGCCCGTCTGTATAAATCAGTGAAGAGCAGAGACTAAATGCACTTAGAGAATGTGTGTCTCTGTTATATGGATAATATGTATATTATCCTATGGTGTGGTCACAGTGTAGCCCTGGGAAGCCCCGGGACAGGACTTCTCCAGCTCCGTCTCCATTCTGGCTGTGCTGGCCAAGGAGTCTGGCCGGTGATGAAGCACCAGAGATTGTTTAGGTCAGCTCCAAGGAGCCACATTTTACACAGATTTGCTCTAAGATGCATAAGAGTCCTCCAAGGCAGGAATCAAGGCTGACATTCTAACTGTCCACTAACTGTCCATCCTAACTACTACACCAAGACCATACTAAGGAGAGAGGGGAAAGGTCCCCTTTGTCTCTCCAGCAACATTTGTCCATGGGGATCTCTGAATGTCCGGACACTGAGTCGATACACTGTAAGTCTGTCCCTCCTTAGACACAGGTCTCCCATGTTCTGATGTCTCTCCAGGGCCCGCGGAGCCTCTGTAGCGAGGCCTGAACAACTTGACAGCAGGGTAGTGAGCCTTCCATGCCTCCCGTGCCCTAAGGAACCAAGACTAAGTAAAGTCATGTTGAGAGCCTTCCCGTCTCCCTAGGCTATGACTGTAGCTGCTTGGGTTCCACACCAGGGAAGCCGAAATCATGGAATCTATGTCACTGGTTTCGTGTTAGTGGAAGAACAATGCCTAGCCTACTAAATTATAACGATGCACTGAAATTTCATTAGTGTTGTGGTGTGAGAGCTCTAAATATAGTGTCATGTTTCATGTTGGTGCAGGTTGCAATGCTATCATTTAAAACATTAAGAGTTTGAAGGGAACATTTATCTTTAAAAGGGGATTTGTGTTTACTCCAAGTTTGAGAAACACAGCCTTCATTAATAAGGCCATCCGTGTTTTTGTTGTTGTTGTTTGTTTGTTTTGTTTTGTTTTGTCCCCCCCACCCCACATATGTATGTCTTGCTTGCCCAGCTAGACGGCGAGATTCCTAAGGGCAGAAGGCCAGACTCACATGAGTTCTGAAGTCCCCAGCCAGCAAAGAATGTTCATGATGTTCAAACAACATCGTCTGGGTTTTTCCTTTGCTCTATGGTTATTCAGAGATTGAGGGACTTTTGCCCAGAAGTGGGCACACATACCAACTCTGTCGTGTTTTGTTGTTGGGGTCATTGGGATCCGACCCCCGCCGATCCTTGGCGATGCTTTGGTGCTCACGCTCCCGCCACAGGACGTGTGCTCTGCGCAGCCGCAAAGCGCCAGCCAGCCCCTGCCCAGTGTCATCTTCCATTCGATGCTCTTTGATCCTGGCCCTGCTTCTTTATTGCTGCTGATAGCACTAAAATCCCCGCGTAAAGTGCTCTCTTTGTTTCCATCCTTTTATCCTTTTGTATTTCTCTACAGCAGTGCTGACCTTTTAGCTTGCATGCTTTGCCAAGCTCGAGAGGAAACCCAATCTGTCCTTCCTTTGCCTGGCAATCGCTGCTCTCTGCCATTTCTCTCTCCCCCTCCTTCCTTCTCCCTTGCGCCCCTCCCTTCCTCCTCTAGCATTTTGACTTCATTTTCTCCCCTAGAGCACCTTTGGAGTCTCACTAGCCAAAGAGAACAGGGGACGTGTGACACGAAGTTTGAGATTTATCAGAAAGCTTTCAGTGCAAAGTGATGGGACATGCATACATTTGTCTGAGGAAGAGAGGCCAGATGGAGAAGATGTGTATATAAAAAAGACAAAAGAGGAGGAAGAACGGAGGGAGAAAGATACACAAAGACAAATGGAAGTGGGGATGGATGACCTCAGGCTTTTGGCTGCTTCCCTCGAAGACTGAGAAGAAACGGATTCATCTTGACTCAGTTCAAAATTAGAATGAAAACACCGAGTGCCCTGTGGAGTGGGGAGTGCAGAAAATTCAATCCTGTGTTTCACTTCAGATACAGTTATGTTATCGTGGAGTAGCAGGCCAGCCAGAACCGCGAGAGTCTGTGAGAGGGCAAGCCTTTGCTTTTGGGTTTGGAGTGAGCAAAAAATATAGGAGAGTGGCTCCCAAAATGTCAAAATCCCATAACAAGTCCAGCGGCCTGTCTTCTCCAAGGGGCAATGGGCACTGATGCCATTTCTTAAAGACCTCTTGTATTGTTATAGATGAAGTATCATTGGTTTTTAGGTTGACCTCAAAATCCCCCTCTGCCAGAAACAGGTATCTTCACTTTTCCCAAGGTCACATACCCCAACTTGCTTTTATCAAAGACCTACATTAGTACCTGTTTTCGCTTACTGAAAGAAATCCAAAGAGGATTTTTTCTTTTATATAAAATATATATATATACTTTATTTATATAAAATATATATTTTATATATATATATATATATGTATGTATATATATATATATATATATATATATATATATATATATATATATAGCAAAAAGTGAAAATAGGATTCAGGCTTGGTTTTCCAGTGAGCTGTTTTAGAAGCAGCATGCTCCCTGAGCAGTGAGGGGGTGCCCCCCGCCTGTCCCTTCCCCAGAGCTACCCTCAGCATCTCAGCATCAAGCTGAGAGGTCTTTGAACTGTGTCTGTGAGCATTCGGGCTCACTTTATCTTGTGCATCCCTTAGCCAGATGTGTCTTAAGGTATCAGGAAAACCTAAGAGTGAGGCTATTGGGGGATCTGGGAATGCTCAAGTATTTTTCTGTGTAAATTAATGGTAACTGCTTCTTGGCTTTTCACCATTTGGGTTTATGAAAGATTTTATAGGAACACGCTACTTCTGGAGTAGTGGGGGAAACCTGTTTTCTTCCTTGATTGACTGCCTACCCCTCTGTACACTTCTGTGCTTCTGTCTTACTTCGGTGTGCACGTCAGCTTCTTTTGTGCCTCTCCTTCTGTGCCTTCCTGCCTGGCTGTTGAAGGTAGACATGGAATTGCTTTGATTTTAGCTTTTATTTATCTCTCGTCTCTTGACTCATAGAGTCAAGATTTGCTTGCGCTTGACTTGTGCTCATATACGTGGGCTTTCTCGCCACGAAGGGACTTCTCTCCAGCACAGAACTTCTTGCTTCACCTTTACTAAGGGCGGGAGAGGGAGCATGGGGGGGAAGGACCCATGGGGGGTAGTCGGCAGGCTGTGATGCACATGGGCTTATTCCCTGAGAGGTGGACCCTAAAAAAGGACATCCATTAAAATGACAAGGAAAGAAAGTGGCTAGAGGTTGAGATTTAATTACACTAGTTAAGAAGGACCCAGAGGTCTTGGATGGGCTGCCATCTTTCTCAGCTGGGAAGAGCACATCCCCCAGGGGTATCTGAGAATATATATATAGTGACGGTGTTGGGGTCACTTGTAAGCTTCATGATGACTTGAGGGTGGGAGGGGTAAGAGTAGCATTGAATGCCTGGAGCCAAGAATGAGTGATAAATACCCTAACATATGCAGAAAAGGCCCACACCATGAGATATGTCCCACAAATTTCCCTTTAGTGCCCCCATTTAAAACAAACAAAACAAAACAAGACCACAGAGCCCTTTTCTCACAGATTTCTTGGGCTCTGGGTTAGGTTTGCTCTGAAGACTTCAAATCCCTTTTCTGGAATTCATTTATTCATGTGTGGGACTTCTAGAGGAAGCACTGTGTGTTGGGCACTGGGGATATGTTTGTTTGTAAGACGGAGAAGACCCCCCGCCCTTAGAGGCTTGTGGCCAGGCGAGAGCTGTGAGCCAGGGAACAGCATGTGTGCCGACCTGGTGGTGACATCCTGAGTTTGCGGGAAAGGAGAGCCGTTCAATATGGCTGCTTCTGGGAGGGTAGAAGGTAAGAGGGTTGTTGACACTGGGGAGGTAGGCTGAGCCCATCTTATAAATAATAGTAAGGAGTTTGGCTTTTATTAATAGGCTGATTGGAAGCCACTTTGGTGTTTTAAGCAAGAAAATTGGCTATTCACATACCTCTGGCCATAGGTTGATATTCGAATCCAGTTTGCACATTTTTTTCTCTTCCATCCTCCAATCATTCAAGTTATAAGTAATTATGCAGCAACCACATCCCAGAGAGTGACATATCTTGGGTTTCACAAATTGTTCATTGAGAATCTATTGACAACTGATAACAGTATAAGATTTGTCCTGCCTTTTAAATTCCTGTCATCTCTGGACGTCTAGGCGAGCTTATTCATGATTGATGTCCAATGCGGCAGCATACAGAGAGCATAGAGAGAGCCCCACCCTCCTGGCATGCTTCTTGTATAAGTTGGATGCTGCTTTTCTTGCCCAATCTAGGCAGTCAGGGAGTTCTTCCACATTGTCCCATTTTAATCTTGTGGCATGACTTCAGGTGGGATGAGTGGGTAGTATTGGTGTTCTGCTCCTCCCAGATGAGGAAACAGATCACTTCCTTAGCTATCAACTTTAATGTTCTGCTGTGAACTAGAAGAGTGACCTAATTTTTAATGAGCAGCCACCCAAGTGAAAAATACTTGCCACTGCCATTCCTTTTGATCCCTTCTATGACACTTTGGGGAAGGATTTATTAACTCTGATTTTACAAAGGAGAAAACCAAGGCTCGGTGGGGCTAAGTGACTTGACCAAGGGTCACAGAGCTCTGGAATATTCCGTGGAAAACAGAAAAAGAAATGGGTATGTTTGGTTTAAACGCCAAATGGTCTTGCCTTGGCTCCGTCCTCTGAATCTCTCAGGATTTCCTTTTTATTTTTCTCCCTCTGGTCCCCTTATCTGGCCTGTTATGACTCTAAGCTGATTTAGAGCTTCTAGTCTTGAATCATATATGCTTCTGCCACCTAGGACTCTGCTCTTTGACCAGAGGGTAGGAGGGTATAAATGCAGATGTGAATCGCAGAAACCCAGATTCTCTTTCTGATTCTGATCTTGAAAAGTGGGACGAGAAAGATTTGGGGCACTTCATTCCAGCTGATGGAGCTGGCACTGTCTCATCTCTGACGTAGAGATTGGCATTCTTTCTCTTAAAGTGTGGGAAGATCTTAAAACAAGCAATCATTAAGGCTTCTAAAATACTATCTATTTATTTTGACACCAAGTCAGGGTCCCCATGGCCTCCCACTGCTTTTATACTTAAAACCAAGAGCTTTACCATGGCCTCCAAAGCTGACTCTTGTCCGTACTCGTGCCCACCCACATTACCCCCCACCCTGGCCACTGACACACATATCTCATCTGGTATTCTAAGACCCTTTATTTTTCATGCTCCATCCCTATTAGTATTCTTTTTGTTTCTCAAATACCCAACTCCCAACTGCTCTAACAACTTTACCTGGTCACTTTTTGCCTGGAAACCTCTTACCGACCCTCTAGTTAACATCTTCTCATTTTCTTCTTCTCACTCAAGGAAGTGTTTCCTAGCTGCTAGAATAGTTCAGACTCTTGCTCCCAGGGTACCATATATCATTCCTTTAGAACGGTGGTTCTGGTTACTTGTGTTCTGTGTTGCAATTAACTGATTAACGACTGTCCCCTGCACTGGGTGAGAAGCCTGGTGATTGAGACCATGAGGTCTACTCATGCACACCCTGCCGTCTCTGTCCCTGGTGCTGACATGCTTGGTGAGCCAGTTACGAGTTTGACTCCCTGCTCTGGGTTACATTATGGGTGACTCAGTTGCCCTTGGAAGGGTTCTGATCCATTTCCATTAGAATTTAACTAACACTGGGGGACCTCAGTGGTTTAGTTGGCAAAGCATCCAACTCTTGATTTCAGCCCAGGTCATGATCTCAGGGTCATGAGATCGAGCTCCCAGGGTCGGGCTTCACACTCAGCGGGGAGTCTGCTTGAGGATTCTCTCTCTCTCTTTCCCTCTGCCCCTGCCCCTGCTTGTGCATGTGCTCTCTCTAAAACCAATCTATCAATCTTTGAAACAAAAAGAATTTAAACCACTACTCTGTGAGGCTAGATAAAGAGGATGACCAGGTTTGATACAGATTTCTGTAGCTTGAAGGAGTTCTGAGTTGTATCTCCATAGAGAACCATGTTCCTATGCAGATCAGTTCCAAACTCTGCATTTCATGCAAAATGTTATAGGACTCATGGTTAGTTTGGAACTCCTAAATACTCTGGGATTGACTTATGCTGATTACCATCCATTGGCCTGTGGAAGGTGAATGTCACAGAGGGAGGCAGGCAGGGAGGGGATTGTGGTACTACGAGGCTAGAAGCTAGGTTCTAGCATCAGACTTCTTCACATCAAATACTGCTTAGTGGTATGTGACCTTGTGTCAATTGTTTAATTTCCCTTTGTTTCCTCACTTGTAAAATAGAAATAATATTAGCAACTTCCAGCTAAGATTGATAAGGCTAAAACAAAATAATCTTTACAAAGTACATAAATAATATAGTACTAGGCATTAATTAAGTGCCCAATAAATGTTAGATCTTATGTAATTAAGGGATTCATACATATTATTAAATTACTAGGGAATTAATAAATATTAATTTATTTCATTTGGCTTTCTTCCAAAAACCACAGACCACACCTCCTTTTGCAACACTTGCATTAGAAAGTCATGACTTTAGATGCCATCAAGACACTCTTTCAGGGTGCGTGGGTGGCTCAGTGGGTTAAAGCCTCTGCATTCAGCTCAGGTCGTGATCCTAGGGTCCTGGGATCCAGCCCCACATCAGGCTCTCTGCTCAGCAAGGAGCCTGCTTCCTCCTCTCTCTCTGCCTGCTTCTCTGCCTACTTGTCATCTCTGTCTGTCAAATGAATAAATAAAATCCTAAAAAAAAAAAAAAAGACACTCTTTGAAAATACTGATATAGCACCTCGGAAGATAGTAAAATCTTTGGTAGAAAACCAGTAAGTAGATTCCGTTAGGGAGGGAAAGATCCTGATGACTCCACATTCTTTTGGATGATCTTCATATGATCCTAATTTCTCTTGGCCCACAATGGGAACTTTTTTTTTTGCCATCACTTTTAAAAACCACAGCGCCCACATTGTGTCTGAGTGAGTACTTACGGTAACCTTATAACTTTTCCTAAAGGAGTAAAGGCAGGCACTCTGACATTTGGAAAAATGAGGTGTGCAGTTTATTTTTAGATGGACTGAAATAGCAACAGCAGGTTTCCATTTATAGGAACTGTAGGGACCTTCCCCTCTGTCTGGGACAAGGTAATGACTTCTATGAAGTAATGACTTTGCCATCATAAACTTTATCCCGCTGATGATTACCTGCCTCTTTAGTGGTCTCTGTATTATGCTATTTTGTCTTTTTAGTATTAAGAGAATGAGGCTCCTGTTGTTCTTTACATTTTATCATTTCTTTCTTCTTGGGCTGGAAGAAAATGAGAAGCAGGGGCAGACTACCTCTCATGACTAAATTGTTCCTGGCTAATAAAACTGCAGGAACTGTACGTTAGGGTGTCTTCCATAAATCAGCCTTGGGGAGAATTAGGTGCTGAGAGATGGAGGAACGATGTTTAATCATCACTTGTAGGAAATCATTAGCTGCAAACCCTCATTCCGCTACTCACCCATTCGTCATTCCCCAATCGCTAGTCTTCCCCTAGACCATTAACATTTCTCAATGACTTTCTAAATGCGGAGAAAAACCACAGAAGGGGTGAAGGATGGGGGGACATTATGGAAACACACAACTGAGAGATGTCTCTGCTGCTTGCCTCCTGCTCCTGTGAATGTAAATGGACCAATGTAAGAACAAAATGATGGATAACTCAGCCAGCCAGATGCTGCTGGGAGAGCTACAGAAGCTTTTGCCTCCCGTTCTCCTCTTCCCCCTGCAAAAATAAATAACTTGGTCTCCACCCAGATAGCTTTCCTCCTGCGATGTGGAAGACAGCTCTGTCTTTACTTAGTTATCATATCTTGATGGACAAGGAAAGTGGTGAGGTTGAGTGTTTTGTGGAGGAATGTCAGCTTTGGGAAATTAATTGGATCTTCCCAAATTTGCTCCCCTCATCCTTGAGCGGAACACCACAACTGAAGATGCTCTAGAGGTCTTCAAATGAGAGAAGTGGGAAGTTCAGTAAAACTGAGCTAGTTTATAGACTGATTAGGTTGGTGGACACCTTTATAAAAGTTGATCCCATAGGGATGTGTGGACAGATAGCTCCGTTCAGTAATTTTCAGGAGGAAACAGTATTCTAGCCTCATATCCTACTTTTGGAACAGACTTTTTGGTGCTGATGCACGTACACAAAGTGATTTGGGGGTCTTTTTCTTAGGCAGGTATCCCAGGTTTTTGCCTCTGATTGCATACCCAATTGATTATGATGATGGAACTTAGAAGCTCATAGCTCCCATTTACTGGGGTCTTCCAGGCAAGACTAGAAAGTCAGTCATAACAAGAATATGTTCACTGGGGGCTGACTATATGTCAGACACTGGAATGAGTTAATTGGACATACACTAAAAGAACTGATCTGCACAACCGTACTGCAAAGAAAGGATTATTATCCTATTTTTGTGGTGAAAAACTGATGTTAGTGATGATCTTCCTAGGTTCATGCAGCTTAGACAGGAAAGATCGGTTCTTTGGTGCCCAAGAATTATACTATTTGAAGAACCTCTGAGGAAAGAAATGAATACAAATTTTGGGATAGGCCTGCAGGAGGAGTCTCTGTGGGGGGAAGGAGGAATGCTCTAGGTAGAGCTTTACCTGCTCCAATGGTACATGGGCTTCCATTCAGCTTGTCCTGGGAGAGGCCAGTCTGATACAGGCCCATCTGAGGTGTTTGTTTGTTTGTTTTTATGTTGTGTAGTTTTTGTTTTGGTTTGGTTTGGGTTTTTTTGTTTGTTTGTTTGTTTGTTTGTTTGCTTTTAATAGGCTCCAAATCCAGCAGAGAGCCCAACATGGGGCTTAAACTCAGGACCCAGAGCTCAAGACCTGAGTTGAGATCAAGAGTCAGATGCCCAACTGACTGAGCCACCCAGGTGCTCTCCCCTCCCCCATCTGAGGTCTTAACTACATTGATTTTCTGCATCTAGAAAAGAGGACTGTCCTACCAATTCAAACCCAAGTGTGGGATAGTAAAGAGTGATGTCAATATCCCAGTAGCTGGGAGGAGATTTTGGAAAGTTGAGGGGAGAGAGGAAACTAATCCTGGAGATGTCTCCCTAGATGGGGAATCTTTCCCAGTCATCATGAAACTCACAGAGCAAGCCATGACTGGCGGGCCCTGGACAGCTCCACAAGGACACAAAGTCTATTGAGATGGGACAGAAATGGGATTCAGGGGACCTGGGTTCTAGCTCTGGAACTGTCACTCCTGAGCCCCGTGACTTTAGGGAAGTTAAATTTGATTTCCTCAGCTGTGAAACCACAGAGTTTTTACTACAGCTTTGGAATTCTGTGATTCTGACTCAAAGAATGTACTCACTTCCACATATATTTGGTGTTCTTTCTTGCTGAATATTTGTGGGAGAGTGGAGTATGTTTTGAGTGAATGCATTCAGGTGAAGAGCAGAAGTGGAGAGAGGGGAAAGGTGATTTTGGTTAGGATGGGTAGAGACAGAAACAGAGTGCAATACCAACAAAACACACACATACACCACAGGGCTAAAATTAGAGTCCAGTACCTAATCACATAAAATCAAGGGTTGCATAATAGTGTGTATAAGTGAAATGCTAGGTTGTTGAGCAGCAGAAGGCTGGAGCAGTAATGGGCCACATCATGGTTGAATTTCATCGGTGTGGTGCATTTTTGTTTTGTATCACACTCTCTTGCCTGCATTCCATTGATAATAGCAGCAACGGTTAACTACCAGTCATAACTCTACAGATATTTATTGACTGTGAGTTTTGTGTTTTATGTGTACAGACACCTAGAAGGTGGTTCACTCAGGCACTCTCCCAAATATTTTCCCATAAGAAAAATTTTCTGAATTATTTGCAGATTCTCAAGAAACATCACTAAAGAACTATTTGACTCACAAAGTGTCTGGGAATTTCTTATCCTCAATAAATAGCATCAGGAAATATTACTAATGTTGATAATTTATGCTCAACAACTTAGAAAAATATGTATGTATGTAAGTTAGTCTTGTTTTAATGAAAAAAAAAAGCATCTGCATTTAAGGAAGATGGGGAAATGACTGAAATTCTAAGATCCATTTCTGGGCAGTGTCTAGGACTTGAGAGATGGCCACCTTGCTTCTTTATCATTATTTTACTTCTAAGTCTATAACGTTTCTTTGTTGCTGATGGAGGTGCATGGCTAATGCAACTCTCACCTTTGTTCCCCAGGACTATTGTCACTTGTCAGGAGATAAATAAAAAATGGAAAGAAGTGAGGGTTGGATATTTTTCCATGAGTAGGAAACAAACAGACAGAAAGGTTGGATGCGTATGTGTGAAGAGCTCGTTTGATGAGAAGAGGGAGAGGGAAAAGAGAAGATGTCTTGCTTGTATGATCTCTGAGGAGCAAGAAAGCAAATTGGCTTGGGAAGCTGGCCCAGTTGCCACTTCTTGGGACTACTGAGCCTTATAAGACCCTTGCTTCCAGAAATAAGCAAGGGGTTGGAAGGGAGGGAGATAAAAAAGGAAAGTAGTGCAATAATATAGACTGTTAGATGGGTAAATGCAGGATGATGAGGTATGAGCTGTTTAAATACAACCATATGTAGTAGAAGTTTAAAAACATTGACAAGACAGAAACATGCTCTTGTCAGGTAGGGTTACCAGGGAGGCAAGACAGGGATAGGGTGTGGGCACGGGCTGAAGTATTTAACTGAAGTTGTTCTAATGATGTGTGTGTGTGTATTTAGGAAGGATGTGAAACAAATACGTAAAATGTTAACATGGGTTAGATCTATAAAATGGGTGTATAATAATATATAATAATATATTATATATTAATATATAATAATAATATATTAATATATAATAATAATATAATAATGTATATAAAATATACAAAAGCATAATCTTCCTTATGCTTTTGTATATTTAAGTTCTATTTTATGATAAAAATTTTAAAACATGAAATTAGTACATTGTTTATAATCCTTAGCAGTTCTGATAATAGTGTTATAAATCTGATAATCTCCTCCATAAAGACTTTACTTTTTTTTTTTTTGAGACTTTGTTACATAAATTTCTTATGGTTGCTTTGCTTCAGTGCCTGAGGTCATTAGGAGGTCATAAATGTCTAAGCCATTTCTGGCCACGAAGTTTTTTTTAAGATCTTGCAGGTGAACCTTAAATGACTTGTTAATGTTAATTTGGGCCATTTTGGGGTTGGGTGGATGTAGATTATACAGAAAACACCTGATTAATCTCTACTCTAATGAACCTATTTCCAGACAATGATAAAGAGCACCAAACCTCTGTAATCAGTTACACCAGGATGCCTTTGATTCCCCAAGAGAGGTGTTTCCATTGCAGGTGGGAAGATGGGAAGGTGGCGGGCTGGTGTTCTTGGGAGAAACCAGGAGGATAAGAAACATGGAAAAGCAGCCCAGGGTCTGTCTTGTGACTGGAATGAACTTTAACTCGTTCTACCCCATATCATGATGCCGGTCTACATCAGGATCACACATGTGATTTTCCACGTCCGAAGATGATTCAGATCTAGACGCAGGAACATACTTGTCTTGGATTTTTCCAATAGTTGAGATTCTCTGTATCCAGTTCCCTCGCTTTATTCCCGTTGTGATAAATCATTTTTTAAGACAAATAATCATTTTCCAAATAAGTACCATGCACTGTCACAGGCCCGGGAGACACAGAGATACACAGACATACTTTCATCAAGGCCCTCACGGATCAGTGAGAAAGAGAAGTGGGCTGTAGACAACAGCAATCCCAACGGGCAAGCTCTACTGGTAAAGACACTCAGTGTAGTAGGGCAGGGGCAGGTTGGAGACCTGGCAGGAGACAAACCTGGAGAAAGTACCACTTGGTGAGAAGAAACTTTTGGCTAACTGAAAAAGAGAAGAGCGTGTGTCAGAGTTCTCCAAATATTCTGAACTAATAAGATATATAGAAATATATGTAAGAAGAGATTTGTAAAAAATATTTTATTTATTTATTCATTTATTTGAGAGAGAGAGAGAATGAGCAAGGAGAAGGGACAGAGGGAGAGGGAGAAGCAGGCTCCCCGCTGAGCAGGGAGCCCAGCTCTAGGCTGAATCCCAGGACCCTGAGATCGTGAAATGAGCCAAATGCAGACACTTAACTGACTGAGCCACCCAGGTGCCCCAAGATTTTTTAAAAGATTTTATTTATTTATTTGGAGAGAGAGTAAATGGGAGGGAGAGGGAGAGAGAATATGAAGCAGACCCCCCCCACACTGAGTGCAGAGCCCAACATGAGGCTAGATCTCAGGACTGTGAGATCATGACCTGAGCTGAAACCAAGAGCCAGACACTCAACTGACCGAGCCACCCAGATGCATGAAGAAATGTATTATAGGAGTTGGCTCATATGGGTATGGAGATTGAAGAGTCCCACCACCTAAGTCTATAAGCTAGAGACCCAGGAAAGTTGCTGGTATGATGTTCAGTCTGAGTCCAAAGGCCTGAGAATCAGGAATGCCAGTGTCTGAGGCAGGAGAAGATGGACATCCAGGCTCAATCAGAAAGCACAGATTCCCCCCCTTCCTCTGCCTTTTTGTTCTATTCAAGCCCCTAAAGAATGAGATGTTGCCCACTTGAATTGGTGTGGGAGCTCTGCTGATAGTAACGCTAGTCTCTTCCGGAAACCCTCTCACAGACGCACCCAGAAATGATGTTTTACAGGCTCTCAGGCTATCCCTTAGCCCAGTCCCTTTCACTTATAAAATTAACCAACAAGGACAGCGCATTCCACATGGTAGGGGCAGTACTTTCAAATCCCTGGAGCCTCAGGGGCTGAGGTCTGACAGGAACTACGTAACAACAGACCATACTCATGGCATGCTGTGGAAATTCTGAGGCGGTGACTAGACTTCTGTCACCCTCCATAGCAGGGTACGTGCTGCCTTCTTGGGGGAATGAGTCTGAAGACAGAAAGCTCTCTTTGGCTGGGAAATAATTTATAACAAGGGAGAGAGAAAATTAACCAAAATTACAGGGATCTGATTCGACACTCTGGTTCCTTGATGTTTTCAGTAGACTGAGCTAGAAGGAGTCACTAGGCTGTTTGTAACAAAGGAGGAGCAAATTCCAACTTAGAGACAGTTATTTGCTGTAAAGTACCTTTAGTTCTTTAATACCATGTTTGTTGTATTATCTCACAATTATAAAACAATAGCAACCAACACTTACTGAACTTTTTTCTGGTGCCAGGTATTTATCTAGAAGTTCATGTACGTTCCCTGAACTCTCACACCAACCCAATAAGATAAGTGGCAGTTATCCTCTCATTTTATAGATAAAGCACAGAGAGGTTAAGTAATTTTCTCAGGGTCACACAGCCAGTGAGTACATCCAGGAGTCAAACCCTGGTCTTCTGGCCCTAGAGTCCATACTCTCACTCCCATGCTATACCACCTTCTAGAGTAAAACCATTTCCTGTTTCCATTAATAAAGCCATTCCACTGTTTGGCTTGTTTGACTGTCTTCATGTTATTTAGAATTTATTTTCTTTAGACCAGATGCTGGTCTTTTTATAAAGATGGTGTAACATGAGGATTCTGTAACTCAGTGTCCTAGACAAGTTAATAATTGATGTTGTCATTAAGCTCATTGATAATGAAATTATTTCATTCAACATTTTTATTTCATCCTAGACCCATCAATTATAAGAGATTCAAAATTTATATGAAAAGATAGATGGTCATATAAAATTGTTTCTAATATAGGGGAAAAAGTCATAGTGATTTATATATCAGTGCAAATTCCCTTATTCGTCCATCCATCCATCCATTCGTCAAATATTTATTGAGTGTTAATTATATCCTGGATGCTGTTCATGTACAAGGGACATAAAGTCCAAAAGACACGGTCCTAACTCTCAAAATCTCTCAATTGGGCCTAATCAAATTCCTATTTCTGCTGCTGTCTCTAATGGGAGAGACAGGACAATGGGAATCAGGAAGCCTGGAGAGCAGAGGCTCTCTTTCATTTAGTTAAACCAAAATTATGAAATCAAATGATCAGAGAAATTTTTTTAGGAAAAAAATATTTTTTTAAGGAAAAATCTTGGCAAAAGAATCTCAACATACACACCTCTGCTCTGAGAATCTACAAGACAATCTACCTAGCCCCTTTTTGAAATCTGTCTGGGAGCCGTAGAGGGAGGAGCTGTAGCTCTCACAGAAGGATTCTGGGTAAGTGAGTAAAAAGGGTTATACTAAAATTTAGGTAAGACATTTATCTTGTATTAAATAGTAATGCATAGTAATGTTTAAGAATTCATGAGGAAGCATCCTGTTGTGTCTAATGCTTACTTACTTTGAGCTATTATTTAAAGAAGTATCACTATTTTAAAAACAATTAACAGTACAAGTGAAGTTCAGATTTTGAAATATTGTTTGGAGAATGAAATCCTGCACAGAGATGAATCCTCAAAGTCCGGGGAAAGAGTTAATCACCCCCCACCGGGAATTAATCTGTGGCCCTTCAGGGTAGCTGCTGGTAGAGGCATTCTGGTGATGCCTCTAGCGACACAGACCAATCAGCCTTGGTCTTGTGCCATTAAAAATTCATCTGAAATAAGTAAAGCTAAGCTCGGGAAAGAGAGTTCTTTTTCTGTCTTTGCTTGTTTGTCTTCCTTTTCCTTTAAGAACTTAACCGTGCTTTTTATTGTTATTAGATCCCCTTGTAAGAAATGCAGAGGAGATTTGTTTACTCAAAGCCTGGTTTTAATTTTAGGAGATAACAATGATTCCAGAGGCAAACAGACATGGAAGCCCGTGTCTTAAACTGAAGGAAAGGATATAGGATTTACTGGGCCCCAGATAATTTGTTTGTTTGTTTCAGGAGTAGAGTTCAGTGGTTCATCACTTACATACAACACCCAGTGCTCATCACCACAAGTGCCCTCCTTAATACCCATCACCCATTTAGCCCCTGCCCCCCCACCTCTGTCTGTAACCCTCAGTTTGTTCTCTGTCTTTAGGAGTCTTTTGTGGTTTGCCTCCCTCTCTCCAGTTTTTTTATTTGTTATGTTACTTGACTTATATTTCTCAATGACTCGTCATGGATTTATTAATATTCCCATTTTGTAGTTGAGAAAATTGAGCCTTGCTTCTGAAGTTTTTCCCATGGGAGTAAGAATAGAGGTTTTAATATCAGAATTTCTCTCTTTCTCTCTCTCTCTCTCTCTTTTTAAGATTTTATTTATTTGAGAGAGAGAGAGAGATAGCATGAGTGGGGAGAGGGGCAGAGGGAGAGGCAGACTCCTTGATGAGCAGGGAGCCCAACACGAGGCTCCACCCCAGGACCCTGAGGTCATGACCTGAGCTGAAGTCAAATGCTTAAAGGACTGAGTCACCCAGGTGCCCCTAACGTCAGAATTTCTGATGCCATGGACAGTGCTGTTCCTTATTCTTGATATTCTTACTGTAACACATGCCACTGTCCCTCTGGTGACATCAGATGCGAAGCTGAGAAATCAGACAAACTTGCATTCTCTTCGAATGTGAGATTTTGCAAAACTCACCCCAAGGGTAGGAATGATACAGACGTCTCCTTGCCCTCACCAGAGAATATTTGCTTATACTCTAGAGTGAAAATGCGATTTATTCCTCCCTCTCCCAACCTCTCCCCCAACCACCCCCATTCCCTCTCTCTCTTTCTCTGTCTCCCTGCCTCTCCCGATGGGCAGCCCACCAGCAGCTCTCCTTCCAGGTCCCTCCCTTGCTAATATACCCGGGACATGTGCAGGAGCCCTCGCTGCATCTGGGGAATGGGCCCTGGGAACTGATGAAACAGGCTGCTTTGACAGCTGCTTCTGTTGTGAGTAATACCCTGTCTTTATCTCTGACCAGGAGGTCTCGTGTTATCTGGCAAGTAGGTTACAATCTCATACCCTCACGGTGGCTGACAGAACACCATGTTTTAAATGTTTAGTCTCTGCAGCCATTCATTCATCCAGGAGCTTTCTTCTTCTTCTTTTTTTAATTCTTCTTCTCCTTTTTAAGATTTTATTTATTTATTTAACACGGAGAGAGAGCACAAGCAGGGGGAGCAGTAGGCGGAGGGAGAGGGAGAAGCAGGCTCCCCAATGAGCAAGGAGCCAGATGCGGGGCTCGATCCTGGGTCTCTGGGATCATGACCTGAGCTGAAGGGCGGCTTAACCCACTGAACCACCCTGGCGCCACCTTCACCCAGCAGCTTTCTTAAAGAGCACTTCTTGCTCAAGAGGGACTCTTCTAAGCCCTTGGGACACAATAGTAAATTGCATAGAAGAGCCCCCTGACTTGATGGGCCTTAACGTTGCAGGGGATGAAAAAAACAAGGAAACAAGTCAAGAAGCTAATCTGGGGGCGCCTGGGTGGCTCAGTGGGTTAAAGCCTCTGCCTTCGGCTCGGGTCATGATCCCAGGGTCCTGGGATCGAGCCCGGCATCGGGCTCTCTGCTCAGCGGGGAGCCTGCTTCCTCCTCTCTCTCTGCCTGCCTCTCTGCCTACTTGTGACCTCTGTCTGTCAAATAAATAAATAAAATCTTAAAAAAAAAAAAAAAAAGCTAATCTGTAGCTGGTGATAACTTCCGTGAAGGAAATCTTAGGAGTGCAGTATGGGAGAGAGTGACTCGATGTGAAGCAGAGTCCAGTTTGGAGAGGCGGCCAGACATGACCTCTCGGGATGGGTAATATAATGAAAACAGGGCCATGGTTCCTAAATGGGGTTGATTTTGTCCCCCACCCCCATCCCAGCAGGCCTTTGCAATATCTGGACACATTTGATTGTCGTGACTGGGGGAAGGTGGGATTACTACCAGCATGTACTGGGCAGAGGCCCATGATGGGGCTAGACATCCTACAATTCACAATCCTCTTCTCCCACAACAGGGAATTATCTGATCCAAAATGTCAACAGCACTGAGATTTAGGAACTCTGTGATAGGGTAATAGGGCTGCATCCAAAGTAAGAAATGCACAGAGCGGCACAGGGGGAGGGGCTGATAACTCACTGGAGGGTGGCAGGGACAGTCCCAGAGGCCGGAACTGAAGAATCGAGCCTTGAGCTGAACCTCACAGGGTACGAGCGGTTTTCTGAGTAGATGGTGTGGACAGTGCAGGTGGGCTCTCTCCCCGGCTGGGACACACGGCATTTGTGTCCTACCAGAGCATGTCCTGACCGCCAAGAATACAAGGAACCTTTAGAGGCAGGACATAGGAATAATTCGAGTGAGCGTAGGATCTGCTCTCTCTTGAAACTTTTGAAATCATTTGATCTGACGTGTGCTGTGGGCATATGCTTGCGCAGAGCAATGACATCATGACCACATTCAAACTCCCTGTGTCAGAAACAGGGGCCCTGGGGCGCTTGGGGGGCTCAGTCCATTAAGCATCTGCCTTTGGCTCAGGTCATGATCCCAGGATTCCGGGATTGAGTTCCCCATCGGGCGGGGCTCCCTGCTCAGTGGGGAAGTCTGCTTCTCTTTCTGTCCCTCCCCCACTCATGCTCTCTCTCTCTCTGACTTTCACTCTTTCTAATAAATAATCTTAAAAAAAAGAAGAAGAAGAAGAGCAGGGGGGCAGACTGGCCAGCTCTGCTCAGACCTGTCTTCTGTTCCACTTGGCCAAGCAGCTAAATGACCTGTTCAGCCATATTCTCTGGTAGAGGCAGCCGTGTGACTGCGTGCGGCCACAGACTGCGGGCAAGCGTGGGCTGTCCACCTCCAGGCTCCCAAAGCCTCCCGTGTGTGGCCCTCGCTGTCTTTCCCCCACACCGGCTGGGAGCCAAGGATGATAAGATCCTGGGGATGAAGGTGCCACAGGCGGAAAGAGGCTGGACTTTGAATCACTGTGTGAAAGCCCATGCACTGGGTTTTCCTGCAGCAAACACTAAATTTTCATGGTATTAAGTCCCTAGGATTTCAGGGCTTATGTGTTCTAGTAGAAGGGCTGCGGTAATTAAACCAATAGGGCCAGGTCCTTGAGGCACATTACCCCTAATCCTTTCAGGGACCTTGCAAGATGGGTGTTAAACATCCAGTATTTAAACATCCGGAGAAAGGGCCGGGTGTGCCGAAGTAACCTAAGTTACTAAGTGGAGAGAATCCGGAGTCAAATGCATGGTCTTTTCACTGTGCTGACTTAGCTCTGCTCCTTTCCTCTGTCAGAACTAGTTTGGAATGACTCCGGATAACTTTTTTGAGGGAGAGCTTCTCTCCAGAGATATGCATCCTTCTCTTCTCTTCTAGTTTAGAGGAAGAACCACCAGCTTTCTTCCCGGTCTCCATGGCTGGTTTATATCAACACAGCATTCCCATAGCTTCGGATATTTAACCCAGGATAAGAGGTGACATGGTCATTAAATAGGAACTACTCTGGCAGAAGCTGAACATTGCTGTCAAACACTCCCAGATGGATGAAAACAAAACCTTCACAAATGGGGTTGCTTGCAATTTTCCTTTATTTTTTTTTTTCTTCAATGAACTGAGAATATACATGAAGCAAAGAACCTTCTGCCTCTCTCAGTGGCTGGAAGTTGCATTTTCCTTCCCAGTCAGAGACTATATTGGTCCCCAGGGCTGCTGGAAGGGGAAGTCAGCAGTAGCCAAACAGCCATTAAAGGAAATGGATGGTCACCTCTACCAGCTGTGGGAGATCCGGGCAGCTCTTGTGTAGACGGGGCTGAGATGGGCAGCGTGGCTGTCTTCGAGGGGCTCCCTCTAGGGCTGGTGTGGGTGGGTCTCCCAAGTGTGAGAAATGAGGCTGGGGAGACACTGAGATGGGCGTGGGTTTTTAACTCTGTCCAGCACCTCTTTGGGAAACCACTCTCCTCCATGTTTAGGCTTTGGAATGAAGTTGTGGCTGAGCACCTCTACTCCCAGGATGGAGAATCTGATCCAGACTTGACCCATCACTTCTTTCTGTCCCCATCTCCCACCACAACCCCAATCCCAGTGACCGCTTTAGGCCTGGGCATATTACCTTCTCAGCACCAATAGGAGTTATCCTGAGGATGTCTCTGCTCCTGGGAACCGTCTCTCTGATTACAGACATATTTAACTGCCTTGGCCAGTGGGCTGTTAGGAATAGTTCTTGAGAAGAACCTGTTTAAGAATGCAGCCTCACAGAAGAAAGCAATTTTAGAGGATTGGGGGAGGATAAGGAAAAAAAAAAGAAAAACTCATCCAGATAATGTTGTTTAGCCCTAGATATAGTCATAAATAAAGTCAACCAAATGCTTTAAGATTTCAGTTTTAGGGGGCACCTGGGTGGCTCCGTTGGTTAAGTATCTGACTCTTGATTTTGGCTCAGGTCATGATCTCAGGGTCGTGAGTTCAAGTTCTCTGTTGCTCTGGGCTCAGCTGGGCATCTTCTTGAGATTTTCTTCTTCCCCCTTCTGCTCCTCTGGCTCATACTCTCTCTCTCTCTCAAATAAATAAATCTTAAAAAAAAAAAACAGTTTTCAGTTTTCAGAGCTATACTTTCCTGTGTTCTTTCTAAATTAGTTTTAGTTGGGATGTTCTCATTTGCAACCCAAAGGAACACATATACTAAAGGTTCTTGTAGATCAGGATAAGCACTTGGACCTATTCCCCAGCAGCAGTGAAAAGTTACTGAAGGATTGAAGCAAGAGAAAGACATGCTCACAGGTGTGCTTCAATGACATGACACCGACTGTCCCGTGGAGGACAGTTGAGAGAGCCAGAAAGGATGTGGGTGGACTGGCTAGGAGGGGATTATGGTAATGGAGATGAGAGAGGTGAGTAGCGTGGATTTGAGTAGTGGAGCTGAGTGGAGAAAATAACACAGATAATTTAGGGGATAAAATATAATACATGTATTAATGAATCAAGTATGGAAAAGAAAGGGAATTGTTAAGGATCACTCCTACGTTTCCGGCTTAGGAGAGGGGTTGAACTGGGGGGTTGTTCAAGGAAAAACAGAGCAATCGGTAAGACTAACAAATTTGGAGGGGGGTGTAGAGATCATGAGTTTCACTTTTGAATCTATTACATTTTTGCTGTTCTTGTTCCACTCATATGGAAATTTCAATTAGGCGGCTGGAAAGTTGGACCTGAGTTTCAGGGAAGAACTCTGGCCAGGAGTAAACATGTGCAAGTCATCCGTGTGTTGATGGCAATTTAATCTATGGGCTTGCATAAGATCATGGAGTGAAAGGTTAAGAGTGAGTGGGGCATATGCTTGGGGCTGTGCCTCGGCTATTCATTGGGTCCAATATTTAATGGCTAAGCAGAAAAGAGTGAGTCCACAATTGAAGACAGAGGAAGGGCAACCAGAGAGGTAGGAAGAAATCAAGGGGGCCACTGTGTCAGCCAAGGCAGGAGAAATGTGCTTGCGGATGTTGTGGTCGGCATTGCTGATTGCTGATGCCAGGTCTAATAAGCTGAGAACTGAAAAATGCTAATCAAATTTAGCCACACGCATGCCACTGGTGACCTTGCTTCAATATTGTGATCAGAGCACAGGTCAGATGGAGTGAGTGGAGGAGGGAGTGAGGAGGGATGAAATGCAGATGGGTTCTCATAAACCATACTTTCAAGGCAGTAAAACTTGCACGTGCAAAGAGGAACCAGCAGCAGCTAGATGCATGCCTGACCAATTGAAGTGGGGTAAGATCTGCCTAGATTTCTCAGAGCACATTTATGCTTGGCTCTTTGGACATTGTTTAGTTATGTTCATGCAAATTATTTGATATACACCCTTTGTTAATTTCTGCGTTATATAGAGAGTTGAACAAGACTTGGTACTTGGCTTTGAGGAACTGATCATCTAGTTGGGGAGACAGACTTGTAAAAACAGTGTTCTAATTCAACATGGTAGTGCAGTGAAGGAATGCAGAGGAAATGTTTCTGAGAGGAGCAGCCAAGGCCCCTTGGTGGAGGGGACAGCTGAACCAAGTCTTGAAGGATACCAAGTCTTGTAGGATTTGTGTCTCTCTCTGTAGAATTAGAACAGTTCCGTACATGGAGCCAATCCATAGGAAAAAAATGGGCATCAATACAATTAGCCTTCATGCACCTAATGGAATAAATGTACAGAAAGCCAGAAGTCAGTTTACTTCTACTGGTGATGTAGTCTAACCAGCACTAGTTGGCTCTGTACCCTCTGAAAAGGGAAAAAGTAGAGCTGTTAGGTGTGAATTGGAAAGAACCTCTCCTGAACTTCTTATCTCCGTGGGGTTTCAGAATGAAATACATCAGCTCCACAGGGACGCCTCTGACAGATGGGAACCTATTTAACAAGCCATGGAAAATGAATAGGTTGGCTCTAAGAGGGACCACACAGTTGCAGAAATCTATTCTCAGAAATGTGGGTGTTGGTGGGACCCAATGACCCACATTCAGGAATATTTGTCTATTAATTAGGGCAGGTGGTTCCATCCCAGAAGGCTTTGCCTAGCAACTGTAACCAAGATCATCCGCAACTTCAGTCTTGTGAAAGAACTCCAAGTGTGAGAAATCAGGTGGTGTGCACAGAAGAAAGAGGGCTCTGAACCTGAGCCAAATGCTCTATCTCTTCCCCTGTTTTCCTCACCTAGGTGAGTCATTTTGACAGATCCCCAAAACAGAATCACTCTCCCCCCAGAAACTTAAACTCTCTACGGCCTTTTCATCTGGCACCAGAATGCCAATGATGGATGGTTTCAAATAAGGATATGAACACGATGTTTGAATGTCATTACAGGATAGATGGGACATGGAATAGGTATGATGTTTTGCATACACTATTGGCTTGCCTTTTGTTTCATTCAGCTCATTCACTGAGCAAATATTTATTTAGCATTTTTCATAGACTGGGAGCACAGTATTGTTTAAGACAAATGACATCGACTAGGTCATTTCAGTGCAGTGAGATAATTGCCACAGTAGGGAGTCTTAGGTTCGGGAGCTGTAAGTTTAGGGAGCCTGAAGAAGAGGTGGGTAATCCAATCTTTGAGTGGTCATGGAAGGCTGACAGGGGGAGGTAAAATGTAAGAAACCTTAGGATTTATGTTGAGGAAGAAGGAAGGGATGGAGTTGTATGAAGTAAGGATAGGTATCAAGACCAGGAGACATGAGTGAGGCATATTTGCTGAATGACTCATGGCGTGGGATTTGCAAGACAAAGAGAGAAGTGTAAGAAATGAGGTGCAGAGGTCAGCCAGGGCCAGATGACATAGAGTCTCAGATGGCAAGCTCAGGAGTTCTGATGTTATCCTTTAGGTAACCATAGAACAGGTTTCACTGGAAAGGAGGTATCCTTATGTTTGTACTTCGGAAACTATTCATTAATTCACTCATGTTCAGAAAATATTTCTTAGTCTCTGTTCTATGCCAGACACTCTACTGACCACTGGAAATACTGTGATGTTCCAAGCAGGCAGCGTCCCTGCCCTTGAAGAGCTTATAAGTGACACAGACATTATGCAGGTGATTTAATGGGTCATTGGGATAGCATTGTGGAATGCAGAGAGGGGGGCTTGGGGGCAGGTGGTCAGGGTCATCTTAAAGTCCTGTGGCAGTGAACCAGACAGAAGATGGAGTGGCTTTCACCAGGGCAGAGAGCTGGCATGAATGGATTGATCCCATGGATGGAATGGAAGTAGAGGCCATAGGACACCGGCGTCAAATAGATGAAGAAAGGAAGGTACAAAAGGCAACTGGGATCTTCTGGTGATGATAAATGTCTCTTGATGAAATGACATGATAGGGTTCAGCCTTCTCTATGAAGAAAAAGGAGGCCACCCAAACTTTGCAGTTCAGTTGGTGCATCCCTGAAATGAATGCCGAGGTGGTGAGAGGTAGCTTGCAAGTCCAAGGCTGTGATCTCAATACCTCACCTCCTCAGGAGAAGAGTGCTTGGCATAGCCAGTTTCTGGGCAGCTAACACGAGAAAGGCTTAGTACAAGGTAATATGCAAGAAAGGCCCATTCAGGGTTCCTATCTAGGACTTTTCTTGGGCCAGAGCTCTGCAGTTGCAGATTCTTATATTTGTAACTCAGGCCAGGAGATTTTTTCCCCCAAGATATAGCTGTATTTTATGTTAAAATTTTAATTAGGAATATTTCAAACAAAAATGTGCAGAAAATAATATGAGACCTATGTAGCCATCACTGATATTTTATTTTTTTTTAATATTTTATTTATTTATTTGACAGGCAGAGATCACAAGTAGGCAGAGAGGCAGGCAGCGGTGGCGGGGGGGAGGGGCAGGCCCCCTGCTGAGCAGAGAGCTGGATGCAGGGCCTTGATCCCAGGACTCTGAGACCATGACCTGAGCTGAAGGCAGATGCTTAATCTACTGAGCCACCCAGGCGCCCCAATCACTGATATTTTAAAGAGTGACATCACATCCTGTTTGTTTCAGAGATCTTACTTGGGCAGTTAAAGTGTAATCAAATCATTGTTGCTCTCTCTTCATCATCCTGAACATCTCAGAGGAAACTATCACTGTAAGTCGGTGAATGTCATTGCCTATCCTTCCAGGTTTGGTGGATATACACTTATCCACAAACAACTCATCGTTTGTGTTAAAAACTTACAGAAACTGAATCACACCTGATCATTTCCCATCTCGTCTTCATTCAAAATGTTGCCCTTGAGATTTCCCCATATTGGTAAAAGTGGATTCAGTTCATTCATTCTGTCTTCGTGTGTAGCCCCTTGCAAAGGTAGTTACCATTTATAGATCCATTTCCCTTGTTGAGAGATTGTAACTTTCTCTCCACTTTTTCCCTTAGGTAAAAATTTCTCTGTGTTCACTATTGCAGCTGGCTGTGTCCTCATCAAAACCTGGTGATATCCTTATAGTTGCTTTTTGACAGTCTGGAAGTGAATTTGTATCTCATTAATTGTTTAAGTATTTACTTTTCTGATTATGAGTGAGGTTGAGGGTTTTTTCCTCACATGTTATCAGCTATTTGAGGTTCTTCCGCCATCAGTCACCCATCGACAGGCTTTGTCCATTTGTTGCTTCTCTTTCTGTTATATTAATTTTCTGACTGACTTGTAGAAATGTATTCTACATCATGTGTGCTTGGTTCTTTTTTGGTCCAGGGGTTGCAATCGTCTTCACCTAGTCTGTGATTTTCTTGTTTTTCATTTTTTGGTATTTTTTTTTCTTTATGGCAAAAAAAATTGTTTTGTTATTTATTTGTTCATTTAATTAATATGCATTGTAATTATGAATTTTCTCCCTTAGAATTTATGTTTCTTTTGTAACTGCTTGAGAAAGTTTTGCCTAATTCAACACAATCAAGCTTTTTTTCCTCTATTTTTTTCTTCTTCTAAATGTTTTATGGGACTTCCTCCCGTAATTGGGTATTTGATCCATCTGAAATTTATTTTTACACATAGAAAGGGCTGGGTTCTCACTTTATCTTTTATCTTTTTATCTTTTTCATTTTATCTTTTTATCTTTTTATCTTTTTCATTATGGACAATCAATTCACAGTTTCCACACCATTACTGAAGTTGTCTCTGTAATAGCACCTTTGTCATGCAAACTCCCATATACATAAGGGTCTGTTTCTTTGTTCTGTTCCCTGGATTACTTTTTCCTGTACATGTGCTACCTGATTAAAATATTAACATTTTAATTAATATTACTATTGTTAATATGACTTATAATCATATTAATAATCTATATGCAAATATATGCAGATTAAACATTTTACATGTTTACATTAAAATAAAATATTCCTAATACCAACCCATACTCATCCTGTGTCTCCCCCTTCTCCCTCCTTCTCATCAAAGTTGCCTTTTCCATGTACATGTTTTTTCCTTTTTCAAGACTATCTTAGCCTATTTGATTTTCAGTTTCCAAAGGAATTTTACAATCTTTTTGCCCAGGTTCACAAAAAGTCCTGTTGGAAATCTGACTGCAATCACACCGAATTTGCAGATTAACTTTGGAGCAGTTGGAGTCTTTGTTATATTGGTAATGGCCATCCGTGTTCGATTTATCTGTGTTCATTCATAGGATTTCTTTTTCGTCTTTTTGTAAAATCCTACATTCTGGACAGAAGGGTTTTTGTACATTAAAATTTTTATTTGGAATATACTTTGTCTGGAAAATAAGTCCCCATTTGCATTTGACAACAAATGTATACCTCTTCTCTGCTTCTTTTCTTTTAATTTTTATCGACGTACCATGTAGATACAGATAAGAGGACAAATCATAACTGGAAGCGTTGGTTACAAAGCGGTTGTGGTCAAGAAAGTGTCACCCAGATCATGAAAGAGAATGTGCACTTTCCAGAAGCCCCGTCATGCCTGCTTTGAGTCATTGCCCTTTCTAGAGATCTTTTGCTATCCTTTTTAATCAAACACCATAAAACAGTTTGCCTTTTAAAAAATGTTATGTAAATTGGATCATATACTATGCATTCTTTTGGATTTGACTTTTTTGTTGTTCTTATTCAACATGGGGTTTTAGAATTCATATTTTTGCATAAAGTTGTCATTTATTTATTTTCACTGCTGTATAATGTTCTATTGTGTGAATATTACTTATCTATTTATTTATCTATTGAAACTTTGATGGACATTTGGGTTGCTCCTAGTGGGGGGCCATTATGAATACTGTTGCTATGAACTTATTGTGTCTTTCAATAAATATATGCATACAATTATTTGGGTATACACTTAGGTGTGGGATCACTAGATCACAGGTAAATGGGTATTCAGTGTGTAACAAGTACTTCCAAAAAATTTTTAGGCACTATATGGAGAATTCTGGGGCTCTACAATATCAATCGTTGGTTTTGTTTTTCTTTTTCATTGATTATTTATAATGAGAGAATAGTGATATCTCATTATGGTTTAATTTGCATTTTTTCAGAAGACTAATGAAATACAGTATTTCATTTTTCTATTTTGTTAGCCTCTTGAATGTCCTCATTTGTGAAGAGCCTGTTCAGATTTTTCGTTATTCTTCTGTTGAGTTGGTTGTATTTCTCTGATTGATTTGGACAAGTGTGTATTTGGGCGCTTGCACGTGCGTGCGCACACACACACACACACACACACACACACTGCTTTTCATTGCCTTCCCAGTATATTTTGATAAACAGTCATTCTTAATCTAATGTAGTATCACTTATCACTGTTTTCTTATATGGCTAGTGCTGTTTGTGTCCTATTTAGGAAATTCTTACCTACCCCAATGTCATGAAACCATCCTCTTCTGTGCTCTTTAAAAGCTTTATTATCTTGCTTTCATATGTAGGTCTATGATCTATGTCTAGTTACCTTTTATAAATAGTATGATGGGGGAGTCAAGATATGTCTTCTTTCCTTTGGGATATCCAGCTGACACATTGCCATTGATTGACAAGAACATTCTTGCACTTACTACATTGAAGTGTCACTTTTGTCATAAATCAGATGACCACATATGTTAGAAACTATTGTTGGACTCTATTCTGTTCCAGTGACCTATTTGTTTATCATTAGGCCAAAATCACACTGTCTTAATTATCATAGTTTTATAACAGGCCTTAGTATCTTATTGGGTGTGTCCTTTGATTTGGTTTTTCTTCTTCCATATTACTTTGCCTATTCTTGGATGTTTGCATTGTCATAGAAAGATTTAGAATTAACTAATAAATTTCCACAAAAATTACATTCTGGGGGAGAATTTGCAACCTGACAACATGAAATCTCTCATTCTATGAGTAGAGAGTAACTTTCTAATTAATTGGTTCTCTTAACTTCTCTCAATAATTATTAAAATTTCTCATTTCAGAAGTCTTGTAGAACTTTCATTAACTTAATTTATTCACAGATATTTGACATCTTATGATAAATAGCATCTCTTAAAAGTCACATCTTTGTTAAGGCTATATTATGTTTTATATCTCTTTTAAATAACATGAAGCTGATTTTTTTTTCAAGCTGACCATTTCTGTCTTTTCTGACAAGTTTAGTCCATTTACATTGCTGATGTGTGTTAATTTGTTTTCTCTCACCTATTTTGAATTGTCTACATATCATGTTTTTTTCTTTACTTTTATCTCCATATTTTCTGTCTTCCATGGGATTGATCGATTTTATTTATTCCAGTCTCCTTACCATTTTGGAAGGTGCACATTATGCTTTTATTCTTTTATTGGTTTCCCTTAATATTTCAACATAACACCTCCTTTGTGGGAGTCGATATGAGAATTTAGTAGCAATAATGAGGCAGTGTATTCTGAGTGCACGGCCCATGATATGTGCTCAAAAAATGGTAATTATCGTTATGAGTATTCCTGCCTGACTTTTAGAAATATTATCAAAATCCAAAATTCATCATCTTCCCTTACTTCCTCTCATTGTGTATCTCTCTGGATCACTCCCTAGATCTTTGTAAGGCTGGATATCAAACCTGTGGTAACCAAAGGACTTTGATATCTGAGCTTTCTCATCATAAGAACAAAATTGAGTTACTGAAAGCACCAAGGATGCCTGTACACAGAATAGCTTCCAAAGATAGTCCGAGGCCAGGATAGTGGAATCTCCCCTTGAAGCTTTTGAGCCTAGAAGCTGATGTGTTCTTTTTCCAGCTGGCCTAAATGTGACTTGTAAAAGGATGATTGTGATCCACAGTAAATGATCAGAGTGTCACTGTATTGATCTTTGGGGATTTCTGCCCCAACCCCAAAGTATTTAATTGGGGTGCTTTCATTTATTAACGGAATTGTGCCTTCTCATTTCCATGAAAGAGTTTCTCCTGGCTGTTCATAATCTCTTTCTTCTTCTTTTTTGTTTAAGAATTTTTTTATTTGAGAGAGAGCATGAGTTGAGGGGTGGTGGGCAGAGGGAAAAGCAGACTCCCTGCTGAGCGGGGAGCCCAGCTTGGGGCTTGATCCCAGGACCCCAAGATCATAACCTGAACCAACCTCAGATGTTTCACCAACTGAGCCACCCCGTGCCCCTGTGCATAATCCCTTCCAGTCATAATTCATGGGTCTCTGGGTCTGAGGAACAATTATGGATTCTGGGTTCACGGTCTTTTCAATCTGCAAAATTTCTGACTGTAATGTCATCATCTTACAACATTGTTCATGGTTCATGCAAATATCAGCCCTGATGTAATCTGGGAACACATCTAACAAAGGGCCTTAACTCATTTCAAAATCTTTATGATTTTTTTTTTTTGTTCTTGTTATTTGAGGATTATGTAACACTAATACTTGTATATCTTTCAGATGTAATGTCCGACTCATTATTATACTCAGTGCTACCTGGTAGATTTGATTTCTCATTCCAAGATCCTACTTTCCCCTGCAAAAGCAGACAGGATGATTTGGGTGTAAATTCTATAGGGGAAGCAGTAAGATTTTACAACTTCCCACTTAAAAAAAAAAAAAAAAAAGTTCCTGAAATATTACCTAGTCCATTCTGATCTTACTTGGGGAATTAGAAGCAAGATCCAGAAACAACAATTTCCTTCTTTGGTGTGGGCCTCCAAAAGGCGTCTAGGAACTAATTTGTGAGTGAAGCTGATCTTTGATCATAACTCCAACACTTGCATTAATTTCTGCTTTAAGTTGACATTACAGTTTGAGTATATCAAACAAATTCAAGGTTGACCAAGAGGGGGACAGGTGACAGTGGAGAAGAAAGGAAAAACAACCATTTAGCCCTAGAAAGCATTTTTATAATTGTGGAGATCATCTGGAACTTTGCTTCGCAGTGGTAAAGCAGATATCTCATTCTCAGGACGGTCAGCCATGAAATGTTTTAAGATTTAAAGACAGTGGGGATATCGTTACTAAATTTGCCAGAAGCCCCAGAGCTAACTGCTTTCCATGGGAGCTTTTGATTGAAGTTAAATTAGTTCCCACTTGCAGTAACCAAACTCTTTGGCCACTTTTTGCTTCTTTGTTTCTTTTAAGTGATGCTCCATCTCTCCAGTGGTATGCATAATTAGTTAAAAGGCTGAGAAAAACAGCTGGATCTCCGGGGAATCCATATCCATGAAATTGCTTCATTCTTTCCAAATTGCTTATGTTTTCCAGTTGTTGTAAGGAAGTTCTTCCACTAAATGAAATTGTTATTTTAATCCTTACCCCCTTGTGCCCCCACCCCCGCCATGCCCCCACTGCCACCTTCCTTCCTGTTAATCCATTTGAAGGCATGTACATTCCCCTACCAGGAGTCCTAAGACTAAGCTCCTGTCTTCTATTCAGTCTTTTTTCTCATCTTCTTCAAAGGCATGCACCTGCTTTGTGTTCAGAGCGATCAGCTACTATGGAGTTTTCTAATGTCTGAAGCTCTTTAGAAATAAATTACATCCTTTGAAACAAACTTTCCTATTTATTTTTACCTTCTCTTTCGCTTTTGGGATAGAAACAGTCTTGCTTTCCTTCACAGCATTGCAAACAGGAGAAGTATGTTATCTGTGTGCTCAAGACTGTCTTGCATCCACACCATCCTGGCTCCGTCTCCAAGCTGTGAGACTCCCGGCCGCAAGTCTTCTCTACATCTCTGTTTTTCAGTCTCATTAGAAGGGATATGGGGAAATGTTGGTCCAAAGGTACGGAGTTGCAGTTACACAGGCTGAATAAGTTCTGGACACCTAATGTACAGCACGGTGACGATCATGAATAATACTACACGTATACTTGAAATTTCCCGAGAGAATAGATTTGAAGTGTCCTCACCATGCACAAATGATGGTAACTATGGGAGATGATAGGTACACACATTAATTAGCTGGATTGTAGTGATCGCTCCATGACATATACATGTGTGAAACATCACATTGTATACTTTCACAACATGCAATTTTTATTTATCAGTTATACCTCAATTAAGCTGTTTTTTTTTCTTTAATTAAAAAAAAGGTGAAAAATACATTAGAAGAAACTACTGTGAATTTCTGTGGGGCTCTGACCCATTCACTGAGAAAATTACTTTCCTGGGCTACAGCAGGGACAGCATTGGAGGAGAGATGAGAGCACAGATTTTGAGGTCTGAGCGACATGACTTTAGATCCCTGATCCAATATTTACTTTCTGTGCACTTTTGCACAATCTCTTAACCTCAGCTCCCCATCTGTAACTTGTGAATAATAGTAATAACACTTGCCATAAAGGGGTGTTAATTTTAAATGAGATAACTTATATAAAGCGTTTAGGACAGAGCTGGCACATTATAAGCTTCTAATGCCATGTTAAATATTAATAATGATATTAATAATGTTGGGGCATAGAGAGTACTGTTCCCCACAGAGGCAACCTACTGATGGAATTCAGGAAAAAATATAGCCAGAAAGTTAATTTGCTTTGTGAACTGGTCGACTGCAAATAGGAGATGTGGTTATGCAAATTTCAGAAATAATAGCTAACATTTATTTCAGCTTGCCAGAGTATATTCACTGCCCCAATGGTTTTCAAAACTTACTGTGAATAAAAATCCCCAGGAAGCTTGTTACAAATGCAGAAGCCCAGGTTCCGTCCTTATAGGTTTTATTTTGGTCCCCCTGGAAGTAAGGATTCTGCTTTTTAGGAAGTAACCTACATGTTTCCATTAACTCTACATAACAAACCACCCAAGTCTAGTTCCAAAGGTAACTGTGACTCCTGGTGCTTTAGAGAATTGTCCTTGAAGTCAGGTCAGTCAGCCTGCCTTGGCCTCTAGAATATTCTAGAACAATGGTCTTCAATAGATCTTGCCTGAGTCCCTTCAAAGGCACTAGAACCCTTCCGGTGTTAAGCTCATTGGTCAAAATGAAGTCTGGCATCATTAGAACAAGAAGTCTTTGTACTCTCTTTTCAACTTTTCTGTAGATCTAAAGTTATCCCCAAAGAAAAAGGTTATTTTAAAAAATTAGGTTATAAATTCTCCTTATTATCCCAAGTGCCTTTTCAACTCCTGGTGTTCCATGTAATAGTTATAATCATCATCCTAGATTCAGGAAGTCTGCATTTTTTCATGCTAGGACCCTTAATGTGATTTGGTGTTTTTGCAGGGGACCATCCATTAATAAGGGACTCTGTCAGCCCTTTCATGTCTCTGAGGCCCGAGGACAAGGAGAAGGGAGAACCAGGGTCTGACTGTAGAGAAGCACGCTCAGGCAGCTCAGGGGATGCCCCACTGGACGGGAGGTGGGGCGAGAGAATCAGGAGGAAGCATGGTCTAGCTCAGTGTTTTGCAGACAAGCAGAATCCCGTAGGTGTCTTGCTGATTCGAAAGCCCTGGGGTAAGTAGTCAGTAGTGATTATGATGACTGGCCAAGTTTGGGAACCACAGATATCAGTAAAGAATTAGAAGCTAGAAGAAAATCACAAGTTGTGTATTCAGATAATTGGACCCCAGGAGAACGAGGAGCACAGCTCTGAGAGTTCTTCCCAATGGAGCACAGAGGGTAGGAGCTAGTAGATCATTGCAGAAACTCTGATAGGAGGGCTGGGGCTGTAGCACAGGCAGATGCTGTATCTGAGACCCAAGATGGGAAATTATTTTGGTGTTCTGGGCTAACACCAATGCTGCAGGATCAAAGCCCTAGGAGAATTATCAGGCGAGTTGTACACAGACACCACTGGGTAAATAGTAATGAAAGGGTTTGCTTTCTCTTCAGAGGCTTTGCACTTTTCTGGATTTTTCTTGGAGGGTTATTACTGGTTTCCAAGACTTACCTTTGTGCAGCAGCCTTGGTTCTGAAGGCTCATGACTGCCAGAGCCTGTGAGTTATAGGAAGAGCGTAGGACCAGATATGGCCTGTGCCAAGCCATCCCGCAGACTTGTCCTCTTCTGGGCACATTTTCCTGAAGGATACAGCGTGCCCGTGTTGGTCCTGGGAAAAGGGCAGAGCCAGGCAGATGTCAGAGACCTCTGGTCCTTGTCCAGAACCATGGTACTAGGGAATAACAGGTGCAAAGGACAGCAGGTACAGTGATTTTTTAATAAAATATTTAAGGCATATAAAACATATATAGACAAATATAAAAGACACACTAGTACTTACTCTCAAGCTTAGACAATAAAACACCACAAATAAAATGGATGCACTCTTTATATTTGTGTCATAATGCATTTTCCTCTTTACAACCTCAGGTGGCCACTATTTTGAATTTAGCTTGTACCAGTCCAAGGCCTCTCTTCTATCTTTACTATTTCTGCATGTATCTATAAACCACATTTATATGATTTTTTATCATGTTTTAACTTTTATATAATTGTTGCCATGCTTTATGTATTCTTCTGCTACTTTCTTCTTTAATTCAATGTGTATTTTTGAGAATTATGCATGTTAATATATGTAAGTCCAGGCCTTTTATTGAATTCTCTTGTAGTATATATACATCACAATTTATTCACTTGTTACTAAATATTGTGCTGCACTGAACTCTCTTGCATATATTTCCTATGCCCTTGTGTAATTGTTCCTGCAGCAACGTGGATGGAACTAGAGGCTATTATGCTAAGCTAAATAAGTCAATCTGAGAAAGACAATTATCATATGATCTCCCTGATACAAGGAATTTGAGAGGCAGGGCAGGGGGCCATAGGGGATAGGGAGGAAAAGATGAAAATTGATGGGATTGGGAGGGAGACAAACCATAAGAGACTCTTAATCTCAGAAAATAAACTGAGGGTTGCTGGTGGGGGGGGGGGCGGGGCTGGGAGGGATGGGGTGGCTGGATTATGGACGTTGGGGAGGGTATGTGCTATGGTGAGTGCTGTGAATTGTGTAAGACTGATGACTCACAGACCTGTACTCCTGAAACAAATAATACATTATATGTTAAAAAAAAAAAAAAAAAGAATAGAGCTTTCTGGGCTGTCATGTGTGCACATCTTCTAGATATTTCCATATTGCTCTCCGTGGCGTGGAGACCAGCAGTATATGACCTCTCCACTCTCCACCTCATTGTCAATAGTTAGTATTGGTTGGCTTTTCATTTCTACTAGTCAAATATTTGATTGGTCATCTAATTGTGGTTTTACTTTGCATTTTCTTGCTTATTACTGAGGTGGGACATTTAGGTTTTTTCTTCCAAGGATTTCCTATTAATATCTTATACCTCTTTGACCTCTGATTATTGTTTCTTTTTTTAAATGTTGATTTCAAGGAGTCCTTTACATATTCTGGACAGTAATTCTAGTTGTTAAATTGTATTAAAAAATATCTCCCAGGCTGTGGGGTATCTTTGGGGGGAGAGACATCTTCTTGAACGTAAAGGATCAAGTAAGAGAAGGAAGAAGCATGCACTTAACATGAAAAACAGGAGGTATGAGAATGGAAAATAACAATGGATTGCTTGGGTCAGAGGGATGGGATCAAGAGCCAGAAGTTAGAGTCTGAGGCTGAGCCCTTGGAAGAATCTTCATGCTTTCTTTGGTCTCTCACCTGTGGGCTCAGGCAGCACCATCGTCACAGAACCAAATATGAATCAAGGGAAGAATAAGGAACTTAGTTGTTATTTTTGTCAACACTCAGTGAACGCACACTACACACCAGTCTTGTGCACCGGCTCACTCATGTTATACACACACTACATATGGTATGTGCAGATGACACAGACCTTGACCTTCAGGAGCTCTCACTATGGCCAGAGGGACCCACCTCTAAAGAGGCCATTGTGTGATGATGTGACAAGAGCCTTAAGAGAGCTGAGGACAGGGTAATATTGGAGTCATTGATTTCTTCATTCATGTGTGAAGTATTTTTTGAACATCTACTATGGGGACAAGGGACATGGCAGTGAACAAGAGAGACAAGAACTCCAGGAGCCCATATTTTAAAGATGCAAGATGACTAATAAACTCTCAGCAAATAAAGCTGCTGCCATGAATAAATAATTATTAGAAAGTTCCTCAGCAAGCTAATTCACATAATGATAAATTGCATGCTGGACATATTTTAAAAAGGATAATGCAGTGGCAAGTGTAGAGGGGTGGCCTCTACAGATGGCGTGGCCAAAGAAGACCTGTCTGAGGAGCCACTGTTTGAGATGTATCCAATGGGAAAGACTTGGCCATATGACTTCTGGAAGAACAATATTCCATGTACAGAAAGAGTCAAGTGCAGGTCTGCAAGGGAAGAATGAGCTTAGGCTTCAGGGATAAACAGAAACCACAGAAAAAGAGAGAGATGGGATTTGTTGTTGGGGGGGCTTTGAGATTGAGGGTAGGTTGTGAAGCAGAGCTCGTATTAGGCAAAATCTGGAAGGATGGAAACTAAAGAACATTCTAACTACAGGAAATAACACGAACAGAGATTAGGAGAGTAAATACACTGGGCAAAGTCAAAGTTTCAGCATCTAAGTGCATTAATCTGTGTAACTACAGAGTCAGATGCAAGGTCCAGCAGGCCACGGCATGTGGTTCTTCCTGATGCGTGGGCTCAGCCCAATTGCCGGCACACTTGTGTCTCCTAATCTAGAGTCCTGAAACCTCTATAGGTTCCATCTTCAGACAAAAGCCATCAAGTAATCCAGCCAGGGGAGTTCCCCCCGCCGATGTGACTGGAACAGAATTCAGATTCTGATTTTTTAGCAAAGGGTAAGAGGATTAGTTAGTTTCAACCAAATTCCCATCACTGAAGCTTCTACTTTGGCTTTGGTAGTAGCTGTCAGGTGACATTTTCTTTGCCAGATGTATCCTGCAGGTTTCTAGATGATCTCATTACTGGGGATAAACAGCTGAATACAAATGGACCAGGCTTCATCAAAATGCTGAACAGGGACAAGCCATGAAACTTTAAATCATACCTCCTGGTCAATGACCCGGGTCTACGCAGTACTGCAGTCCAGCCCCAACCCCCGAATCTCCAGAGTGCCCCTCTCAGCTCTCAACATCACTCACTCTAAGGGGTAGTTTTAAACACGTGCGTGTTTTAGCAGTCTTCCTAAGCCCTAGAGAAACCCCCCTTTGCTTTTGAGAGAATAGAAATGTTCACTTGATCTGCTGAATGCTGCTTGATGATAGGGGGCACAGGATAGCTCTTCCTTCCCAGGAGCTAGCTCTGGAAAGTCTTTTCAAATCACTTTATTGCTCTTAGTTCTGCTTAAATGCCTCCAATCATTTGAATAGTCTCTGGTGATGAAAATAGTTACCAAGAGACTCAGAGACACCACTCCCCTTAATCAGAAACATACCATCATTCCTGATTTTCACTCTCTTCCCTTCTTCTTTTATCATATTTCTTAAAGTTAGGCATTATTTAAAAAGAATGTTTTGTTTTCATGATTTTCTGAACATAGCAATGCACTTTCATTCCTTAATTCTCTTCCCAAGGAATGCACGGTCTTCTCAAGAAGGTACCCACAGCTGCATTTTGCTCTTGGCAATCATTTCCTAATCATAAAGCTCACCTACATTTCATGGGGGACAGCACTGTATTTCTCCAGAAGAAAGATACTAGAGATGCTATCCTATGAAGACATTTGTGTGACTCTGGCAACCTTGGGAAAGGAGCTTCTGTGCTGTATTGATTTCACTAGCAGAATAGAAAGGGAGACAAACATACACATGCTGATTGCGAGCTTTATTTTGCAAAGACTGCATTTCTGCCGTCTCTGTCCTCTAAGGCTGTCTCAGGGCTTGGTGGACCGCTGCAGGGCCAGCAAGCCAGTGCCCTGGGGCAAACTTGCAACTTGAGCCTTATTTCTAGAATATTGTGTCATAAGAGATGATCATTTGGACTCTTATTTTGTATTTTATTATTATTATTTTGGGGGGATCCTGTTATTTCTTATTGTATGGCTGTGGGAAATGGTTTCCATTGAAATAGTAATAAGGGAGGGGCAGGATGAAATCAGCAGAGCCTTGGAATTTATAGTCTGCTCCCATGATTGCTCCCTCTTCATCTGATGTGGCGGAAAGTCTCTCCCGTTAGAAAGATCTACCGTGCCTTCAATTTAATTCAGCGAGCACTTGCGAATTGTGTAACCGTTCCATGAAGTAGCAACTCCCTTCACATACTGCCTGGTGTCCGTAACCCATAGAAAGTCATTTCGTGAGAGAACGGTAATGAGTCCCAAAGCCTAAACAGAGATGGAATAGGTTAAGTTGCAAAATCCATCGATAAAATAACCAAATAATCCATGCTGCAGGGGGATAAGAATGAGGAAGGTCAGTCTTTATCAGAATTTTCAGACGATCAGTAGCCATCAGGAGAGAGGTAGCATTGGCCTATGGGGGCTATTTGGAACTCTATAAAGACCCAGCCTTCAGTCTGAGATCTTAATCGTGGTCTGGAAAACACATGAACGTGAAATTACCTTCTGCTGAGGGTGAACCTCTCCAGTCTTCTGCCATTTGACGATGTCACTTTAGTGAGCCGCTGAGGTCTGAAGATGGGATCCTGACAAGGCTAAGGCTAGAATTTCTGAATGGGTTAGCGCCAAATGAATCTCAGTCCTTCCCTTTGTTATTTTTTTATCACTTTGTGTAAATATTTAAACTCCCTAACTTTCACTTTTATTAAAGTTAGGGATGTTCTTAGTTCATATAATTACTTGGAGAAGTAAGTAATTCGTGCTAAACACCTCACCCATAGCGGTTAGTAAAGGCTTAGTACAGGCTAGCCTGTGTTCTTGGGGTAGGAAAGCTGAAAGCTGAAAACAATGGTTGGCCTTTTCCAAGGCAGTATTCTTTAGAAGAGTAAAGCCAGATGGAACTTTGAATGAGAAATGTTTCCTTCCTTCAAATTGCTTTCTCACCAAACTACTGTCACTGAATATCTCCTGGGTACCTCTGTTTCTCACCTAGGTCTTTAATCAAGACAACAGTCATTATGTTTTCCCTCTGATTTAAAAAAAAAAATTTATTTATATGACACAGAGAGAGAGAACACAAGCAGGGAGAGTGGGAGAAACAGGCTTCCTGCTTGAGCCTGAAGCGGGACTTGATCCCAGGACCCTAGGATCATGACCTGAGCCGAAGGCAGAAGCTTAACTGACTGAGCCACCCAGGGTCCCTTTCCTTTGATTTTTGCCATATTAGCTGGATTCCAAAACCATCTTTACTGGTTTCATACAGACTTAACACAATTCTTTGCCCCAATCCATACCTGATTTTATCTGTCTAACATTCTGTGACTCGACCTCTAACTCCAGTGCCCACACCTATTCTGAAACAGTCCTGCTCTAAATTTGAGTAATAGCTACATTTATCACCTGTCCCCTGCCCCAAGCAGGACACCAGAAGGGCTTTTACCTTTGCTCTACATCAGAATTACAGATGGTTTTGTTTATTTCTTTTCCTCTCCAGTCCCCTTCCCCCTTTCATATTCCGATTTGATTGATCTGAGTAGATTTTGGAATTCTGTTTACTATCCATCAGTACCCAGGTGGTTCTTTTATAACCTGTCGATTGGCTAAAATTTGGAAAGCATTATTATGGATTGAAAATTGTCCAGAGGGTTGGGGATATAATATGAATGAGGATGCCAAGCCAGGTATGAACATGGTTTATTCAGTGTTGGTGGGGGTTGGGGGGCTATCAAGGGGTGGTTGATGTTTGTTGGGAATATCCAGAATTATGTGTACAGTATGGATCCAGATTATGAAGAAATTTATTGGAGAGAATAAAGCAGTTAAACAGGCTTTATAATCATTACCTACTGTGCCTATATTTATTTGTCAGGGCTAGGTCTTTGCAATACTTCTCATAAAATGTAACAACATCCAGAGATTGTAAGAGAGAAATTTAGAAAGTCAAAGATGTATTTCCATGATTCTTGGTGTATTAATTTTAATTCCAGTATAATTAACATACAGTGTTATATTAGTTTAGGTATACATTATATTGATTCAGCAATTCTTTATGATTCTTAGTAATATTATCAAAAAAATGTGGATATTCATCCCTTCTGTTGCCAGAGCAGCCCTATTTCTTATGTATCTTAAAACTACAGAGCTATTTTCACTTTTGTGGTCACTTAATGCCCCACAAATACTGACAGTATCCATACTTAAAATTTTTTATTAAACTCTATATACAAAGGATTAAAAATAGTCTATAGAATTTACCATTCTTTATATGATTTTAATAGTAATAAAAGGTTCATAAGAAAACATTTGTTCTGGGAATTAGAGAAGCACTGTAGAATATTATTCTTGCATCTGCCTCCTTGCCACGTTTATACTTTGAATATGAGAAATTTGAGATGCAGAATGGATTAAGTTGACTAAAAGAGCATTGGAGGGACTAGCGTAAATGTAGACCTATGAATCAGTGGGATAGAATTGAAAGTCCAGATATAAACCCCAACTATCTAGAGTCAGTTGCAACAAGGGTGTCAAGCCCATTCAGTGGGCAAAGAATAATTTTTTAAGGAAATGATGTTGGGACAAGCAGATACCCACATGCAAAAAAAAAAAAAAAAAATGAAGCTGGATCCCTACTTCACATCATAAAAAAATTGGCATGAAATGGATCATAGGCCTAAATGCAAGGGCTAAACTTACAAAAGTCCTAGAAGAAAGCATAGATGTAAACTCCATGATTTTAGATTTGGCAGTGGTTTCTTAAATATTACACCAAAAGTAGAAATGATGAAAGGAAAAATAGATAAGTTAGACTTTATCAAAATCAAAAGCTTTTCTGCATTAAAGGATGATAAAAAGTAAAAGAAACAACCTGCAGAATGGGAGAAAATATTTTCCTATCCTGTATCTGATGATGGACTAGTATCCAGAATATATAAAAACAGAACAACAAAAAGACAACTCAATTTAAACAATGGGCAAAGGACATGAATAGACATATCTCCAAAGATATACACATGACCAACAAGTAAAGAAAAAGATGCTCAGAGTCATTAGTCATCAGAGAAATGCAAATAAAATGCACATAAATGTGCATTTAAAATGCAAATAAAACCCACAATGAGATACCATTTTATCCCCAGGAGGGTACTTATAATCAAAAACACTGAAAGTCACAAGTATTGGTGAAGTTATGTAGAAATTGTTGGTAAGAATATAAAATGGTGTACTATAAGTTACTATAGAAAGAAGTTTGTTGTTTCCTCAAAACCATTAAACATAAAATCACCGTATGACACAGCAGTTGTACTAGACGTATAACTAGAGAATGAAAGACACATGTCCAAACAAAAACTTGTACGTGAACGCTCACAGCAGTACTATTCACAATAGCCAAACGGAGGAAACAACCTAATTGCCCGTCAACTGATGAATGGATAAACAAACCGTGGTATATTCACACAATGGAATATTATTCCACCATAATGAGCAGTAAAGGACTGATACGCACTACAACAACAGGGTAAACCTTAAACACATTATAATAAGTGAAAGAAGACAGCTTGTCTCCCAAAGATTATTCAACCAGAAAATTCATTAAACTTTGTTATAACAACCACACAAATTTATAAAATCTCATTGTTCTGGGGCACCTGGGTGGCTCAGTGGGTTAAGCCTCTGCCTTCGGCTCAGGTCATGATCTCAGGCACCTGGGATCCAGCCCCGCATTGGGCTCTCTGCTCAGCAGGGGGCCTGCTTCCGCCTCCCCCACTCCCTGCCTCTTTGCCTACATGTGATCTCTCTCCCTCTCTCTGTCAAATAAATAAATAAAATCTTAAAATAAAAACACTCATTGTTCTGCCTAAAAAGAGATTTGCAGCTTCATCTGTGTATTTTTCTTTAAGTTACTAGGCAGACTATTTAGAAATACCAATTATAATAAACTGTGAATTCTTCACTCAAAGAAAAAAAAAAGGAAAAGAAAGAAGTCAGTTGCACAAGACCACATCTTGTATGATTCCGTTCTTACTAAGTGATCGAAATAGGCAAGTCGATAGAGACAGAAAGCAAATGATAGAGTAGTTGCCAGATTGCCATGAGGAAGAGGCGATGGGGCAGGGGTGACTACTTAGTGGGGTTTCTTTTTGGGTGATGTCCTGGAATTAGATGGTGGTCGTGATTGCACAACATTGTGAATGTACTAAAAGCCACTTAATTGTATACTTTGAAGAGGTTAAAATGGGGGATTTTGTGTTATGTGAATTTTATCTCAGTGGAGAAAAATGACAACAAAAAGCATGTGGGGTCTCAAGTTTACTACTTCCACATTGGTGCTCTTTCCCCCAGTACTGTGTTCCATGAATTTCTGAAACTGGACAGCCTTCGGATATATTCCTGGGTATTTTCCATGTAATGGAAAATATTTCGCTCATCCCCAGTGAAGCCGAGAGTGGATAGCACTAGTCTTTCAGTCCTGAACACAGAGCTGTGCACAGACAGTTGAACAGCTAGTTTTGTAGAGAAGGTCCCAAAGTGGACATGGTGATCTGAGGCATCACATCACAGAAACTTCCTAATTAGAGGGCCACCTAGGGGCCAGTATCTGCCAAAAAGCAAGGAAATTGCTTAAGGAGGAAAAGTGGTAGACTCTACACCCCAGGGACAATCAGTGAATCAGCTTCAGAACGTAGTGCTGAGGGCCATCTGCTAAAGGTCATCTGAAGAAAATGGCTATCAGAATTTGAAATTTTGTCTCCGTAGCTCTAACAGCGACAGGGTCCAGCTCAGGCACTTCAGCCACAATTGGAATCCTCAGCTTTAATTGTCAGATAATCAATTCCCATTGACTACCTGCTCTTGCCAGGATCCCCTGGTAGTAAGAAGGAGAAATCGGGCAAAAATAAATCGTTCTGTGGAAGGAGGTTGATTGGCTGAGCCCTATTGCGATTATCTGACAGCCAATCTTTTATGAAAGCTTCTGGGCTTTAGGACCAGGACTGGAATTGTGTGGAGCATTCAGAAATGCTCATCCTTGAAATAAAAGCTTCCTGAACATTCTCTGGGGGCTCCCATTACCTGGGCCGGGGAGCAGGACTCTGCAAGTGCTTGTTGGAGATTTAGTTCCAGTGTGATGTTCAGAAGCTCAAACTTCCTTCCCATCAGAATGGCACCGTCTCCCTCCACACACCCCCAACACAGGCATCAGGCTGGTAAGCAGACTGCTTGCTTCTTGGTCTTGTAGTCCAAAGGGAAGCTCACTGGTACACAGGAAAGCAGCTATAGAGGACTTTCCTGAAGATAATGGCCTTCAGTTTCACATTCTTATGGAAGTGTCATGTGTCTGCTTTGTGCCCAGGGCCTGTTCGGTAGCCCTCTGATATGTGCTCAACAACTAAATTTTCACCTCAAGCCTGTGAGGCACCCATTGGTTTTCTTACCTTAAAGTCAGGATACACATACATACTCAGGCTCAGAAGAATAAAATGATTTGCCCAAGGTCATACAAAAAAGCAGCTGCTGCAACCAGCATTCTCTCCTTCTTTCTGATCCAAAGGCCACATTCATTCCACCTCACATTGGGGAAAGTGAAGAGACAGGTTGCCTGACTGGACATTTGGTCTGTCAGAAAAGCAAATGTCATCAGACTTTGAACGTGATGCACTCTGTCCTTTCATGTCTGTCATAAAGGATCTGAGCCCCACAAGCTCACTAGTGAACTCTCCGAAACCCAAAGTAGTTGGTCTCAGTCTACCCGTTGACATCAACTAGGGCAGGGGTTGAAGATGAAAATAGTATTGCTTGCCTCTCATGTGTCACTGGTCAAAGTGACTCTGACCACCTGCAACTCATACCTCAGGCATGACGAGAATCTTTAAAAATGACCAAAAATTTAGCTATAGCTTCAGAACTTTAAAGCCATTCTGGTTCATACCACGTAGCAGCTCATGGGACACCAAAAGGCTTTGGTTTTAGAGCTCAAGGGCAAAATCTAGTCCTCTAACTGTTTTTGGTTTTGTGTTTGGTTTTGTTTGTAAATAAAGTTTTATTGGAACATAGCCACATGCACTCATTTACAAGTTGTTTAAGGCTGCTTCTGTGCTACAAGGCTGAGTTGGGTGGTTGCATCAGAGGCTGTAAGACCCACAAAGCTTAAAATTTTTACTACTTGGCCCCATACAGAGGAAGGTTTTAGGGCCCTGTTGGATGGCTCAGGAGGGAGGGTCCTCTGGTGCTTTCTCATGCTGAAGTGTAACTCCCAGTGTCAATGAAAGTGGATTGTGCAGGGCTGAGTGGGCTGAGATGCTCCCTGAGAAGCAATGATAGAGAACACGGACTCCGGAAATCAGAAAATCCCAAGTTCTTCTAGTTGTGCACTCATAGGGAAGTCACTCGGCTACTCTGAATTTCTTCATCTGGGAAGTACACATAATAATCTTACCTTGCAGGATTATTTAAAGATTAAATTGGGTACCCAAGTGCCTGATACATAGCAGGTCTTACTAACTGATATTTTCTTTATGACCCTCCAAAGACTGCATTGCCACATGGTGAAGGCCTCAATGATGCTGGCACGTTGGAGGTCCGCACACACCAGCTCTTACCATTGGTGGGCTGGCAGATTGTTTTATACATCCCATAATGCACAGCCTGCAGGAGGCTGGGTGCCTTGAAGCCCTATGAATGGAATGGAAAAGCAGAGCCATTTCAAACAAGTAGCAAAACTGTCTCTTCTTTCCTTTCCCTCATTTGTCTTTCTTAGGCCAGAGGCCTGTTACCCTGGTGGTATCTCAACCTGCCCGCTCTGATGAATCAAAAATGTACCAGGCAGTTGCTAACTGCTGATAGCTCCCTCCCTATAATCTCCTCTTTGGCTCCACCATCTCATGTTACAGAGCAAGCCTTCCAACTAATCACAACTGAGATGGGTCAGGACATAGAGGCCCCATTTAAATATTTCAGTGGCAGAGTGTCTGCAGGGAACGCAGACACACAGACACACACACGCACAGAGTACAGATGCATTTTAAGAGACATGACAAGCTTCCCATCACATTTAAGTAGAGGGATGGGAAAGATCATCAACAAGAAGGATCAGGACAAAATCTGGACCAACATGCAATGGAAAGAAGGTGGCCTGTTGGATGTGAAGCAAAGCTTTTTTGGATATGACCTTGTTATCAGATTATAGTCTGCTAATGTATCAAAGTTTTAGTTTAAGCAGGAAAAGATTTATTAAGGGCAATGATTATTACACAGAATTTCTTGGAGGTTCATGTAACTAAGCTTGGGTGCTACCCAGCCATAAGCAATGCAGCCAGGAGAAATGCCCAGCCGCTCAGCGCGAATGTCCCAACCAAAATCATGAGGCTATCACTGCGGTCCTTCAGTAGCCATTAGACGGCCAACCACAAAATCAAACTGCTGCTATTTCTGCAGGAAAAAAAACAACAGCAACGTCCCCAATCACACGCTCGCTTAAAGAGCCAGGAAGCCACTGCTCACCGTATCAGCTTCTGCCTTCAAAGTCTTGAGTAAGAGTGTCAGCTTGGTGGCAGCCAGGATACCCTTGGAATCCTGGCTGCAAGGGAGGCTGGGAAATTTAGACTCTAGCTTGCCAACATTTAAGTACACTGTAACGTGTGCCATGAGTGTGTTGGAATAGAGTTCAGTGAATCTGTCTATAATGTCTGTAAAACCGGAATTACGTTTTAAAGACTGCATAAACAAATCACCTGGGTTGCTGAAACAGCCTTTTTCTTCATCCCAGTAGTATTTTCAATCCCTGCACATTCTTAGAAATTTGAATCAAGACGATCCTACTTTCCTTTGTGACTAAGATTAGTTACCAACTAACTAACTGGACCATTGAATGGGCCATTACTCTCCAATAGCAAAAAGTTAGACTCTTGCACGCCACACTTTAGTCCCATAACAACCATATGAGATACATGTTATTTATCCCGTTTAGCCTTTGGACAACTGTAGGGTAGATGACTTAACTTGTCCTGTTTACACCACATATATGGTAGGTAGTATGTCTGGATATCCAAAGTGTGCCCTTAGATCACCGGGTTAGGGAGCTTAGGATCTTCTACTTATTGGAGAGTTGGATGAAACAACAGGTAGGAGATATTTGGTGGTTGTTGGTAGTTCTTGCTTGTTGTTTGTCCTTTTTTTTTTTTAATTGTTGTTTTAAGTGAAACTCCTTGAATGGGGAGACTGAGGACTTATGAGGTGTTGGGGAAGAAGCTCGTTTGCTTGGCAATCTTTGTTTGGAACCCTGAGCATAAGTTAAATACCTATCTATCCAAGGAAAGTCTTCCTTTTAGAAACATGTTTCTTTTATACTGCAGTGTTTTACTAGCACTCGGGATCTGGATAGTAGTCAGGCTGTTGATTCAGAGTCCTATCTGGTTTGAATGTCATCCCTGATTCCTTTTGTTTGCATCTGAATGTAATTATGACTTTCAAGGGCCTCTTACTATGGGCAGAAGTCCTTAGACAGTTCCCCCCCCCCCATATTAAATAAACCTATCTCTGATATCTTCAAAAATGCCTCAGTTAGTTAAGTATCTGCCTTCGACTCAGGTATGATCCTGGGGTTCTGGGATCAAGACCCATGTTGGGATGTTGGGCTCTCTGCTCAGTGGGTAGTCTGCTGCTCCCTCTGTCCCTCCCCCTGCTCATTCTCTCTCTCTCTCTCTCTCGCTCTCAAATACTTAAATAAAATTTTTTAAAAAATGTATTAACACATAGAAATGAGCAGTCTGAAGGGTAGGCAAAAAGGGGTGGGTATTAAGAGATAAATCTGGCACAAAAGGTAACACTGTCTTCTCCAGATCAAGATAATTCATGTACTCAGTCATCCATAAACACTGATTTCTTAATACTCTTTCTTTTTTTCGGAGTAGCTCATCAAATTAAAAAAAATGGCCTCCAATGTTGTGAATCAATTAGCTAAATTCTAGAATTCTTCCTTTAGGGGAATCCTGCATGCTCCAGGCGGTTGGGGAGATGGAATAAGTACTCTGACCTTCACTTCTATTTTTTGTTGACTTTGGACAAGAAAATGAAAAACCCCAACATCTTCATCTTGAATCTATAAGCCATTTTGAAATTCTTAGCTGAAAAGTGCTAGAGAATTGCATATAAAACTAATTATTACCTTGTAATGAAATGGTTCTGCAAATTACTGCTTAATAATACTTGAAGTCATCAGAAAGTTCAAAGATTAATTAACATGTAACTGGCAGTGTTTAGATCAGAAAATTAAGGTTCCAGTGAAGAACAGAAAAATATCCACATAATTACCCAGGTATAATGCAGCTTAATACATGCAGGAATATAGGCTTCTCAAAATAGAAAATTTCTTTTGAGAACATCAAGTAATTTTTCATTATTCTCACTTCTGTTAATATCGGAGCCAATATCATGCTTGTTTACTAATTTATGTCTAATGGACACTTTCTCTTCAGCTAACACCTGCACCATCATAAAATAATTGAAGTGATATCACTTCATAGGATATTATTGTTTTTGTCATGGATCCTGGCAATTAATAGGCCCATATTCTTTGGGGACATTCTTATGGACCTTAGGTAGCAAAAGAGTAAACCGCAGAACTACAAAATGTCTGAAAGTAGGGAAAGAGACTTTTAAGTTTACCGATGTACCATTCAAATCAAGGAGTTTTAAGTTTATTTTATCTTTCTGTCCTTTCTATATTCTTGCAAAGAGACACTCTTGACGACAAGCAATTAGACGGGGTCAGCCTGTCCCTGCAGAGTTTCTAGGACAGAGAGAAAGCTGCAGTCTGGAGCCCAAGTATATTCCTTCCATAAGCATATTTGGTATTCGACACCCCACCTCTTGTTATTTCCAACGACACCATCCTCACTCTACATACCTCGTTCAAAAGTCTGGCTGAGGAAACTGGCCTCTTATGTTTTTAGGGGATTTTTTTTTTTTTTTAAAGTGAGACATAATTTAAAAATTGAATTTGGCAAGCCGTGCCAGGTTCAGGCAGGAGCCATATGCTAGCAACCACCATCTGGCAAGTTCGTTTCAGAACACTCTTGGCATGCCGTCTGCCCCATCTGAAAATGTTTGCTCTACAGTTACCTGGCGGATTGTAAAAAAGAAGGTCACTTACAAAGAGAGAAGTGGAATGTAAGGAGAGGGTGGAAGGCAGACAACAAGGAGAGAACTGAATCGCCTAATTTGAGACGATACATTTAAAAAAAATTTTTTTTTTTTCATCAGAAGCAGCAGTGGCTGAATTAGGTCATAGCAGGTGGCATTTCATGAGGTCAGATGAGTAAAATACCAACTAAAGTTGAGCATTGAGGAAATTTTTTTAAAGCCAATTTCCCCAGCCAAGGGTTATTGAGTATGGAATCGAGGTCTCTTGGTAGACACTTGCCTTCAGACAAAAACCAAAATAAAACAAACCAAAACAAAACCAAAGGAACCTAGAACTTCCATGTGTGATGCCTCTTTGGGACCCAACCTCAAAGTGCCCCTCACATTCACCATCACTCAGCCTCAAAGACCACTTCCTCTTGGGGCAACCATCATGGCTCCCTTGGTTCTCTTGAGTTCATTTTCTAAATTCTATCTGGGGGCAAAACTCTTGCTTGGAAAAATGTGGGGAAGAAGCAGAAAAAAGCTAAGTGTGTTTTTTTCTTAGCTTCCACCCGTTCAGCCTATCCTCTTATTTATGTAACTGTGTACAAAAGCCTGTTACAACCCTCACACATTAACTCACGTCCTGCTCTTCTGAATCTGCCATCATATTGCTGCCCGATGAGCCACTTTGAGTTTATTTGATCTGCCTACGGACGCTAGTCCCCCTGCACATTATGTCATGTTTTATTTTCCTTTGTAAGGTAGTCCCCTCTTCGAACAATGGAATATGTTCTCATAATGGAAGATGTTGTATCACTGAGGACATCTTCTGACCTCCAGCTATCTCTGTACCTATCTCTCTATAGGTACAGATATAGATTATTACTATAATAATATAGATTATAATAATAATAATAATATAGATTATTTTCAGCCTGCATCATGAAGGTCTCCCTATCACAGCAGGGACTTAAAGTCTCCACCAATACTTGTTACATGAAGATTTGATGGATTTGTGATTAAAGCCCTGGATGTATGTGGGGGGTGATAGGGGAGCGGGAAGGGGAGCAAGAACCAATAAGTTCAAAGACCACTGCTATTATTATTACATGTACCCTCTGGAGAAAGCCGAGAGGAACCTGGAGTCCTAGACTCTTGAAGGGAATGAGATTCGAAATCTGGTCAGTTTACATTAAGGAAGAGAAATGTTTAAGTTCAGCCAACAATTCATGGATGCTGTTAAGGTTTGGAAGAATTAAACTTTATTTCCTTTGGAGATTAAACAACTCTCTAGACAGTGGGAATAAATCCCAAAAACATTTTTGATGATAGTAGAGGGATTTAAATTTGTCCAGCACTTTTTTGTGGTTATGGAGGGATCCTGAGTTTATGAGTCTCCACGAATGGTTCTACTGACAGAACCAGGGGGCAGCACTTGTTTCTTCATATTAAACTCACCAGCTCTATTTTTTTTAGACTTGGGACTGCTATTCCCACTCTCAAATGAATCAGTGTCTTCTCTAATGAGTTTTTCAAATCTTTAATGTTCAATAAAAAGAAACTTGTGGTGACAGAGTTGTGTCTACTAATTCACCAGTGTATCCCAGTTCTTAGCATAGAGCCTGGCACTTGGCAGGGCCTAAAACACATATCTCTTGCTTAATGTGCTTGTGGTAGGCAAATGTCCAATCTCAGACACACCTCTATTGCATCTCTCCCTTATATCATAAAGTAGAATCATGTTTCTTAAGCCTAACATAAACTCAGCACTAAATATGTCAACGTAGCACATGAAAGCAAATCAAACAATTTAGTTGTTTTTTTTAAGATTTTATTTATTTGACAGAGACATCACAAGTAGGCAGAGAGGCAGGCAGAGAGAGGGGGGAAGCAGGCTCCCTGCTGAGCAGAGAGCCCAATGTGGGGCTCGATCTCAGGACCCTGAGATCATGACCTGAGCTGAAGGCAGAAGCTTAACCCACTGAGCCACCCAGGCGCACCTTGTATTTGTTTTTTAGGAAACTCCAGGACAATACCATGGGGAGGAATTTAGATTTGTTTAACATAAGAAGCATCATATGCAGCACTGATATATATATATGTGTGTGTGTGTATATATGTATATATATGTAGAGAGAGAGAGATGTGTACAATTTTATATATACATATATATGTATATATATACATATATACACATGCACACACACACACACACACACACACACACACGTGTGTGTGTGTGTGTGTGTCTCAATTAATATTTACCCTGCTTCATTTTGGGAAAGATTAGATGCAACTCTGGTGTGTCATGCGTGATCCATGTGAATCATGTTGGTCATTGGCCTCTCTCCTTTGAGTTTTCCCTGATCTTTTGTCTATTTGGACCTTTCTGACCAATATGGCAAATTACTTCTGTTTTTTGGTAAGGAGCAAGTTTATCCCAAGAGTCTTGAGGGAAAGAGACTGGGAAGAGCATCGGGCAGTGGTTCTTAACCGGGGTGATTGTGCCCTCCAAGAGACATTTGACAATACGAAGGAGACTTTGGGGTTGTCACACCCAGGGAGGGTGATGCTACTGGCATCTAATGAGGACAGGCCAACGGTGATTGCTAAGCATCTGGCAATGCACAGGATAGTCCCCACAACAAACGTATCTGTCCCAACATGTCAGTGGTGCCAAGGTTGAGGAATACTGTCATACGGGAACGAGAATGGTCTAGTGTTCATAACAAGTCTGCCACTCAATGGTTTCTTGAGGACATCTCAAGGAAAGAGACATTATAGAATGCTTTCTTTGAAGAAAGCAATACTAACTGTGGTTTGGAAGACAAAGGGGTTTAGACAAAGGGAAGGGAGAGAAAATCCAGCACCACGAATTTTTATGTAATTGTATAATTTAAAATTAATAAGGAATATTAAGAGAGTGAAAAGAATCAACATAATTTCCAAAGGGAGTCATTCACTAGTCATATTAGTGAACATGAAACAGGGCAAGAAGACAGTCATCTGTTGAGGAAATGTTTTGTGACAAGCTTTATGTATATCTCATGTTAATTATCATAAAAAACAAGCTCAGGTAAGCAGCTTCATTTACGGTTGTAAAGATGAGCTCACAAACACGGAACTGGTTACTGACAGGACCAAAATTTAACACAGAATTTTCTGACCCATTTCTAACTCATCATATTTCTCCCTTTGCTGGTTTTCTGCGTCATGTCAATGGTGAAGGCAGGAAAAAAGCAAAAGCCGAAATGAAAAATAACAACAACTACAGGAACAACAAATCTGGCCTCGGGAAAGATACAAAACTGAAGGAAGGAAAGCCAAGGGTACACGCCGTGCATGAGTCCTGATTGCAATTTGATGTGCTTCTCAACTGGAAGGCAAGCTAGGCCAGTTCTCTAGGCTCTGGCCCAAGACACACCTCCAACAGCCTGGGCCATGCTGTTCTCTCTCACATAGAAATAGCTGGATCACTGTTCCTGGGGAAGGCATCACAGAGGTCCTGAAGGGAAACACGGCAGAGTGGGTTCTGAGGGCAGGGGTCCTGAGTTCTTACCTCTACGTGAAAGGGAAGTTCTAGAAGATCTTAGTATCGCAATGCCAAAAACATTTTGGAAGAATTCTTTTCCAAGCATTCATAGAGAAAAGAGGTATCAGCAGCCAGAAATCAAGGAATATGAGCCAGAGTTTCAGAGTTGAAGTAGGAAAAGTGTAGATTAGCCAATAAGGGAAATGTTGAGACAGAACAATCGGGGAGTGAGCAGGGTCCCATGGGAAGGGGCTTAGGGACTCCGAGGGCCAAGCTTCTAGAGCACATTAGATAAAGTGATTGCAAAGGACTTCAGTGGTCTTTTCTGGCCCCAGGAGATAATTGGCTAGCTGAGCAGAGCAGTCTCACCCACAGGCCAATGATAAATTATAACAACCCATTATTTTTATTTAAAAAAAAAGGAAAAAAGGAAAAAGAAGGTGGTTTTTCTTTTCCCCTCGTTCTCAAAATGAATTTTATGTCTGTAAGGAGCTCCCGGCAAATAGACCCTAGAGACTGAGGTTTTCTATTAGCTCACATAATAGTGACTTCACTGAGCAAAAACAGTGCATCTCCTCTGTAAATTCTCCCAGCATCCCTCAAAACTTACCTCAAGAGCTCAGTTTTTCTGCCCACCCTACCACCTACACAACACCCCTACTTGGTATGAGAGAGTTCCTTGGTACTGAGGGCCACTCAGCATCTGATCCCCTCTGCTGAGCCTGCCAACAAAGGAGCTAGTTGAAATGTGTAGGACTCTGTTATGTGGCCATGTGCTCATTAGGAGGTTGGCCGGCAATGTGTAGCATAGAAGACAAGATCAGGGATAGCTCGGAATAATTTTTAGCTGTTAGGAAGACATAAAAGGACCATGATATGGTCCCTTGCAGTTGGTGGGACATGCCTGTTGATTTTCTCAGTATTCTCTGAAATGCCTATCCTTCTCTAATTTTCAATGGAAAGAAGTATGTTTCTCTAAATGAAATACTGGTTTTTCTCTAAAAGCACAAAAAAAAAGATATTGAAAGCTGAGTTTCCATAACCAACGACAGCACACAGCTATTTATAACCCAGTTACAATCCCTGAAAGTCCATTTGCACTATACTGGTCCTAATGAGTTCTTGGTAGGTGTGTAGCAGCAGGAAAAACCAAGACAACCTGTAACACTGGAGTTAGGGCTCAGCAGCATCTCAGTCTCTGGCAAACACCACTACAGTCTACACTGACCTCAAGAGTTGCCTTCCCCAGAGAATTCTTCCTGCCAAGAACTCATCAGAGCTCCAGGCCCAACATACTCATATCTTGGCTCTCCTGACTGGGGGCCCTTCGGGGATTAGGTATTGGAAAGAAGGTTGGAGTGCTTCTAGAAACATGAAGATACATTCCAGAGACTTGGAATGAGCTGTGGGATTTGGTACTCGATGATTGAGATGATGAGAAGGTGCTCATAGTCTAGATCAATGCTGTCAAACTGAAAGCTAGAGACATCTCCACCACTCCAGATGGACCTGTCAGATCAGTCTGAAGCAGACCAGGAAGGCACAAAACTCTAATAAACAAGAAGAGGAAACATGACCTGGGAAAGAAACACTGGGGAGAGATTTCACTTGCGTGGCTAAGCAGAACTGAAGCTCCCCAAAGAAGAACAAGTTGTTCATGCCTTATAGAATGCATGTTCCTGGTCTGGGCGTCCCAAGAGGTGTACCTTGTTACTTTCACATGCTGTGATGGTCAATAATTAAAGACAGGGACTCTGGAGCTGGCGGTGTCCACATTCTGGTTTTAGCATTAGTTATGCAAACTTAGGCAAGTTACATAACTTCTCTGCACCTTCCTTTCCTTATTTCTAAAATGGGAATAACAGCACTTACCTTAGAGCATTGTTGTGAGGATGAATTGAGTTAATTTATATACAAAAGCACTTGTGACAGTGCTGATGCAAAAAAAGTGATGTATAAGTGCTCATTGTTGTATTGCTGTTCTACATTTATTATATTATACATAATGTATACAACATAGAATTATGTAATACATATTGCATTTAATTATGTAACATATAAAATATTATAATTAATAACTATTATAATATATATAACCATGGATTGTATTCTATTGTATTGTGATATGGTATATACTGTATGTTATATATCGTATCATGTATCATATATTCTTCTTTATTGGTGACTACATCTGCGTTGAAGCTTTGAGGATAAACTGATGTCCACTCTTTTCTCAAAATTTGTAATTGCTTTCTAAGTTTTATGAAAAATAGTCTGCATAAGCTGACTCAAGACTAGCTCTGACATGTACTAGCTGTAGGCGCTTGACAGACCTGCTTCACGTTCCAGTTTACGGAACTGGGAAACAAGGTCGAGTGGGGATTTGACTAAGAGAGAGCAAAGTGGCCCAGCCAGTGTGCTCTGCGTGAGTTACAACGGGGCCACACAGGGAGCACTTTCGCCTCACAAATGGGCAGCAGGATCTAGGAAAATAGGAACATTTGGCTGGTTGTCTCTGACAACAACTGTTCTCTTATCTTAGTGTGGCCTACAAATATTATCACTTTCTCTGAGTTCAAAACAGAAGGTCTGAGAAGGACATTGCATGAGAGGCCTTGAGTACCAGGCCTGGTACATAGTTAGTGCACCAAAAGCATTGTCTTGTGGGGGGCAGGGTGATGGCAGCGGTGAAGGAGGAGGACAGAAGGAACATCTCTCTTTGCTGTAGTTACTTGTTTCTGGTAAAGGGGAGTTGGAACCTCCCATAATCTCCCTGCTTCAAGCCAGGAGGCCACACAGGCCACCAGGGTTGTCCGTGTACCTTGGAAGTCCTGGGTATTATGAAAAGTATATCGACCGTGAAACCATGAATGGTTAAGGTGGTGGTCTGTTGCAGTTTGGCTGGAAGGAGAAGGATTCTAGGGTGTGGGACTTGCAGTGCTTTCAAGTGAATCCTCACTTTGAATATGGGAGTTAGACTTTCTGAATCACATTTTCCAATTGTCACCTGTGGAAAATAAAGCCTGACTTACAGAATTTTTTTTTAAAAAAGAAAAGATTATATATTTTTTTATTTTGTAGAGAAAGAGAGAGAGAGAGAGAGTGCACAGGGGGCAAGGGGCAGAGGGAAAGAGTGTCCCAAGCAGACTCCCTGCTGAGCTCAGAGCCCTACAAGGGGCTCGATCTCAGACCTTGAGATCACAGCTGGAGCTGAAACCAACAGTTGGACACTTCACTGATTGTGCCACCCAGGTGCCCTTAGAATTCTCATTATCAAATAAGAAAGTCTATATCAAATACATGAGACAGAGTAGAAGTAGAACAAATGTTACACATGTTCTTTCCCCACCCCAGGTAGTGACATCAGAGTGTGAATAGAGGCCCCACAACTTGGTGGCTGTGTAAAATCGGGCAAACCATGGAAATTTTCAGGGTATGAATTTTATCATCTGTGAAGTGCTCATAATAATGTTGACCTCAGTGGGTTAGAATGGGATTGAACGGAAAAAGAGAATTACTCCAAGGGAGAAATTAATAGATAGGATTTCCCTTCTTGCCTTCCTCCCTTCTTTTCTTTCTTCCAATGGATTTTTAGTCCATGACTTTTATACAAAAATGATCCTTCTGAGAAATAAGGCTTCCAAACACTGATTGACCCATGGTAACCTCTGCGTTTCTCAGTCAAGAGATTCCGAAAGTGGTACTTCTCCATGTTATGCATGCCCTTCCCCTGGAGGAGATGGTGTTCTGTGGAGACCTTTACAAGGCTTTATAAAATGACCTTGAGGAACACTGAGGAGCTGGCCAAGATTGGAATAGCATGGCACTAACCTGACACAGCTGATGAGTTCTGGTTTCTAACTCCCACTGGTCTTCCTTCATCTTTAAAATGCCCCATGGGAACTGAGTGAGGAATATAAAAATGGGTATAAAACTCTCCCACATCTGCTAGAATGAAAAACTGATGGTTCTGCTCAATTTTATGGTGTTTCTCTTCCTCCCTGCCTCCCCTCCCTCCATCTTTCCTTCCCTTTCTTCCTTCTTTTCAACTTTTCCATTGTTTCTTTAGTTGCTTCCATTCTCATCGGAATCATCTTTTCTTTACCCCTCTTAATTCTTCTTTGACTTCATTTTAGTTAGCTCATCCTTTATGAGCAGTAATCATGGATAGATTTTGTTTTTCTTTGGATAATTCATTCAATCGTATACTTTATGAATATTTATTGGTCACTTTCAATTGGCCCAGACACTGTGTGAGATGCTGATGAAGAGAACAAAGGTATAATCTCATAGTTTCTTTAATGAATCACTCTTCTGTATTCAAAAAATTATATATGAATACATAAAAAAAAGAGAGGCTTGTCACATACATTGTCTCATTTTATTCTCACTCATGTAAGGATTAGGGAAAATAATTAACTTGCCTAAGGTCTCTAGCTAGAAAGTGATAAGATTCATGATTCAATCCAAGATATTTCACTGAAGCACAATGGTTCATTCTAATTTGGGTGAGCAGTGAAATAATTCATGTTGCTCTTCTAATTTTTCTTCTTTTAGAATGGTTACTTGAATGTTTTTACTACTAAGGTCTTCCTTGGACAAAATATGATCTCAAGAGAGTTTTACTTTAAAGACTGCTTCTACCCAAAACAGTCCCTATCCTCAGCATGTCAAGTTTAACACCTTTATTTTTTTAAAAGATCTTATTTATTTATTTGAGAGAGAGAGAGGAGGAGTGAGAGGGAGAAGCAGACACCCCGCTGAGCAGGGAGCCCTGTGTGGGACTCAATCTCGGGACACTGGGACCATGACCTGAGCCAAAGGCAGATGCTTAACCAACTGAGCCACCCAGGCACCCAAATTTAATATCTTTAAAAGCCACCCACCCCCACACACAACCACATAATCTGATCCATCCCATAACCAGGATTCTTTCTCCCCCCACCCCATTGTGTCTGGTAGTTCTCTGATTCCCTTATTCTCTGAAACCAGCTAAATTGATACACTAATGTTAACTTGTGTGCTAACTTGTGAGTAGCTGTTAGTGTCAATGCTACTTCATTTTGGCTGGAATGTTCTGGAGATACTGCCTTAACCCACAAAAGTAGTGGCCGAGAGAGTCAGGCAGTGCCTGGACATTACGGAAAGATCATGTGGACTTGGGGAACTTCTAGTCATACTGGATCATTTTGTGAAGACATTAAGATCTAGTTGACTTAAAGGAACAGTATTTAGCAGTGTCAGTAATCTATAGCCATTGGGTAGACCACAATGTTTTGATGTAATATTGAAATTCAGGCTATCCAGGAAAGACTGGAAATTTCTAAGAGGACAAATAGCTAAGAATCTGGCTTTTGTCTTCTTTCTGTGTGTGTGTGCACATGTGTATGTGCGTGTGTGCGTGTGTGTGTGTATTACGTGTTGTTTGGTCAATTCTTTTTCGGATTATTAGACTTTTAACAAGGTAAATGAATGATTACCTCTATACTTGGAATGGAAACATTGGGTTTCAGGTTTTGATTTTTTTTTTTTCAAGTCCATTAAAACGGCACATTAGTTTGGCCCTAGGTTCCTGCCATCTTGACGTAAGAGATTTGGCAGCCCTGCTGGGTATGTGTCAAATGAGTTCAAAAGCAGGAAGGTTTGGTGGAAAATATCAGTTCTCCTTCCCTCAGGACTAAGTAGATTTTCAGTTCTGCCGCAATGGGTGGTAACAGAGAGAAGCACATGCCATTGCCATGCAGTCCTATGAGTTTCTTGGGCATTTCACCCATCACTGTCCCTCGTGAGTGAGAAGGGGCTTTCTCAATTGGCATTTAGCTCCAACACAACCAAAGGTTTTCTTGCCTGTTTCCAACACACACAGCCTATGGAGAATGATCATTTCACCTTCTAGCCTCAAAGACATGAGATTGCCCATCTCTCTCCCTGTGTACCTTATCATATGCCTTCCATCTTGCAGTCTTTCTTTGAACCCTATTAATCAGTACCTCTGAAAGGCTCCATTACTGAGAATATTTAAAGAGTGACAGGATAATACAATGGGAAATATACTGTGGGGAATATTATAGTCCTGGCAGGGCTAAATGACCTGAAGTCATCTCAGTCTCCTGTGTTGCTTTGATTAATTAGCCCCATTTCTCAGAATCCTTCAGAGTCCAGATCTCTGTGCTGAAGCTTCTGAGTGACTCGTTCAGAGAAGTTTTTCACTCACTGATGCCCTTTCTTTGCTGTAGGAGTGTCCTTACCCTTAAACTCTGGCTCTTATCTCTAAACAGTCATTTGACCAACAAATACGATTACAATTTGGTATGTGTTAGTCACAGTGCACGGGGCTGCTGAGGACCCAGCTGTGATTCCCCAAATAACACTGAGGCAGCTCTCAGCCTGGAAGGGGAAGCTGATCAGAAAGAGTTTCTTGGGATACACAGAGGAGGAAGTGCTGAACTTTGCCTACAGTACAGAGGGGGCAACACATGAACCGAATCTCAAGGACTTGGTTAGTATTTGCCAAGCAGATGGGCCACAGAAGGTTATTTTAAGCAGGGGGCTCTGATAATGTGCAAATATATGGATAATGGTTGGAGTGAAATAATTCAGTATATCCAAAGTTTGAGGGTCAGGTGGAGTAGCGGCAAAAGATAAGCATCAAAATCAGCTAAATAAAGAAATGTTATATAGAATAAGCCAAGGAGCCTGGTCTTTGTCCTATAGGTAGTGGGGAACCATCAAACATGTTTTAGCAGAGGTGAGTGTTGAAAAGATCAGTCTGGTAGAATAAAGGATAGAACCCGAGGAGGGACAAAAGGTGGGAGGGAACAGTCAAGAGGCTATTGAAAAAATTGAGATATGAGAAAATTATAGAGTCATGGGATTTGGGGCTGCCGACGTGACTGTGCTTCTTTCTGCTGATACATTTCTCTCTCATGGCCCTAACATTTTCCTTCACTTGAAAGAAAATAGGTAAATCAACACTCTGTGATGGACCAGTACATTCTAATGTGTTCTAACAGGCTTTCTGTGCCCTTCCAGGCCCTGAATAAAAATTAAAAAGAAAAATCTCCAAAGTTCCCTTCTGATTTAAGTATAATTGAATATTCAAATCTGTAGCACTGCTATCAATCAATGATCATGGAATATTCTTAGTCTTCTATGATTTAGAGGGGTCAGTCCCAAATCTCAAGATTTTGGGGGGTGTCTGGGTAACACAGAGTGTTAAGTATCTGCCTTTGGCTCAGGTCATGATCTCAGGGTCCTAGCATCAAGTCTCATGCTGGGCTCCCTGCTCAGTGGAGGTAGGGGGCTCTGCTTCTCCCTCTGCCCCTTGCCCTCCACTTCTGCTCTCTCTCTCCCTCTCTTCCTTGTGCACACACACAAAAATAAATAAATCTTAAGAAAATATTCAAGATGTTGGAAATAACTTTTGGAAGCACGATAGTAAAATATAAGATGTGACAACAATTTTGAGTGAGTTTTTTTTTTTTTAAGCTTTATTTATTTGACAGAGATCACAAGTAGGCAGAGAGGCAGGCAGAGAGAGAGGAAGGGAAGCAGGCTCCCTGCTGAGCAGAAAGCCCCATGCGGGGTTGATTCCCAGGACCCTGAGATCATGACCTGAGCTGAAAGCTGAGGCTTTAACCCACTAAGCCACCTGGGCGCCCCTGAGTGAGTCTTTTTTAAACTGACAGAATAACACCTGCCATTGTGTTTGGAAGGAATTATAAAACACATACAGTTTAAATTGCTGATTTAGAGTCATTTCCATTGCTAACATGTCTATGAATTCATATTAATTAGCTTTACCCATGTTCAAGCTGCTTATCCACTCCAGGACTCATTTCTTCAACTTGGAAAACCAGGGGGAAATAGCTGTGTTTGCCCCCTTTTCAGATCAGTCAACATGTGGAAAAACAGTTTGTGAACTTTAATGTACTCTCAGAATAGATGACTTTAATTATAATGTCTAAGGGCAAGTAACTAATTAATGACAGAGCCAGGATTAAAGCCCAGATCTTCTGACTTCTAGCCTAACCATATGATGATTTGTTTACTTTTTATTTTATATATGTGTGTGTGTGTGTGTGTGTGTGTGTGTGTGTGTATACACCTTACGCTGTTTCCAAGAGAATTTAGCCCACAGTTTGTTTGGTTTTTTTTTCCACACAGCAAACTGACTTTGTCATCTCTCTCTCTCTCTCTCTCATACACACACACACACACACACACACACACACACACACACACTCTGACCCCATGTTCTCTTCCTAATTCTGACCACTCTGTTTGGTACTTAGAGCAAAAATCTTAAAAGAATCTACAAAGAAAAGAAGGATTTGTTAAACTGCTATTTTTTGTTTGTTTGTTTGTTTGTTTGTTTCAATGACCAATAGAATTCTCAGCTCTGCTTTGGTGTTAGAATCCCCTGTAGAGTTCTCTTAAAAAGTTTTGGTGTCAAAGCTCCGCCAAGGACCTCTGAAATTAGGATGTCCTGAATTGCACAGAGTGGTTAAATCCCAGCACATGGATTTAGCTAAACAGAGCTAAAAAGAGCCAAATGTGATTCGTGTATGTGTGTGCACCAGTCCATACCCGTGGTCTGAGGCATATAAATTCATGCAACACAACTGTTCTGGTGTGTTGCTCTATCCCCTGACTTACCCTGTAGCCTCTCCTCCCCGTACTGTGGACAAAAGGCAAGCCCACTGAGATCTATGGTTATTTTACAAGGTCCAAACACGATGCTAGATACACAGCTAAATAAACACAGTTGCTACCCATGGGGCACTCTGGGGGTGAATGGGGCACTTAAAGATGTAAACCTAATAGGAATGTGATACTTGCGGTGATATTCATATGTAAAGTCCATTAGGTATTCAAGAACAGGGAGTACTTTGTTAGAGAAGAGGGCAGGAAGGAAGGAGCTCTACAGGAAGGAAAGAGCTCTATAGCTCTACAGACTATCCCTGGGCAAGATTTGAGGGGTGAATGAGAATTTTCCAGTCAGAGAAAAGTGGGTCAAGCCAGGGCAGACAGAGAACAGGGAGCTGGTAGAAGAAGGTAGAAAGAAGATATTCTTGGAGGAGGATGGAGCATGTGTAAGGAGTCACAAACAGCCTTGAGCTGTTCTTGGGAACAGCTATTGGTGGGAACTTTGGATAGGCATGATCAGTAACGAATAATGTGTGAGGAGATGGGAGGCTTCCGTGGATGACAAGGGAGAGACCAGCAGGGGCCAGTGAAAAAGATTTAGAATTCGATGCCATGCTTGACACTGTGCTGTTCTCAAGACGTAGCATGGCTTTCCATTCTCATTGTTCTAATAAGATTATGTAGTATATGTGTGTGTGTGTGTGTGTGTGTGTGTGTACACACACACATATATATATATATATAAAATCCCCAATATATATGTATGTATATATACATATGTGTGTGTGTATATATATATGGACATATCTAAATATATAATATATAAATATATTTAATATATACTATTACATAAATAATAAAATACATGATACATAATATAATATATAACTAAATTAAATATATGATTAATATAAATATAATATATATTAATATAAACCCAACTAGAGAGCTATTCCTAATAACATTTCTGAACCAAGAGAGATGTTCTGATGCAAATGGTTCTATCATCTGTTTCCTTTTTAGTAAAAAGGGGCACAGATGTTTTTTGGAAACCCTGTCCACTCGTCTGCTGCTTTCCAACACAGGTTACTGCCGGAGAACCTTTTCCCAATGTCCGCTCTGCCCTCCTTTCCTCCCATGCCAGCCTACAGAGCCTCTGAAATCCTCACCGGCTCTCATTTCTTGTGGGTCGCAGCATCTTTGTTCTGAGGAGAACTGTTGAGATTAAAACAAGCTGTCTGTCAGTCACTGGACAGGAGGGAACAGCATTCCGGATAGAGAGAGAGCTTGCAATGAAGAGGCAGAGGTTACAGTGCTAATAAAATCATAGGAGATTCAGGACTGAGCTCTAGGTCCAGAGGACACTAGTGATCTAAGCTGAGATATGAACCACGCACCTGCTATAAGAGTTAAGGAGAAACACTGCTTCCTTTTCCACCTGTGTTTGGCCCTGGGTCTTGACTGGGAATGAGAGGATGGCAGACTCAAGACTGTGGAGCTGAATCCAGATGCCCATATCACCTGCCAACTGCCCTCACCTGACTTAGCTTAAGACCTGGGAAGAATGAGGGTGTAGACTGACAAGAAGGGATGGGGTGACCAGGCAGGGACTGAACTCAGATAGGAAAGTCAAGATGAATATTGACCATTAACGTACTACAGATATACACAAGTGCTCACCTGTGGAAGTGTCCAGGTCAAAGAAATATACTCTTTGGAACTCATAAGTGATGGTTCCTCATATTCCAGGAAGTAAGAGGAGCGTGGAAGAGGTGAAAGTGTTACTTGGAGTAGGAGTTAGGACCCTGATATCTGGATGATCTTGTTCAAATCCAATTCTGTTATCACTGGTGATACCTGTATCTCACTAGGGCAGAGATTGTGTCTGTCTTTGTCATCCTGATACCCCAGCACCCACCATGGAAAATAATAAATTTGTACTGATTTCTTTAAATAGTTGATTCTTGGGGATTTTTAAAATAACTTTGAACTTTATTTCCCTCCTCTATTAAGTGTAACTAGAAATACCCAGCATGTTCTGATGAAGATCACCTAGTTGAACACATGAAAGTCCCTACCAGAGTGCCAACTTCCTAGTCATAATAGATTGCAAATAAATGTTGCTTGGCTTCTCTCTTCCACCTTCTTGTGTCCCTGTGTAATTTACGTAGAATACTTCAAGAATCAGACTGTTGGTTATACAGCAGTTGACCACTGGTGTATCTCCTGGGAAGGAATTATGGGACAATATAATATAATATTTTGTGTACCAGTAAGTAACTGGCATTTATTTGTGAGGTAATTGACTGAGAAACTGCCTCATACTTTAATCTTCCTGCAGTAATGATCTAAGTAGCTTGCACTCAGCAACAATTCAAGAAATTTTTATTGATTGGATAATTTAAGAGATATTTGCAACTTTTACCTTTAAATGTTAGACTTGGGAATACTCAAGTCAATGAGGTTACAAGTATGAGGTGAGCTGGGCTAGATCAGTGAGCAGGAGTTAATAGTATCCACTCCCAATTTCTAGCATGGTTGTTGGTATTCTTTTTGGTAAAACATTCTAAGATTTTCCTTCCACCTGCAAGGATTTGGGGGCAGGGGGGCAGAATCTGTGTGTGAGAGAGATTAAAGAGATGCATCATTCTGGTAAAATGTTCATGTTTAGAAAGTCATGAATATTTAAGGAGTCAGCCAGGCTCGCAATTGCAAGTTACTAGGAGTTGTCAAAGAAAGGGAGGCACCTAATTGTACTTTTGTACACAATTGTACTTTTAGGGAGACTTGTTTTAGAAAAGAGGAAAGACCCACGAGGAATGTAGTGAAGGATGCTTTGGTGAATCAAGGACTGAGGAAGGAAAAAAGCACACACTTGTTGGTAGCCGGAATCATGGGCATATATTTCAAGTGTTGGTGAGTACTTTCCAACTTCAGCCAGGCATAAAAGATAGGTACACAGTAAGAAGGTAGGGCTGGATGATGAGTATAAGGTGTCTGTCAAAGCCATAGAAAACATGACTTCTTCCAGAGGAATTAAAGAAAGGACACATTATGAAAGCCTGAGAATTGGGCAACACCCACCAGGAGGACACAGAAGAAAACTCTCTGTGTAGTCAGGCAGGATTGAGAGGTCTTATTCACAAAGGTGAAAGGACCAAGAGAGCCTTCGGCCGTATCACAGAAGTCAAGACAAAGAGAAGGTCAAGAAGGAGGGGTGGCCGGCTGGGATACACAGCAGAATTGTCAAGAGCATGGAGACCAAGGAGAAACATATTTGCACCCAGCCAGTTGCTTTCAATGCCAAGATCCTTTAATGCCATTGTGACTTTCATAAAGGCAGCTCAGTTGACAAGTGACGCCGATGTCAAAGAAATATCAGGGAGATTGGTTAAAAGGAAATGAAAGCACAAGTATAGAGCATTCATCTGGAAGTTGGCCGTGAAGGGAAGGAGACAAACAGAAGCAGTGAGTAGAGCCCTTTAAAAATCATTTCAAGATTTAGGGTAAAAAAAACAATGTATTTGAAGCTGATTCAATTAAGGGAGAAAATCTGGAGATACCAAGATGGAGAACTATAGTAAGGAAGGAAAAAATCCCTCAGCAGGCAGAGAGGAGCTCAAGGCAACTAGAAAACTGGCCCCTCCCTGAGATCAATGCCAGAGGAAAAGAGGTAAATGCATATAAATGAAGATCATGTTATTTTACCTTTGAAAATACCTCATGGCTTACGGGATCTATCAGCCCAATTTCTCATTTATACCGTTTTCCTTAGATCATTAAACCTTCACACTGACTCTGTTAAGAAAAAACATTATTATTCCCATCTTACATTGTGTAAATGAAGTCTTAGATCAGGCAAGTGAATTCATCAATATATATATTGGAGAGTTGTGGAATTTATATATATATATATGAGTGGTGGCATTAGGCCAACAATTCACATGTCCTAGTTCTTCACACATCTGCACTTATGCTGGAGTATAAATCAAAAATGGCAGTGATGCTGTTGGGTGGCCTTAAGCTGTTAAATAAGGTGTTTGTGTCTGTGTGTGCGTGTGTGAGTGCGTGCACACGCGCACATGTGCACACTCATTGGGGAATGTTATGGATTGAATTATGTCCCCCAAAAGATATGTTGAAGCCCTAACCCTTGCCACCTGGGAATATAAATTTATTTGGAAATAGGCTATTTGCAGATGCAATTAAGATGTAAGTTAAATGAGGTCATAGTAGAGTAGAGTAGGCCCTTAATCTTATGTAACTGGTGTTCTTCTAAGAGGAGATGCACAGAGAAGAACACACAGAGAGATGACAGATGATGATGGAGGCAGAGACTGGAACAAGCCAAGGATTGCCAACAAACACCAGATTCTAGAAGGTGCAAGGAAGGATTTGCAAGGAAGGATTCTTTCCTGTAGCTTTCTGAGGAAGCATGGCCCTGCTGGCACCTTGATTTCAGACTTGTGGTCTCCAGAACTGTAAGACAATAAATTTACATGGTTTTAAGCTGCTAGTTTATGATACTTTATTATGGCAGCCTTAGAAAACTGCACAGAGGGATATCATTTAAGTGGTTCGTGAAAATCTGAACAGAAAAGAGAAGGTGTGAATGACCAAAATGGAGGGTAAGTGTAGGAGCCCACAAAGGAGTAAAGAAAGCCCCGGAGTGTTTGCAATGGACCAAGACTGGTAAGATATTACTGTGGCTAAACAGTATTTTTGGAACCAGACACAAATAGTTTCAAATCGTTGCCTGCCTCTATTTAGCTGGGAGGCACTGAGGATGTTATTTAAGGATTTTAAGACCACTTACTTATTTGCAGAATAAATATAATAATTCTGACACCATGGAATTATTTTGAAGATTAAATGTCATGGACATGTAAAAGGTGAACCACTGTACCTTTTAGTGCTTGATAAATTTGAGTTGGTAATGGTTGTAATAGAGTTGTTGTTTATGTTATTCCCATATATGCCTTTTTCTAGCAGCATTTTTGTCCAGAGCTACAGACAGTAGAAGCCGAGAATGATGAGGACAGAATGTAACACTAAAATAACTTGTTTTATATTAAAGATACCATAATGCTGTAGGTAGTGGTATTATTCATAGTAGAGGTTGTGGTAAGAAGAAACGTAAAGAGGAAAGGGAACTGTGGTTTTTGATTATTATGCTCTAAACATCTTCCAGGTGATTTGCATGTATTAGAATGTGAGATGTAGTGGAGAGGACAACATTCACATTCCAAATCCAAGACTGAGAATGAATTCAGTTGATACAAGGGACATGGTTTTGGTCTCAGGTAGGAAAACTGAAACTGAAAGTAATTCCAGGTAACAGAGAGGAGATGGAGGACAAGACCAAGTATTTACAAAAAAAAAAAAAAGGATTAAAAAAGATAGTTGGCGAAGACAGGGAACTCAAAATGAATCGTTTGTGTAACAGAGCAGTATGTTATATTGACGGATCTTTTCCCTGTTATGTGATGGCTATAGAAGCCAATAGGTGGTATAAACGTTACTGGTATTCGTGATTTTATTGAGCATTTACTATTTTCCTCTTACAGTGTTAAGGATATTATGAGCATGAGGTCATAAAATTATTTTTTTATAATTTTTTATTACATTATGTTAGTCACCATACAGTACATTAGTTTTGAGGTAATGTTCCGTGATTCATTGTTTGTGTATAACACCCAGTGCTCCTTACAATATATGCCCTTCTTAATACTTATCACCAGGATCACCCATTCCACCCCCCCAAAACCCTCAGTTTGATTCTTGGAGTCCATAGTCTCTCATGGTTTGTCTCCCTCTCTGACTTCTCCCCCCTTCATTTTCCCCTTCCTTCTCTTAATGTCCTCCATGCTATTCCTTATGTTCCACGAATAAGTGAAACTGTATGATGATTGACTTTCTCTGCTTGACTTCTTTCACTCGGTAATCTCCTCCAGTCCCGTCCATGTTGATGCAAAAGTTGGGTATTCATCCTTTCTTCTGGCTGAGTAATATTCTATTGTATATAGGGACTACATCTTTTTTATCCATTCATCTGTTGAAGGGCATCTCAGCTCCTTCCACAGTTTGGCTATTGTGGACATTGCTGCTGTGAACAGTGGGGTGCAATGTGGCCCTTCCTTTCACTACATCTGTATCTTTGGGGTAAATACCCACTAGTGCAATTGCTGGTTCATAGGGTTGCTCTATTTTTAACTTTCTGAGGAATCTCCACACTGTTTTCCAAACTGACTGCACCAGCTTGCATTCCCACCAGCAGCGTAAGAGGGTTCTCCTTTCCCCACAACCTCTCCAACATTTGTTGTTTCTTTTCTTGTCAATTTTTTTCCATTCTAACTGGTGTAAGGTGGTATCTCAATGTCATTTTTTCATGTGTCTGTTAGCCATTTAGGTCATATAATTCTTAACCCTTTGAGCTAGCATTTCACGCTTCCAACACGCTGCCTCCGATCTGCCCAGCCTCGTTCATTTCCAGAGCTTTTGGCTTCTTGTTCCATTCCAGATGCCCCTGCAGTAACTAACTTTGCATGGGTTCCAACCACCATCATTGGGCACAACCCAACAGTACCTTAGCACCCTTCTGTGCTGCTTACCTTTTCCCTCTCATCCCAGAGCTTCCTAATAATCCTTGAGATATGCAGTGGCACAGTCTATGTGTGCAGCCTCCTAAAGTGTAGGAGATTTAATGCCATAGAGGATGAAACAATAACCAATGAGTAACGGGCATCAGTGAATATGTTTGTCTCCCTTCCTCTCTCTGTATTGACTTTCCTATGATGCAATAACACAGAGATAAGAATCTCCCAAGGTAGAGAAATCCCTTGTTCCTGATCACAAGGAGTGTGTACCACAGTGATTCAACCTCATTTGTTGTCACTGTTTTTCTCTGTCCCATTAAATTTTCCCTCACTCTACTCCTGCTCTTCTGGTATTTCTCTTCCCAAAGAACAACTAGGCCATGAACGTTGACCTTTCTGAGAACCCAGGCTAAGACAATGGCAGCAGGATTGGATGGTTATCCATGTCCGCTGTGCAGTGGCATCACTATCTCTGTGACCTTCACTTGTGGATGATTGGGGTGAGAGACAGGCAGAAGGTGAAGCATTGGCTATATGGAGGCTATATGGTGATGGTGCCCAATGGACACAATGACCATTGTAAGGATTATAGAATAGAATGGCTTCTGTTAACAGTGCTGGTGGCCTTGACAACAGAAGATGATAGGCTCAGGACAGTCTACTGTGAGCTTAAGTCATGCTATGAAGCCTGGAATACCTTTGAAACAGACTCTCATCTTCTGTAACCATAAAGCTCATAGTATTGAAAGTCAGGGACAGAGTCCACTCTAAGGATAACAGAACTGTAAATGAACCTGACTATTGGCATTCAATAAATCACCTCTGAAAACTTTGAAAACCTGAATGGAAGACAAATGGACACAGAAATCTGGGATGTGGACATTTGGCTGGACATGCCTGACAATCTTTAAGCCTCATATTCCCCCTGGAATTCTTCAAGCCAGCAGAAATAACCCTCTTATTGCACTTATTGCAGGAGAGCAGTCTCTTTGGGCCTAGAAACTTTCAATCTTTTTACTAGAAGAAAAAACCTTGCAAGGTAATGCTTATACTTCTCAAGGTCTTCCCTCTTACCCTCTGCTGCCCCCAGGCCAATAGTCTGGGTTAGGTTATAGCACAGCTCAATTAAGAAAGTGTAGTTTGCTCGAGGATGCTATAGCCTCATGTGAAAGGAAAGCATTTGTAGGTCCTTGCTAATGCATTTAAGTAAGAACTGGGAGAGTCTGTATAGGCATGCCTCTTGAGGAAGGGCGATTGGGGTAGGGATAGACAACTTTGAGACTGGGGAGGGGAGAGTGTATGGACAGAGGAGCGCTCACCTGAGACTCTGAGTTTAATGTTCTGTCACAGACGCCTAGAAGAGATTCTAAATGTCTGCTATATTCACCATATCAATAGGCTAAAGAAGAAAAATCATATAATCAGACACAATTGATGCAGAAAAAAGCATCTGGCACAATCCAACATCCATTCATGATAAAAAACTTTCAGAAAGTGAGGAATGCAAAAGAATTATTTTAACTGGATCTATGAAAACCTCACAGCTAATATCATATCAACTAGTAAAAAGTCTTTCCCCCTAAGATTGGGAACAGAGCAAGGATGTCTGCTCTTACCATTGCTATCTCATGTAGGACTGGAAGCTCTGGAAAGTATAATAAGGCAAGAAAAGGAAATAAAAGACATAGAGATTAGAAGGAAAGAAAGAAAATTGTCCAGATTTTTAGACGACATGATTATCTATATAGAAATTTATTATCCAAACATACACTACCCTCCAGGAAAAAACCCTGCAAGAACTCATAAGTGGTATGATCAAGACTGTGGGACATAAGATCACCACACAAAAGTCAGGCACATTTCTATGTACTAAAACTGGATATGCTGAAGCAGAAATTAAAAATACAGCACAGTTTATAATTGCTGCAAAGAAATTAAAACACCTGGGCAGACACTTAACAAAACAGAGGCAAGATCTGTATGGTAAAAATTACAAAATGCTGTGGCAGACATCAAAGAGGCAAGTAAATAGAGAGACATACCATGTTCATGAATGGAAAGACAATTTCAATGGTAAAGATGAAAATACTCCCCAAATTGATCTACACACTTAATGAAACCTCTATCAAAATACCAACAAGGTTTTTTGGTAGAAAAGCTTATAGTAAAATTTGTTTGGAAAGACACAGCTGAAATAATCTTGATGAAAAGAATAAAATGGGAGGAATCACCCTCCACATTAAGGCTCCCAGCTACAGTAATCAAGACAGTTCGATCTTAGCAGAGGGGTGGATGCATAGATCAATGCAGAAATAGACCCAGAACCCAGAAATAGACCCACATAAATATGTTTAACTGACTTTGACAAGATGCAAAAGCAATTCAGTGGAGGAACCCTTTTCCGTAAGCGGTGCTGGAACAACGGGCCATGCATAGGCAGTAAAATGAAACCTAACCTATACTGTACACCCTATTCAAAAATTAACTGGACTTTTAGAATTGACGCCAAAAGCATGATCCACTAAAGAAAAAAATGATGAACTAGACTTCATAGAAATTACAAATTTTGTTCTGGTACAGACGATGCAAAGGCCATGAAAGTCCAAGCTAAAAGTTTGAATAAAATATGTGCAAACCGCAGAGCTGACAAAGGGCTTATATATAGACTATATGGTGAATGCTCACAGCTCATCAGTAAAAAACTAATAATGTGATTAGAAAACAGATGCAAAAGCCAACTTTATTGAAGGGGATAGGTAGATGGCAGGGAAATGCAAAAGAAAAAAACAACTGACCAAGCAAACAAAAACCCACAGTGGGATAATCACAACACCAAATGCTGAGGAGGATGCAGCGAAAATGGGTTACTCGTTCTTTGCTAGTAGGAATGTAAAATACTGATAGATGATAGATGATCGATTGGTAGATACTTAGATACATAGATACATGAGATTATAAATACATGATAGATTGATAGGTGATCGGTGATAGATATGTAGATAGATGTTAGATGATAGGTGATAGATAGTTGCTAGATAGATTGAGGTAGGTTCATATGCAGCTATAAGAAATTATATAGAGATCCCATGTACATTTTACTCAGTTTCCCCCAGTGGTAACTTCCTACAAAACAATAGTCCAGTATCACAGAATATTCACATTGATGCAATTCTTTGATTTCTTCAGCTTTCTTTTGTTTTCCTTGTATTAGCAAAAATCTGCAGAGTAACTCCCTAGAGCTTCTACACATCCAAGTCCTCCATGAATAAGACAGAGATGCCTTTGCAGAATATTGAGGATGGAATCTGAGAACTCAGAGCAGTGGAAATATTAGAATGAGTATCTTAGTATTTAGAGGGTACTCCTCTCTTTAAGTCAGTGGTTCTCAAACTTGACCTGCTATTGGCATCTCTAGGAGGGCTTGTGAAACATCACTTTCTGGGCTCCACCTCCCAAGTCTGATGAAGTATGCCCTGAAATTTGGGGTTATACATTTTGCATTTCTAAAAAGCTCCTTGGTGATGCCTACCTATGTTAGTTCTGAGGGCCACACTTTGAGAGAACTCGCCACTAAGGGAATGGGAAAAGTGCTGGACGGGGGGGAAGCACCAGCATCTTTGAGAAGTTCAGTGGTGGCTGTCCTCTGCAGGCCGTTTGACAAGCGGGAGAGACGAACATAACGTAAGCTTCTGACATCAGTGGCCAGATGCCAGAACGACTGAAGCTAGGTGGCAGCACCTGACCATCAGAGACGAAGACAGTGTGGGGCACCTGCTGTCATCACTCTGATGGGTAGGAAGGCTGCAGTGCCCAATAGGGTGCCTGGGCCTGCAGTGGTTTGTAGCAGTGGTGGAAAGATCAGGACTTAAAAAACAGTTTCTGATTTAAAGAACAGCTCCACCTCATGAGTCAGGGCTCTTCGATTCTTTTGCAAGTAGATGTCATGAGAATCAGTGTGATCCTTTCAGAGGGACCTGTGCGAGGGTTGCTGTGCATACACGGACTAGGGAATGCCCCAAATGTTTGAGGATTATTAGAGGGGCCTTCTAACACGAATTCCAGGAGACCTGCTATGCTTTCACAATCCTCCAGTGGAGTTGAGGTATAGGAAAGCCGGATAATACATGGAATTTAACCCAAGTCAGAGTGCATATCTGATGGGTGCCTGAACCTGGCTTGTAGTTATTTCCCTGGATCCTGCATGTATAATTGATGTGGACTTACTAAATAGCAGCCCCGGTTGGTTACCTGCTGGAGTGCAAGGGATGTTACATTAGGAAGGGCTAAGTGCCAACTCCTAAAGCTACCTTTGATCACCATGCGGGGCTGCATTTGCTCCAACACAATGTGGAGCAATGCCTGGTCCTAAAGGATTCACCGGAACATCTCGGTGCTTCCTTCCCAGATAGACGCAAACAAGTGTCTGTATAACCACAACACCCCAGCAATGGCAAGACAGCTGAGAGTTCACACCCTTTAGGGATGAAGATCTGGGTTGCTCCATCAGGCAAACAACACAGACCGGCTCATGTCCTGGTCAGGTGTGGGAAGTCATGAAAGGAAGGTAGAGAAGAGAGATCATGAGTGTCATGGTCTTCGTATCAGCTGTGGTTCCAGGGGATTTCATCTGTTTCATGAACACCCTCGCCTTAATTCTTCACAGGGATGAGCTGCCACCAGCTGAGTGGAACTCTAGGAATGGTTGACTCTTTACCTGCCCTCTCAGGGATGTGATTAGTATCTGCTCCTAAAGATGGAGGTATGCCCTGGGTGTTGAGAGGTTGGTATGATAAAAGGGTGCGCACGGATCCAAGTGTTTCAAGTGGGGGACAAATCAGACAGCTCTTAGGCACCACTCAGGTCATTTCAGCCTCTTCTTTCTGGAGGCTTCTTGTTTTTCCTGGCTGCCAGGAGGCAGCCAGCTCTGTGTGGCCTGTGACTCGCCTCACAAGGATACAAACCAATACCCTTTGCCCCATGCCCATGCCAGGCTACTCTTGCCTTCTACTCTGGAGCTACCCTCTTGATACTAGGTATGAGATGCCGTGAACCTGGGCACCAGCCAGGTATACACAAGTCAGAATTGTGGGACAGTTAATTCCCTTTGGGGAAAACCTATGGAATATGGGATCCAGAGGACCAATTTTTCTTTCCTGCTCCACGGACTTTCTTGACAAGTGCTACTTCTTATGAACACCCAGAAGATGTCCCATTACATTGAGCAATCATGGGAGCTTGTGACCAAGCAGTGAGGTGGCCTCTTATTGGCTCTTCTCTTCCCTGACTCACTCCCCTTTTTCATGACTCTTGGTTCCCTGGGGCTGCACTTCCTGTTAGTAGCCTCAGTCACTTCCTTCTGGGTAGTACAGGCTAAGACAGTGTTTGCCAGTTTATCCCCATTTTATAGATGAGAAACTGAGGCACAAAGAAGTTACCCAACTTGCTAAAGTTCACATATCTAGCTTCTTTACACATAGGTCCACCTGACTCACAATCCAGCTCTTAATTAAAAGGCTTATTAGAAGACAAACATGACCTAATTGTTGAAGACATCTAGAATGATGAAAAAACAACAACAACAACAACAAAATAGTTTTGTAGATTCAGCAGTCCCAGTTTGCATGGGATGGTGCATAATGAAAGTCCTGGACTATAAATGATCAGAAGTGAAATGATGGTTAATCAGTGAGATTGAACGCAAGGCCAGTGCCTTCCCATGTGGAGTAGACCAGTGTAGCGAAAGTATTCTGTAATATGGACATACTAAGGCAAAAGCATCCTGCTGGAGAAAGGGAGGGTGTCTTTGGTAAGCACTGAGGAGAGAGAAGCGTGGGAGGAAGGAAAGGGAGGAAAATAATTTAGAAATAGTTACAGGGCAAGGGGATTTCTCTAATGTATTGGCACATGAAGTATATAGCAGGAGTGTGAACTGGAAGTTGGTACGCCCTGGGGTGTGAAGGACTAAGCTGAGAAGCCTGGACAGGGTTCAGAGATGCGTGGTGTTAACTCACAAGGAGGCCCATGTAGAGGAGATATCAGAGAGGGACCTGACTCCGTTACTCAGGCATATACAGTATCCAGTTGTTTCTTAATCATGTCAAGAGAAGTCCACCCTCTCTCACACAGGCATGTGAGCCAGACTATATTTCTTAATTTTTAAAAAATTATTTTGGCAGGGGGCAGAGGGAAAAGGAGAGAGAGAATCTGAAGCAGACTCCAGTGGGGAGCCTGGTGCAGGGTTTGATGTTAAGACCCTGAGATTGTGACCTAAGCCAAAATCAAGAGTCGGTCACTTCACTGACTGAGTCACCCAGGTGCCCCATCTCCTTTTATTCTGCTGATTAAGGGAGAAACCACTTGTATACCCTTAGAGATGCTTAGAGACTGAGAGGTAGGAGTTCAATTTTGCACTGCTTAACAAAGATTGACTGTTTAAGAAAACTAGAAAGTAGTGCCAGATTAGAAGCATAGTCACTGACAAAAATACTGAAGACTGTGTTCTGAAACCCAGTAGTTACTCTGTCCAATAGGCCATGTTGGTTTGCACTTAATATAGAATCTGATGAAATCCAGAGGGTTAGTTAGAAGGTTAGTGATTTAAGAGTTAAGACAACAAAGGATCCATTCCCAGCAGACCCAGACATTGGTCCTTTTTGTAGAATTAACTTGTCAAAGGTATTAGGGCTTAAAATGCCAATTTCCACCAAGGTCTACATTTGAAATAGATTGATACAGTGGGGACAGATGAAAGAAGCTCTCCAGGCCAAGCCACCATCATGCAAGAGTCTCCTAACTTGTCCCCCAGTCAATAATGTCCCTCAACCCCTCCAAGAATTTGTGCTCATATCCCAATAAGAACTGTCCTTTAAAGAATCTAGTGAGATAACATCATCTTTCCTATCAAACCATGAAATGCATTCTCTTCCTGTTAAAAATACAATCAAACATCAGCATGCAGTCCCAAGGCATAGCCTGGCTCTGGCTTACCTCTGTCACCTTGTGTCTGGTGTTCTCCACCACATTCCAGCTTCAACTGTACCAGTGTTTTTTTTTTCTTTTCTGAAGTCTTTTTGCGGGAGATTTGCCATCTTCAGTCTCAGCTGAAAGGGTCCATGTCAGAGGGGCCTTCTTCAACTTCCCAAACTATGCCCCCAGCTAATTACCTACACATGTTCCATATCACATCATTTTATTTCCATTCTAGTAATTTCCATTACCGCAATCATCTTGCTTGTATCTTCATTTGTTCACTGTCATGGTCTCCAAAAGAGCAGGAACCATTTCTGTCTTGTTCACCGTTACATCCTTAGAACCTAGAAGAGTGCTTGGAACCGATAGCAACACGCACCCCAGTGTCTATACAAATACTGCTGAGCCAATGAAGAAGAACCAATGAACGAGGCTAAGTATCCCTGATGCATTTTTCCCATTTGTCTACTACCAGGATTCCTGCATTGATTACTGCTTTTATTCCAAGCTGGTCTTAAAGTCTTATCTCTCAGAGGAAAATGCCATTTTGTATAAAACGACCACCATGTCTTTGAAGAAATTTAGAAAGCTATTTTATGTCGGTCATTTATTTCATTTATTATTTTGCTTTGCATGTTATCTCAGTTATGACTGTGTATATGGAGCAAACTACAGCACTCTGGCATATGCGACCTCCCATCTATCTTTGTAGAAAAAGCTATATTGGAGCACAGCCCATAGTCATTTGTTTATATGTTTCCTATGGCTGCTTTGGGACCATAACAGCAGAGTCAAGAGTATTTCCTAACTGGTCCTTTACAGAAAAAGTTGGCTGACCCTGATACAAAGCAATATATGTTCAAAGATAGGAAGATGCGTGAGAAAAAGACCTCAGAACATCAGGGAAAAATCAAGAGCGTTGACTAGTATTGGCTTTGGGTAAAATCCAGGAACATTGATAGTGATCAAATTAGAAGTGCATCCTCAAAATGGTCTGGGTTAAAGCCTGAGGGAGACACCTACATTTCAGTGGTTAGGTCAGTAATCCAGTTTACAGGATGAAGACCAAGCTCCCCTTTCAGGCTAATGCTCCATTCTCCTATGGAGAAGTGTGTTGTTTTTCTCCTTTGATTCATACCAGCTCCCCATGCCTGCCTTTGTTAGTGTCTCCTCTCCATGCAATCTGGAATGTAGGGAACGCTGCCATCTTCATGATGAATGGTTTCCTCCATTGAATTGCAATTACAGGTTTTAATCAGTTCATTATTCCACCTAGTTTTTGGGTCCTGACAGTTATGCTGCAAAAACTAATTGAATTGGCTTTACCTCAAGGCATTCCCACAAGATCTTACCTTGCTATTTGGGGATTTTTTTTTTTGTCTGATAGACCAACTTAGCCTCAATTTCCTCTTCCAGCCTTAAAAAAAAAAAAGGTTTTATTTTCATATTTCCCCTTTGAAACATTTTGCACTCTTTTCCTACTTTGAAAAGGTATACTTTATTAAAAAAAATCAGTAACCTACAATATATTGTAGTATACATTGAGCTTCTTATATAAGAAGCTTTAGAGTGGATACAAAGTAAACCCTTACTCTTTTCCATAAACTCCCTTTATATCACTTAGAGCGGAAAAAAAAAAAAAAAAAAAAGAATGGAAGGGCTGGATTAGTTCTTTCTAAATCTTTGTTCTTCCACGTGCCATAAATTTTAGGCTATGAAAGAGATATTGCCCAGAGATAATGTTTAGCTGGCTGTCAACAGTGAAATTATCCTAGTAAGAACCCTGATTGGGTCCTCAGGTTTTTGGGTGCCTCTTACAGGACTGACCCCCACAAAATTCCCAAGGCTTCATCTGGTAAAGAAATCAAAATGCCAGTTTATCAAATCTCTACAAGAGATAGAACAGCCAAGGAGATCAGAATAATTTTCTTTCTTTGGTCAGCATGTTATGTTCTTCTAGGACATGCTACATGAGAAGCCAAACTATAACCCAGAAGGTTGTTTGGTGAGTACAGAATTCAAGCAGATGGTGGTGAGATTAGACAGTTGGCAATAGGTACACAGCTGTTTCTAGACTATTTAAGAGCTGCACCTTCAGAAGATAACAAAACCCCATTGTGGGTCGAAGTAATTTATCCTCTGAACAATCCTGGATGAATATCTCTAGCATTGGCCTCTACAGAGCCGATTTTCTACATGCATTTTATTGAGACATTCTTGCTTTAGATATTGTCAGATAATCAATTACTCCATTAAAGCCTACTCTTTCTGCCATAGGAATGCTCATCCTCTGAAGGCGATGTCATTATTTCTCATTTGATCTGTTGCATGTTAAATGTATCAGTTTGGTTCACAAAGTTCTAGAGTATCTCGCTGTGGTCTCTAGGTATTGTCACTATGTAGCAAACTTCCTCACCCTTAGCACTACTGACAGTTTGGTTTGGGTAATATTTAGTTGTGAGAACCAAAAATGTTCCCAGACATTGCTAAATCTCTTTCAGGACCCAAATCCTTCCTGGTTGAAAAACACTTTGATAGAGGATAGAAGGGTACAAGGGAGAAAGTCTTTTGAAGAATGTCGGGGAAGAGCCTTCAGACCCGTCAGGCCAGATTCTAGCTTCACGCTACTAACTGTCCTAACTTTTATTCCTCTGAGGTTCCCCTTACCATAATCAAAGTTTGAGAAGCAAATCTCAACTCAGACTTCTTTCCATGAAATTACTGTGTTTAAGTATCTTTCCAGGAAGCTCACAATTTTCTCATATCTTGTTGGGCAGGAACTTTATAGTGCCTAAGGAGAGAAATTTGCTCAGTTATACAGAGCATATTTTTATGGGGAGAGAAAAAATATTTCCTAATATGAGAGAGGTATAGTATCTATGAGAGCCCACAACTGACTGAACCTTGAAACCTAACTAATGTGCCTTTCAATTCCCTTTCATTAGAAAACTGACTCATGGAGCTTGAGATAGAAGAGATCTTCTGGTTCAACAACTTCATTTGCAAATAAGGAAAATGAATCTTAGAGGAGTGAATTGACATGCTTCAAAACACTACTAAAAAGAGGGATTTGAACTTGGGTTTTCTGACACCAAGTGGTGTGGTTTTATACTATGTAACTCCACACTGCCTCATATGTGGGTAGGTGATCTATTGGGGGTCCTACTTCAAGCAAATAGATATGATTGTTCATACATTACTTATAAGTCTTCTATTCCCCACCATGTAACCATACCTGGTAATGCTTTTGTAATATACTCCTGTATATTGCTTTTGCCCATGGCCAGTGATATGTCTGCATCTATTATGAATGTGGAGTACATCATGTTTAGATCAGGACATTAAAGGTTTCTGGCCCAAATGCCAAGTGGTATCACCTTAGAGCATGAAGAATTCCTCACCTATCCACTTACAGAATTTCACCCCCACCATTAAATAACTATTTCTTTAGCTTCTTTTAACTTGTTAAAATGAGAACTATTTCTTACTAATATCCCTCATCCACAAACCTTAAGTTCCTAAAAGCTGCATCCCAAGATTTTCCACCCAAATGCATGGTCTATTCTTAGAAATAGTAAGCCATGCTCATTTCTATCCTCTATCTTCCTGTCCTTCCCTCCGTCACATTTGAATCACCCATGTCCCTGTCTTTTGTTTCTTTAGGTCATGCCCGACCCTGCTAGTTCTCCAGAACTACAAACCAAAGTATCCCCAACAGAAGATGTACTACGTCATTTTCACTGCAATTCACAAACAGCAGCCCACGTCCTTTACCATCCCCATCCAAAAAAGGCTGCTCTTTGAAAATAAAACTACAAGGTCACTTTTTCCCCAAAATCATTTAAAATGTTTCTTTTCTATTAATCAGAAGGTCCTAGGACAAGCCCAGTGCTGCTTATACTTGGGGAGAAGGAAGCAGCCTGGATGAGGGGCAGCATTTACCAGCCCTAGGCAGATACCTTGCATTTCTGTGGCTGCCCCCTTTTGACAAGAAGGAAGAGCGGTAGGGCAGTTGATCAGACAAAATGTAGTTATTGCTAAAAGGATTCAAAGGTGCACCATTCAGTACTAGCTAACTTCCAGATTCTTTACAGAAATAGTTTTCTTTCAACAAAAGTGAGAGAACAGAGGAGCTATAAGGAGTGAGGGCAGAAGAGGAAACTAATGCGGTAGGTAGAGAATTCTGGGTGGAAAAATGCAAGCCCCGTAGGCACATGCTGAATGAAGATAAGAATTCCAGAGAAGGCTTTGATGTGATATTAGTGTCTTCAAGGGTCTATGACAGATTTTTTAAAATCCATTTTTAATTTATTATTTTAAATTTTATGTTTAACCACTCTGTCTCTGAAACTTAGCATACATATCAGGATTTGGGCTCTCAAGCCAGACAAATCAGGATTAAATACCAGCTCCGGTCCTGGTTAGATATGGGAATTGATTAAGTTCAATTATCACGAGACTCTGTTTTCTCATCTATAAAGCAGAATAAATCAATTAACAGAGCCAGACTCATATTTAATGGTCAAGAAGGTCAAGGAAGGTAGATGAATGGATATATGCGTGGGTGGGTAGAAGAACCTGAAACTCTGGGTCCATCAGGAGTCTAAATATAATCTGAATTCTTACCTAAAGGAAACAGCTTCATTTTGGTAGCCTTCATTGACAGTGCAAAAGAATTAAGTGTTCATTCTTCAGGAAGGACAGGAGACCTCAGCCATCGATGTCGAAGAAAGTAAAACTTCATCTGCCTTGAGTGTTTTTGCTTTCAGGAAGTGGAAGGCTTTTATTGAAGTGGTGGCGCAAGAATTGCCTCAGAACTTTGTTCTGGACTCCGAGCTCCTCAGATAAATCGATTTTTCTCTAATGAACCAAACCTCTGAAACTTGCTCTGTGATATCGCAGGCACCTCTGCCCGAGCTTTGTGGCCAGGCAGAGCCCAGCCTAGCCACGGGGCTGGTCTTCCATTTCCATCTCGATGTAATTAGAAGGTTTCTTTCCTCTGAGTCGGAGAGCGGCTGGCAGAAGAAATGGTACAGGCACGTCCCACAGGGTACTGTGGAGGAACAGGCAATCTAACTGTTGATGAAGGGGCTGTCGGGGCTCATTATTATGTAGGGAAATGCTCCTCTCTGCGGCAAAAAGGTAAGGGGTTATGCTTCATGCTGATGAGCTGATTATTTGGCTCATTCCAATTGGTACTGGATCTGAATGGAATCATGTATTTTTCCTTAATTCTTCCAATTATCCAAAGACTCTCTGGGAGAGACATTCTTTCCTTCCAACTGGAAGCACAGAATAACTCTCAACTAGAGGCTTGGTGATTAGCACAGCAGATCTGTCCGAGCAGTAGCCTCCTTCACCAGCATGCAGTTGCCCATCAGGCTAGATGATTAAAGAGGGACCGTGCTCACTCTCCCTTGCTTCCTTAATGACCTTACTCGACAGTGAATCCCATCTGGAAAGTGCTTGCAAGCCTCTCAACATGTGTAATTGCCCCCATGATAGGGTTTAGGGCTCCTGTAGACCAGGTCAGAAGTCACACCTTGGGGCAGAGAGGGCACCATGGTTGGAAGGGACTTAGGGAGAGTGGATGTGGGGACAGTTCTCTAAGCAAAGAACAGCAAGTGTTGACTATGCGCCTCTGACTCAAAGACACAGACTCAAAGACACAACAAGCAATAATAGCATCCTTAATAGGCAACAACAACAAAGAAGCCAGTTGCCTAAAGAGAATACGTCTGGATCCACCATAGCCCGATGCTTCCGACCAGGCTCTCCAGAGGGGCACAAGGGATCAACAAAGCTTCCCTCAGCCCTGCCAGCTTGATGGTCCTGCTGTGGAGAGAATGACAGATGTTGTAACAGCAAGAACAGTATAGATTGAATGCAATCACCATGGGGCCATTTATTTATTTATTTATTTATTTATTTATTTATTTATTTATTTATGCAATGATTTACAAATGGTGAAAGGTCAGAATTTTAAGGCAAAAGGAACAAGGCAGGTGTGAGAAAAAGAAGTAGAGGTTGGATTCAAAGAGTTTCCATGGTAAGGATATTTGATGAGCATTTAGCCCTGGAAAATTAACCAAACCAGAAAACCAGCCAATCAACCAACAGACCAATGACCTAGGCTTTTTGTTTGTTTGTTCTTTTTCTTTTTTTAAATTCCTTTTCTTCTTTTTCTTTTCTTTTCTTTTCTTTTCTTTTCTTTTCTTTTCTTTTCTTTTCTTTCCTCTTATTTTTTAAAGTTATCTATGGATGAACTTAGCTGGGATGGAGGTACCTAGAACATTATTTCCCAGGCAAGGAAATAAGGCCACCTAGAATGAATAAATGCTTGCCTTCCTCTTTTCAACCCTAATCACTTGACTGAAATTAAAGTCTTCAAACTGAACTCTGTGGTGGGAACTCTGACCTCAAGAATCTTATACTTAAGATTTTTTTTTTTTTACAGCTTCATTGAGGTATAAATTACATGCCATAAATTTCATCCACAGTGAGTGTAAGAGTCAATAATTTTTAGTTACTTACAGTCGTGCAATCACCACCACAATCCAGGTTAGAATATTACCATCATCCTGAATTTCCTTGTGCCCACCTGGAATCAATCCTAGTACCCCTCCTCTCAGACTCAGCCCAGCAAACCATCAATCCTTTTTCTAGAGAAAATTTCTTCCTCTGGACATTTCATACACATAGTTCTCATATAATATGTAATCTTCTACATCTGGCTTTTCTCATGTAGCAGTGTCTTTGAGACTCCTCTGTCTTGTAGCATATATCAAGAGTCTGTTTCTTTTCTGTGGATGAATAGTGTTCTTTTGTATGGGTATAGCTACCACCTCCGGTTTTTCACGCATCAGTTGATAGACACTGAGATTGTTTCCAGCTTGGGGTTATTACATATAATGCTGCTATGAACATCCATGCACCGTCTTTGTGTGGATGCATGTTTCAATTCCATTAGGAGTGGAATTGCTTCGTTATGATGATAAGAGTATATTTAATTTTTAAGTCACTGGTAAAGTTTTTAAAGTAGCTATATCATTTTAACAATTCCATAAGCAGTGTGTGAAGTTTCCAATTTCCCCCCATCCTTGCCAACAGTTGTTAGTGTCCATCTTTATTATGGGTGTTCTTTACTATGGGTGTTCTAGTGACTGTGTAGTTACATCTCACTGTGGTTCCGATTTACATTTCCCTAATGACTAATGATCTGAACATTTTTTCTTATGCCTTTTAGCCCTTTGAACATCTTGCTGAAATGTTTATTCAGATATTTAGCCCATTTTATAATTATGCTTTTTTGTCTATTTATTAGTTAGTCATTAGAATTCTTTATATATTCTAATAGAAATCCTTTATCAGATGAATAATTTGCAAATATTATTTCTCAGTCTGTAACTTGTATTTTTTTGTTTTTCTCACTGTATTTTCTGAAATACAAATATTTTTTAATTTTAATTTTTATTATTTTATTTTTATATCACTTTATATATTTGAATACATACTCAAATATGTATTTTTATATCATTATGTAAATTAATTTAATATTTTAGAATCAATCTTGTTTGATCTGTATCATTATGGACGTACCCACTGTCTTGATGACTATAGATTTATAGTAAGGTTTAAAAGTGAAGTCCTCCAGCTTTGTTCTTTATTATAAGTTTTGGTTATTCTGGGTGCTATACATTTTAAAATCAGTTTGTCAATTTCCACAAAAAGTCCATTGTAATTTTGTTACAGATGACTTTGAATCTATAAATCAATTTGGGGAGAATTTCATCTTGCTAATATTGAATCTTCTACTCTATGAACAGGAATGTCTTTCCATTTATTTAAACTTTAATCGCAGTGATTTTTGTAGTTTTTAGTATATGAATTTGCACTATATTTGTTGAATATATTTATATCGTTATACATTCCTATAACCTTGCTAAACTCATTTATTAGTTCTAGAAAGGGGTGTGTGTGTGTGTGTGTGTGCACGCGCGCGCACGCGCGCGTTGCATCTTCCTTCCCAATCTGGCTTTTTAAAATCCCTTATTGTACTAGTTAGAATTTCCAGTATAGTGCTGAATAGAATACAGAGTTCAGGCATCCTTGCTTTGTTCATGATCTTTAAGGGACATTGACTCTTTCACTATTAAATATGATGTTAGTTGTGGGAATTTTCATAAATGCCCATTATCAGATTAATGGGGTTTTCTTCTCTTCCTAGTTTAAGAGTCTTATAATTAATGAGTATTGGATTTTGTCAAATCCTTTTGTATGCAGCAGTTGAGATGACTATGCTGTCTCTGTCTATTGCAATATACACCATACACGATACATTGTACACTGTAACGCAATGCACTATATACTGTTCATTATATTAATTGGGATGTGAATATTCAGTCAGCCTTACATTGTTAAGATCAATCTCAGTCATGGAGTACAATCCTTCTTTATATTTTGCTGGATTTTGTTTCTGATACTGTGTTAAATTTTTATATTGATGTTTATGAAGAATATTAATCTGTAGTTATTACATTTTTTTCCTTTGTATTGTTTTTCTCTGGTTTTGATATCATAGTAATACCAACCTCATACAATGTGTTGGGAAATGTTTCCCCCTCCTCTATTATCTGAAAGATTTTGTGAAAGATCAATATTATTTTATTTTATTTTTGATAGAACACCAGTGAAGCCATCTGGGCCTCAGTTTTTCTTGGTAGGAAGTTTTATAATCACTAATTTAATTCCCTTACTTGTTATGGGTCTATTTAGATTTTTCATTTCTTCTTGAGTCAGTTTTAGTAAATTGTGTCTGTAAGAATCTGCCCATTTCATCTAAATTGTTGTGGTATCTCTGTTGCCTTAAATAATACCTTCCCATTTTTTAAGGCTCCTTTATTCCGGATTTTGTTAATTTGTTTGATTTCTTGTCAGTATAAATAGTTGTCAATATTGTGAATCTTTACAAAGAACAAACTTTTGGGACTATTGAGGGAGGTCATTGAGAGTATGTGACCACTAAATTGACCCATGAGCTGGACCCTGGTGATTGGAGACTCCTCACCCCATTTCCAGTCCTTGGAATGTGCATTCTGCTCCCAGAAGCTGCTGCAAGGACATAGACTTGAGATAGTGTTTTAGTGTTGAGACCATCTGGATGGTAGTAATGGCTGAGCCCAGTGAAGGTCTCTGTATAAACTTTTGATTATGGCATGCAGGTCCAGACGTCTACTCATTTTGCAGCTGCCCACAACAAGCCTCTTAAGTAAGTTCCCTTGCTCATTAAACCTGTCATCTACTAATCTGGAGTGGCCTGCCTCTTTGTTTGGTCTTTCCCTGCTCTCTCTGTATGAGAGCTGGTTTTAAATCACACCCAGGGAGCTTCTGAGGAAGTTGCAAACTAACACCATCACTGATTATTGTTTTTTTCTGTTTTCTTTTTTATTAACTTCCACCAGAATATTTATTATTTGCTTTCTTATGCTTAGTTACACTTTAGTCTGTTTGCATTTTTCTAATCTGTTATGGTTTAAGGCACTGATTTTAAGGACCCACGTGATTTTCAAATATAGTTATTTAAAGCTATAAATTCCCTCTAATCACTGATTTAGTTGCATCCTATATATTTGGATATATTGTGTTTTATTTTTCAAGCAGTTCAAAATGTTTTTTACTTTTTTTGTAATTTGTTTACCATGATTTATTTAGATATGAGTTTCTTTTTTTTTTTTTTTTTACAATTTATTTATTTATTTTAGAAAGGGAGAGCATGAGCAGGAGGGGCAGAGGCAAAGGGAGAGAGAATCTGAAGCAGACTCTGCACTGAGTGGGGAGCCTAATGAGGGGCTAGATCTCACGATCCTGAGATCACAACCTGAGCTGAAACCAAGAGTCAGCAACTTAACTGCACCACTCAGGTACCCCTAGATAGGAGTTTTTTAAATTTACAAATAGGTAGGGCATTCTCTCCCTCTTTTTTAAATTTCTGATTTAATTTTTGCTTTGGTTAGAGAACATATTTTGAACGATTTAAACTCTTTTTTACATGTACTGAAACTTACTCAGTAGTTTAGCGTATGATCTTCCCTGAGAAATGCACCCTTAAAATGAATATGTATTTTGCAGTATTAGGTGAAAGGTGCTACATATGTTGATCACATCAAGTTAGAGAATAGTACTAATCAAGTATCTATAGTCTTTCTCATTGTCTTGGGAATGGGGTATTTATGTCTTCAAATGTTGTTGTACTCTATATTTTTACCTCTGTCCTATTTTTCATGTGTTTTGGGGCTTTGTTGTTAAGTGTGGATAGATTTGTAATTATTGTATCTTCCCAGTGAATTGATCATGTTATCATCATTTAATATCCTTCATTGTTCATAGTGAACTTTTTTTTTAAAGGAATACAGAATGATGGTTTAATTTATGTATATAGCAAAATGATTGCCATAGTAGGTTCAGCTCACATCCATATTTTCAAATAGAGGAAAAAAGAAAGAAAGGAAAAAAAATTTTTCTTCTCCTGATGAGAACTCAGGATTTTACTCTCTTTAATAGCTTTCCTGTATATCATACAGTGGTGTTAGCTAAATTCTCCTGTTATACATTACATCCCTTATTTATCCTCTTTACCCTGTAACTGGAAGTTTGTATCTTTTTTGTAAATTTATTTTTTATTTTTTTATTAACATAGAATGTATTATTTGCCCCAGAGGTGGTACAGGTCTATGAATCATAAGGCTTACAAACTTCATAGCACTAACCATAGAACATACCTACCCCAATGTCCATAACCCAGCCACCCTCTCCATACCCTACTTCCCCGGACAACCCTGTTTGTTTTGTGAGATTAAGAGTCTCTTATGGTTTGTCTCCCTCCCAATCCCATCTTATTTCATTTTTTCCTTCCCTACCCCTCAAACCCTGCATTCTGTCTCTTAATTTCCTCATATCAGGGAGATCATATGATAATTGTCTTTGTCTGATTGACTTAGTTTGCTCAGCATAATACCCTCTAGTTCCATCCATGTCATTGCAAATGGCAAGATTTTGTTTCTTTTTATGGCTTTTGATGGCTTCATAGTATTCCATTGTATGTGTGTGTGTGTATGTATGTATGTGTATGTGTGTGTGTGTATACGTATAAATGTATATACGTATACATATATGCACATATGTTATATGTATATATATACATACATACATATAACATGTGTGTGTGTGTGTGTGTGTGTGTGTGTGTGTGTGTGTGTGTGTGTACCACTTCTTTATCCATTCATCTGTTGATGGACATCTAGGTTCTTTCCATAGTTTGGCTATTATGGACATTGCTGCTATAAACATTCGGGTGCACGTGTCCCTTTGGATCCCTACATTTGTATCTTTAGGGTAAATACCCAGTAGTGTGATTTCTGATTCATAGGGTAGCTCTATTTTCAACTTTTTGAGGAACCTCCATGCTGTTTTCCAGAGTGGCTGCACCAGCTTGCATTCCCACCAACAGTGGAAGAGGGTTCCCCTTTCTCCACATCCTTGCCAGCATCTGTTGTTTCCTGACTTGTTAATTTTAGCCATTCTGACTGGTGTGAGGTAGTACCTCATTGTGGTTTTGATTTGTATTTCCCTGATGCCGAGTGATGTGGAGCACTTTTTCATGTGTCTGTTGGCCGTCTGGATGTCTTCTTTGGAGAAATGTCTGTTCATGTCCTCTGCCCATTTCATGATTGGATTATTTGTTCTTTGGGTGTTGAGTTTGATAAGTTCTTTATAGATTTTGGATACTAGTCCTTTGTCTGATATGTCATTTGTGAATATCTTCTCCCATTCTGTCAGTTGTCTTTTGGTTCTATTGACTGTTTCCTTTGCTGTGCAAAGCTTTTGATCCTGATGAAGTCCCAGTAGTTCATTTTTGCCCTTGCTTCCCTTGCCTTTGGCGATTTTTCTAGGAAGAAGTTGCTGTGGCTGAGGTCGAAGAGGTTGCTGCCCGTGTTCTCCTCAAGGATTAGGATGGATTCCTTTCTCACATTGAGGTCTTGCATCCATTTTGAGTCTGTTGCGTTGGTGGTATAGTGGCGAGCATAACTGCTTTCCATTTTGAGTCTATTTTTGTGTGGTGTAAGGAAATGATCCAGTTTCATTTTTTTGCATGTGGCTATCTAATTTTCCCAACACCATTTGTTGAAGAGACTGTCTTTTTTCCATTGGTCATTCTTTCCTGCTTTGTCAAAGATTAGTTGACCATAGAGTTGAGGGTCTATTTCTGGGCTCTCTATTCTGTTCCATTGATCTATGTGTTTGTTTTTTTGCCAGTACCGTACTGTCTTGATGATGACAGATTTGTAATAGAGCTTGAAGTCTGGAATTGTGGTGCCACCAACTTTGACTTTTACAACATTCCTCTGGCTATTCGGGGTCTTTTCTGGTTCCATATGAATTTTAGGATTTGTTCCATTTCTTTGAACAAAATTGATGGGATTTTGATATGAATTGCATTAAACATGTAGATTGCTTTAGGTAGCATAGAGATTTTAACAATATTTGTTCTTCCAATCCATGAGCATAGACCATTTTTCCATTTCTTTGTGTCTTCCTCAGTTTCTTTCATGAGTGCTTTATAGTTTCTGAGTATAGATTCTTTGCCTCTTTGGTTAGGTTTATTCCTAGGTATCTTATGGTTTTGGGTGCAGTTGTAAATGGGATCAACTCCTTAATTTCTCTTTCTTCTGTCTTGCTGTTGGTGTATAGAAATGCAATGATTTCTGTGCTTTGATTTTATATCCTCACACTTTACTGAATTCCTTTATGAGTTCTAGCAGTTTTGAAGTGGAGTCTTTTGGGTTTTCCACATAAAGTATCATATCATCTGCGAAGAGTGATAGTTTGACTTCTTTGCTGATTTGGATGCCTTTAATTTCTTTTTGTTGTCTGATTCCTGAGGCTACGATTTCTAGTACTATGTTGAATAGCAGTGTTGATAATGGACATCCCTGCCATGTTCCTGATGTTAGTGGAAAAGCTCTCAGTTTTTCCCCATTGAGAATGTTATTTGCTGTGGGTTTTTCATAGATGGCTTTGATGATATTGAGGTATGTACCCTCTGTCTCTACACTTTGAAGAGTTTTGATGAAGAAAGGATGCTGTACTTTGTGAAATGCTTTTCAGCATCTATTGAGAATATCATATGGTTATTGTTCTTTCTTTTATTAATGTATTGTATCACATTGATTTGTGGATGTTGAACCAACCTTGCAACCCTGGAATAAATCCCACTTGGTCGTGGTGAATAATCCTTTTTTTTTTTTTTTTTAAAGATTTTATTTATTTTATTTGACAGAGAGATCACAAGCAGGCAGAGAGGCAGGCAGAGAGAGAGGAGGAAGCAGGCTCCCCTAGAGAGCAGAGAGCCCGATGCGGGGCTCGATCCCAGGACTCTGAGATCATGACCTGAGCCGAAGGCAGCGGCTTAACCCACTGAGCCACCCAGGCGCCCCGTGAATAATCCTTTTAATGTAGTGTTGAGTCCTATTGGCTAGTATTTTGGTGAGAATTCTGCATCCGTGTTCATCAAGGATATTAGTCTGCAATTCTCTTTTTTGGTGGGGTCTTTGTCTGGTTTGGGGATCAGTGTAATGCTGGCCTCATAAAATGACTTTGGAAGTTTTCCTTCCATTTCTATTTTTTGGAGCAGTTTCAGGAGAATAGATATTAATTCTTCTTTAAATGTTTGGTAGAATTCCCCTGGGAAGCCATCTGGCCCTGGGCTCTTGTTTGTAGGGAGATTTTTGATGACTGCTTCAATCCCCTTACTAGTTATGGGTCTGTTCAGGTTTTCTATTTCTTCCCAGTTCAGTTTTGGTAGTTTATATGTCTATAAGAATGCATTCATTTCTTCCAGTTTGTCAAATTTGCTGGCGTATAGTTGCTCATAGTATGTTCTTATAATTGTTTGTATTTCTTTGGTGTTGGTTGTGATCTGTCGTCTTTCATTCATTACTTTATTTATTTGGATCCTTTGTCTTTTCTTTTGATAAGTCTGGCCAGGTGTTTATCAATCTTAGTAATTATTTCAAAGAACCAACTCCTAGTTTCGTGGATTTGTTCTCCTGTTCTTTTGGTTTCTATTTCATTGATTTCTGCTCTGTTCTTTATGATTTCTCTTCTCCTACTAGGTTTAGGCATTCTTTGCTATTCTTTCTCCAGCTCCTTTAGGGGTAGGGTTAGGTTGTGTACTTGAGACTTTTCTTGTTTCTTGAGAAAGGCTTGTATCGCTATATAGTTTCCTCTCAGGACTGCCTTTGCTGTGTCTCAGAGATTTCGAACAGCTGTGTTTTCATTTTCATTTGTTTCCATGCATTTTTTTTTTGGTGGGGGGAATCCATAATTTTATTTAACTGGCTATGTATTTAAATCTTAAATGCATTTTTTTCAATTCTTCTTTAGTTTCCTGGTTGACCCATTCGACCTTTAGTAGGATGCTCTTTAGCCTCCATGTCTTGGAGTTCTTTCCAGCTTTCCTCTTGTGATTGAGTTCCAGCTTCAGAGCATTGTGGTCTGAAAATATGCAGGGAATGATCCCAATCTTTTGGTACTGGTTGAGACCTGATTTGTGACCCAGGATATGATCTATTCTTGAGAATGTTCCATGTGCACTAGAGAAGAATATGTATTCTGTTGCTTTGGGATGGAATGTTCTGAATATATCTGTGATGTCCATCTGGTCCAGTGTGTCATTTAAGGCTTTTATTTCCTTGTTGATCTTTTGCTTGGATGATCTATCCATTTCAGTGAGGGGGTGTTAAAGATCCCTACTGTTATTGTATTATTGTCTCTGTGTTTCTTTGATTTTATTAATTCATTTATATAGTTGGCTGCTTCCATGTTAGGGGCATAGATATTTAAAATTGTTAGATCTTGTTGGACAGACCGTTTGAGTATGATACAGCATCCTTCCTCATCTTAGTATAGTCTTTGGCTTTAATTCTAATTGATCTGATATAACGATTGCCACCCAGCTTTCTTTTGATGTCCATTAGCATGGTAAATTGTTTTCCACCCCCCTCACTTTAAGTCTGGAGGTGTCTTTGGGTCTAAAATGAGTTTCTTGTAGACAGCATATTGATGGGTCTTGTTTTTTTTAATCCATTCTGATACCCTGTGTCTTTTGATTGGGGCATTTAGCCCATTTACATTCAGGGTAACTATTGAAAGATATGAATTCAGTGCCATTGTATTGCCTGTAAGGTGACTGTTACTGTATATTGTCTCTGTTCCCTTCTGGTCTACTACTTTTAGGCTCACTCTTTGCTTAGAGGACCCCTTTTAATATTTCCTGTAGGGCTGGTTTGGTGTTTACAAATTCTTTCAGTTTCTGTTTGTCCTGGAAGCTTTTTATCTCTCCTTCTATTTTCAATGATAGCCTAGCTGGATATAGTATTCTTGGCTGCATGTTTTTCTCGTTTAGTGCTCTGAATATATCATGCCAGCTCTTTCTGGCCTGCCAGGTCTCTGTGGATAAGTCTGCTGCCAATCTAATATTTTTACCATTGTATGTTACAGACTTCTTGTCCAGAGCTGCTTTTAGGATTGTCTCTTTGTTGCTAAGACTTGTAAGTTTTACTATTAGATGACAGGATGTGGACCTATTTTTATTGATTTTCATGGGGGTTCTCCATGCCTCCTGGATTTTGATGCTTGTTCCCTTTGCCATATTTGGGAAATTCTCTACTATAATTCTCTTCAATATACCTTCTGTCCCCCTCTCTCTTTCTTCTTCTTCTGGAATCCCAATTATTCTAATATTGTTCATCTTATGGTATCACTTATCTCTCGAATTCTCCCTTTGTGGTCCAGTAGTTGCTTGTCTCTCTTTTGTTCAGCTTCTTTATTCTTCTTCATTTGGTCTTCTATATTACTAATTCTCTCTTCTGCCTCATTTATCCTAGCAGTAAGAGGCTCCATTTTTGTATTGTACCTCATTAAAAGCTTTTTTGTTAACAGCCTGGTTAGATTTTAGTTCTTTTATTTCTCCAGAAGGGCCTTTTATTTATCCAGATATGGTTTCTCTAATATCTTCCATGTCTTTTTCGAGCCCAGCTAGCACCTTGAGAATCATCATTCTGAACTATAGATCTGACATATTCCTAATGTCTGTATTGATTAGGGCCCTGGCCTTCAGTACTGCTTCTTGTTCTTGTGTGTGTGTGTGTGTGTGTGTGTGTGTTTGTGGTGACTTTTTCCACCTTGTCATTTTATCCAGATAAGAATATATGAAAGAGAGAATTAAATACTAAAAGGGTGGGAAAGACCCTAGGAAAAGGTACACTAACCAAATCAGAAGAGACCCCAAATTAGGGGAGAAGAAAGGAAGTAAAAAGAAATTTTAAAAAATTTACATATATATTAGACTGGTGAATATATATTAGAACGACCCATTTGATTTTGGGTGTATTTTGGTCTCTTAGAAGAAACTACCTCTCAAAATTTTAAAGAAGGAAAAAGTCATATATATTCAAAAACAAGGGTAAACACGATGAAGGGATGGACTATGACTGTAAAGATGAAAATTTAAAAAGAAATTCTAAAAAAGAAATTGATAAGTTGGTTGGAAAAGGAAAGAAAAAGAAAGTGGAGAGAATTTGCTCAGACTGAAGACTAGAACAAAGCCCTGTGCTAGATTTAAGGTATATTTTGATCTATTAAAAGAAATTGTATCCCAAAATTTTTTAGAAGAAAAAATCCTATATGTGTGCAAAAATAAAGTTAGATACAATGCAGAATAAAATATGACTATAATAATGAAGGTTTAGAAATATTTTTTTTTAGAAAGGTATTAAGATAAACTAGTTAAAAAATGTTAAAAGAGGAAAGAGGAAAAGTTAAAAAATATATAATCAGGAAAAAAATAAAAAAAAAATTTTAACTAAATTGTAAAACTAAAGAATCATGGGGAGAAAGCCATGAATTCCGTGCTTTGCTTTCCCCCTCTCTGGAATTCCGCTGTTCTCCTTGATCAGTGAGCTTGGTCTTGGCTGGATTTCTTGCTGATCTTCTGCAGGAGAGGCCTGTTGCCATGATTCTCAAGTGTCTCTGCCTAAGGCGTAATTGCACCGCCCTTGCCAGGGGCCAGGCTAAGTCATCTGCTCAGTTTGCTCTCAGAGCTTTTGTTCCCTGAGCGCTTTCCGTAGAGCTCGGAGGACGGGAATGAAGATGGCGCCCCCCCAATCTCCGCCCAGAGGAGCCGAGTGCTCAGGGCCCCACTCCTCAGTGCAGCCTCAGAGAAAAGCTGTCAATTCCTCCCATCTCCCTGGTCTCCTGCCACACTCTGGAGCTCACCCAGTCTGTGACCAGGTATTTCTGTCTTTGGTGCACAGCCCGTTTGGAGTCTCCAAACCCAGCAGCTTCCTGCAGCCCTGCTCCTCCCAGAGGACCGTAAGTCTCCCCAAATCTTCCACTTTTGGGATCCGTGCTCAAAGAGCAGTGACCTGACTGTGCCTTGGATCACAATTTAAGGTGACCCTGAGCTGATAGCCCCCCCCCCCCCCCCAGCTCCATCTCTGCAGTCGACTTCTCCGCTCTGACACCTGGCAGCTCTGCCACATTCAGAGACCCCAGGTCTTTCTGTGACCCCGCAGGTCCTGAGACCACACTGTCCCCACAACCCCACCCCCCAAGCCCCCCACCCCTGCATAGCTTCTGGAGCGATGTCCCTTAGTGCAGCAGACTTCTAAAAGTTTGATTTTGTGCTCTGCTGCTCCACCGCTTGCCGGGAGCCGGCCCCACCCCACCCCGTTGCCTTGGATTCACTTCTCCACACGTCGTACCTTACAGAAAGCGGTCAATTTTCTGTTTCTGGAATGCTGCTCTTCTTCTTTTCGATGTCCCATTGGGTTTATAGGTGTTCAGAATGGTTTAATAACTATCTAGCTAAACTCCCATGACCTGAAGTCATTTCAGTCTGCTACTCCGCCATCTTGTCCCCCCCCCCTGTAGTGATCTTTTTTAAACAATGTACTTGATATTAATATAATCATTCCAGCTCTCTTATGGTTATGTTTGCATGGTATATCGTTTGACAGTTTTTTAATTTCACCCCATTTGTATCTTTGAATTTAAGTGTGTCTCCTATAGAGAAGATATATTTGGACTGTGATCCTTAAATCCCGTCTAACAATTTCTGTCATTTGATGGCAATTCCATAGTCTATTCACATTTAATGTAATTATTGTCAGGTTAGAATTACATCTACCATTTTGGTCTTTGTGTTCTATACGTTTCTGGTCTTTTTTGCTCCTTTATTGCTCCTATGATTTTTGTTAAATAGAATTTTTAATTATATCATTTTAATTCCTTCACTGGTTTTCTTACTATTTTATTTTTCTAGTGGTTGTTCTAAGGACTATAATATGTACTTTAACTTATGACAATCTTCTTTAGACTGATAGTAAACTCCTACTTTTCTTGTCCTCTTTATTTTTTTATGTGGATTTGAGTTACCATTTGGTGTCATTTTATTTCAACTTAATATGAACTTAAATGAAATGAAATATTTTTAAGTATTTTTCTTATGACATGTCAGCTAAAAAATAACTCAGCCTTTGCCTGGCAATCTCTTTATTTTGTCTTCATTTTGAAGAATAGCTTTTCAGGATACAGAATTATGGTTGACAACTTTTGTTTTGATTTGTTTTTTGCTTTCATCACTCTGAATATGTCATACCATTGCATTCTGACTTCAATTGTTTCTGATGGTAAATCAACTGTTGGTTTCATTTTCGGTGTCCTTTGTATTAAGAGCATATTTTCCTTGCTTTTGGCTATGAACAGCTTGGGTACAATGTGTCTAATGGATCTTACTTGGAACTTTTTGAGCTTCTTTGTTTCAGAGGTTATATTGTTCATTGGATTTAGGAAGTGTTTGTCCACTGATCTTTCACAAATTTTTTTCTGGCATTTCTCTGTCCTCTCTTATTCTGGGACTGCATTGATATGTGTTTTGGTATCCTCCGAGTTTGAGGTCTTTATTCCTCATAACCTTTTCTTCTATGTTCTTCAGAGTGGATAATTTCTATTGATCTATCTTTAAGTTTACTGATTCCTTCTTCTGACAGCTCAATTCTGCTATTGTTTTCCTCTAATGAAATTTTCATTCTAGTATTATATTTTTTGACAGGCAAAACAATTTATTTATGTGGACAAAGTGGTTTACAATGATTTGTAAACAGTCAACAATGATTAATGAAGTTATATTAGATAAAATGAATTTTTTCTGTATCTTACTGTGTTGCTCTAGCCCATGTGCATCTCTGGTTAATAGAAACTTTTGCCAATACTACAAAATGAAGTGGTCCTTCTTTGCTTTCTATGTCAAAAGCTTGAGTCCTTAACAAAGCTATACATGCTTCTGTGGCAAAGCCTGTAGTGTGCTGTGTAAAGAAAATTGACACTGTAGCTATAGTCATTTTCTATGTCGTGGTGCAAATTACTACAAGATTAGTAACTTGAAATAACACTAATTTCTGGAGTTCCTATCACGCACATGTAAAGACAGAGTCACACAATGATATGTGGATAACTTAGATTCTGTTTGGTTTGTTTTGCTTGTGTGCACAGCTTTCCAGTCAGCTGGAAAAGTTAGCAAGGCCCCTTATCAGTATATCATTTCCCAGATTTTCCTGCTAAATTTCTGACTACTGTGCCACTTCATTGCTTAACCCAATGAGGTCTACATCTTAGACTAACTGAGCTGTTGGTCTCTGATTCACTTGTGGCAGAGCTAGCTATGATTACCAACAATGCTGTTAGGTACGGTATTGTTTTTCCCTCTTGTTGCAAATACAGTCAGCCCTCTCCATCAGTGAAACTTCTAGTTTTCACAGACTCGCCCACTCTGGTAGAACTATCGTGTCAATGATTGAGGAGGAGGGGATGGGAGTACCCCAAAACAAGGATGCCACAGACTTCCAGTTGTCTATTCTTTCGTTGATAACTGCTTCCCAACTTGATGTATACATATGGTTGATTTCCAAAGCCCCCAAATTTATCTTTTTAAATTTTTTTTTCTGGTTTTATAGCTGGTTTGGGGGGAGAGGATTTGCTGGGCAAAAACTGCCATGTTGGAAGTTCTGTCTCAAAAAATTATTCTTGAAAGAAGGAATAAATGAATCAATAAGAATGCAGCTATCATCATTCCCCCTTTAAAACAAAAATTCAGACATGGTATCCCATGCTCATCCTTTTTATTATATATCAAGCCCCCTCGTGATCTTAATCTAGATCTTTGATTACTAACGCCCCTTTTAATTTGCGGTTCCTGGACTGGATGCAATTTTGCAGACATTCTCCCTCATTTAAGTAGTACAATTTACCTCTGGAGGACAGATTTCCTGGGACTCTCTCTTCCTGTGTTCAGTAGTCAACAATAAAGGTTTATCTTTTCAATAGACTTTGTTTAGGCTTAGACTGAAGGTCCATGGTAGGAAAGTAGTGAGAAAAACCACTAGAATAAATTGCCATGGGAGAATTTGGGGTTGATACCATAACTGTTTATCAATCTGGTTTTGATGGTGGCCATAGAAATAACAATAGAAATAAAAGCCAACTGTAGTAGTATCAATAAAAACCAACACTTCTTGAAGGATTTTCCTATTTCAGGAACCTTTTTGGGTGCTTTACAGGTTACTTATTATCCCTTTAATCTTCACAATGCCACTGATGGCAAAACCGAAATCAGCTGGAGTAAGCAACCTGCTTAAAATCGCTGAACTGGCAAACGCCTGAGCTGGAGTTTGAGCGTTGATACTGTGGGTCCAGGGCTGGTCACTTACTGACCAGGCAGTGCTGCTCATTATCCAGTGAGGGGAGTTTTCTCATACGGGAGTGCCTTGCCTTACTGTTGCCAGTTCTGGGGCAGACTGAGGGAAGATGACGGGTGTACAATTTTAAAACAAGTTCAATTTGCAGCACATTTTAGCATTGCATGGTCCCAGTTCATGCAGATGTCTCTGCTTTACCTCAAAAACTTGCAAGTCCCTAGGAAAATTCCCTGCGAAGCAGGTCCTCTGGTTGCTGAAGCAGCCACAATGCTCTGCAGGGCGGAAATACCTCCAGCATGATAAGTAGCCCCATCGCCTCCACTAGAACAATGGTACACAAATCACGATGGGGCTGGAGAATTTAGATCACAATTGCTGGCAGTCCCTGAATCAGAGGGCATTGGATAAGTGGAACAAGAGGTTGTGAAAATAAGGTGATAGTTTCCAATGTTTTTTTGTTTTCTTTTTTTTTTTTTTGACCAATCTTATGCAAACCACACAGAAAGAACCAGAATACCAAGTTGCTTGAGAATAATGTTGCTGAAATCCAGATAGATCTTATAACAGAAAAAAAAATGGAATCGTGTCTGGAATGGAGAAAGCTCTATCCAATTTCATCCCCGAGTTCTGGAAGTGACAGAAAAGGCACAGGTTATGCCAGCTCAGCCTCTACGACCCCCTGAGCACATTTCTATTAGCCTGTGAGCCCAAATCCTCATCCTAGGAGAACAAAGCTTCTCCTGCCTCAGCAGCATTCTGCTTCCCTTGGAAACAGAGTGGGTAGGGCCTCTGTCCATAATATGCTTTAGTTTTAATAGGAGGTTCATAGAAGGAGCTGTTCTTTTCAATTTTATTATGGTTTTGAAAATAAAGAAGGATTTGTTGCTCTTCCCATTGGTTCTCCACCAATCGTTTTGGCCAAGGAGACCTCAACCCTATTGCTTTGTGGTTTCCATAGCACAAGCGTACCCACCTAAGTGGTGTTATGATACTCCGTCTCTCTCAACTCAATTGTGTGCAATGGGAATGATAAAAAGATGTTGTTTGGCTATTTCCCAATTATAAAACACCTATTTAGTACTGGTTAAAATGTACTGATAACTGGATTCCAAAGGACAGTCATGTTCAGGGCTTGGGAAATAGAAAGATGTTACTGTGCTTGCTGCCTTAGGCTATGGACATTACTTATTCATTCCATCATTCATTATTTTATTAAATAGTGTCTGCACATGGCATGGAGTAAATGCAGAGGAATTACCAATATGCAGAGGGCACGTGAATTGCCTTACTTGACTTCTCCATCTTTTCTCTGTCACTCCCGTTCCCTCCTCCATCCTATTGTTCACTCACGTCTGCATCTATCACATGTCCTTTTTGTGAATACAAGTTCACTGTTTTTTCACCAAAGAACCAAGCATTCAGTTGCCTCCTACCCCAATTTGCCTCCTACCTGCCTCATGTTAGCTCTTTCTTTTTCATTTGCACCTGTTTCAGATTATTTCTCCATCAACCCCCCCCCTTTTTTCTCTCTCTCTCATTTCCCTTGGAATCTACCACATGTTTTTATTAATGCAGAGCAAGAATAATTATTGGCATGCCTACTTAAATTCTCTCTGTCATTTCCCTCAACTATAAAATGAGAGTGATTAACAGTAGCTATCTGATATGTTGTTGTCAGACTTCAATGAGATCATATTAGAGAAGTGCTTAAAATAATACATACCACATGGCAAGCACTCATTCATTACTCTTCACATCATCAGGTCATTCCAAACCCTTCTAAAAAAGTACACAACAATTTTCTCCTGGTAACCAACAACATCAGTAATAATAGCATTGGCATTAATTAGATTCCATGTGAAGTACCTTATCTCATTAATTATTACCATGTCTGTTTTACTGATAAGGAAACGGGGCTATAGAAAATTAAAAATCGTTCTCTGACTTCACCTCTGAAATGTGTTTGGATGGGCTTTTTGATCAACTGCTGAATGGACTAGATTTATAAGGTACTTTAGACCATCTGATTAAGGGTGAGTGATGTCACAAATCACAGTAGTGAAGGGATTACCCACTCTTATCCCTTCTAAGTGCTTTCCCGACAGTATCACCCTCATCAACTATTTTGGGAAAGAGGGCAATAAGTGTGAGAAAGGAGTGCAGGTATAAAGCCACAGAGAGGAAATTGGCAGCTGGACCTGTGGGTTCTCTTGTTCCTGAGAATACAAATCACCAGGATCTGGGGCAGGTGGTGACCCTGTCTCACAGCTAAGTCTACCAGAACTGGTTAATTCTGCCAACCCGACCCTGTAGGAAGGGTCCACAAATGATGGATGGGATGAACAATAAAGACAGAAAGGCTCATCTCACAATCAAGGACAAGACATTGCTGCACTGCTCTAGGCATCAAGAACTAGAAATGTAGTTGAAGTGGTAAGACACGTACTGAACCTGTTCAGTGAGTGAAACTTTCTGTCTTCCTAGAGTTTTATGAAAACTCCTTTAAAAGAGCATGCTTTTCAGACCCAATCAGCAAGGCTTAGTTCCAGATGATTCATGGATTACCCCCCAAGTTCTTCCATTCTCATGGTCTCTTAAGTGGTAACTGGCTTGATTAAAATAAATAAATAGGTAGATGGATGGATGGATGGATGGATGGATGGATGGAGTCTGGATCTGGGTAGGGCAGGATCAGGGAAGGAAGGGAGGGCATCATCTCGAGCTTGGGTTGGGAAGGCATGGGGATGATGAGCAGTGGGGTCTGTGACAAGCATTCATATATGGGACATGCTAGAGCCTTTCTTGAAGAGCAGCAGGGATGACCAACAGAGATTGGGGTTTAACATAAGAAGAAAGAGTTGGTGGTGAGCTCAGGCTCATTTTATTGAATGGCTTGCCTACAGCAGAGGTCAGTTTTTATTTTTTACGTCTACCTTGCTCAAAATGGTGCTGCAACTATGATAGTGGCGCAACTCCATAGACCTTCGTTGAATGGATGGTCTGATGGCCAGTCCCTTTCCTGAGAGTCTCTCGAAGCACCTCCTGAATTCTTCCACTACTTGGAAGCTCTATTCTGATGCATGTTCGGCTTCCATGCACGATGCAGACCCTGTGACTTGAAGAAACTTAGCTACTTCGCTTATGCCCCTGTTGCGTCGGCATTGGTTATAATCCCCTTCCTTCATTCCTGAGAATTTGAAATGCCCAGGGCTTGTGTAGCTACAGCTGGCCTATCCTCTGAGATCAACACCTGGTGGGTTATAGGAAGTGCCCGTCCTACTATCCTGTAAGCCCTTTTTATGGATGGAGGGAAGAGGAGTGAGGTGGGGAGCTAGGGAGTAGATCCCTTATCCATAAGGCATCTTCCTGAGAAGGTTTGAAGCTGTAGTTCTCTGCTGGAGCTGCACATTAGAGTCATCTGGGTGAACTTCTAACGTGCCCAGCTGCCCACATTCCACCCAGGACCAATGAAATCAGAACCTCTTGATGTGAGGCTCAGGCTTGGTCTTTTTTAAGCTCCCCAGATAGATCATATTGTACTCAGAGTTAAAAGCCCATGAGTTATGGTTCTCTAACTGTGCTGCAATCAGAATCCAAAATCGCATGTGGTTGTTGCAAAACCCTCAAAGCCCAGGCCCACACTCCATACCATTTAAATAAAATTCTCTGGGGTGAGGCCCAGGTATCAGCATTTTTACAAGTCTCCCAATCATCCCAGTGAACAGTCAGGTTCGAGAGTACACAGTTTAGGAGAAGGTGAGGACGTGTATGTCCTTGGTATGCTGAACCACTGTTATTTGCTAGTTGAATGCCAATTAAATGCACTGATTTGGGGTTTCGACTAAAAACTACATTATATGCCTTCTGCTCATACAAGGTTCAGCCTTGACACAAATAAGCATTAGTGGTTAAGGAAGCAGCAGAGAGCTAATTACTTTATTTTTTATATCATGATTCTTAGGCATCAGAAATAACAGAAATAAAATTATCTGTTATTGCTTCAGTTCAGATCATCATAGCAATCTTGAGAAGTAGATAGTATTATTGCAGTTTTTAAAGATGAAGAAATTTATATGTAAAGAAATTAAGGCACCTATCCAAGGTTACCTAGGGCATAAAGTGCTGGAATCAGGATCTGGCCATAATATAATGACAGCAGATCCCACGCTCTGCTGAGTACACTTGGCCGCCTTTATTTTTAAGGGTGGCTTGAAATATAATTTACATACCATAACGTTCACCTGTTTTAAGTGCACGGTGATTTCTAGAAAATTTACAGAGTTGTGCAAACATCACCACCTCCAGTTTTGAAACATTTCCATCATCCCTAAAACATCCCTTGTGCCCATTTACTTGACTGGCTTTTAAAGAACATTGGGCTAGAAATCAGAAGAGCGGGGTTTTACTCCCAAGCCCATCATTCACCTAATCCTCTGACCTTGAAGAGTCCCTTAAACCCCTTAGACATTCTGGATCTCCTTTTTTTTTTTTTTTTTTTTTTTTAAATGAGTCACTTAGAGATGGTAATTCCTGCCATAGGATCAAGGTCAAATAAAACATTACTTAGAGAAGTGCTTGGTAGCTAAGAAGAGCTCAGAAGAGTAGAAAGGCTGCATTTTTTTCTTTAATATGCTGAAAACCATTTTGCACCTTCCAAGTGCTTTCGATCTGAAACTGAACTCAGAAAGTTGCAATAACACAAGGCGAGCTGTTTCTCCCTCCTCCTTGTTTTTCTCTTCCACCAACACCTTCAACCCCTTGAGGCCTGTCTCACAACACTCCTTTGGGTGTCAGAAACCTACAGCAGTCATCGGATCTCATGACAGTGTACGTCCCTTTTGAGCACCAGGGTAGCCCAGAGCTCTGCTTGGGTTCTTACGGGCCTTAGCTGTCCCTGGCAGGAGCCTGCGGTGCTCATATGCTCCTGTAATGACTAGCTGTCAGGGAGATGCATGGCATCCTTTAGCCGGAGAATAAAAACAGATGAGCTGGGTGGTGGCATTTCTCTGGCCCTGTGATTAGCACTCTGATGGGTGAAGAGGGGCCCATCTGAGAGGTGTTACATCATGGCAGCTGGGGAATGAGGCCAAAGGTTTATGACATTCATCTAGGTCCCAAAGCAACAGTCAACTCTGTTTGAGCTCAGCATTTCACCTTTTATTTCCATTTTTTAAACCCTTTGCCTGAGCTGGTTCTCTACCTTCACACAGCTTGGACTGTGAACATCCTGAGAGCGTGTTTAGCCTTATGATTTATTCTAGATGCTAGCATTAGTAAGTATTCACTGAAATAATAATGGAGCTTCAGTCTTCATGCGATTCCTTGCATGTCATTTTGTCTCCCTCTCGCAGTATTTGGGTCTTGCCTTCCTGATAGCAGCAACACATAGAAATTCACAGACTTGCCACTTAGCCTCTCAGAGATCTTCATCATGGCTTTTTGATGACTTCAGTGATGCTTTACCTGATTGTGATTTGTCATCCCCTTTCAAGCCAGGTCCATGTTTAATGTCCTGTCCAGCACACAGAGAAGATAAGAACCTTCTGTGGGCAGAGGGAGAGATAATTGGGATGCTCAGCCCCCTAACTCTTCTGGAAAGGTCAGTCGAGAAGACTTGAATTTATCATTCAGGACCCGGAATGCTGTGGCATTTCTGACGGTGCCCAGAGCTCCTGCTACAGCCCTGGGACCAGGCACCCACATGAGAGAAGTGGGGCTTCCTCCTCCTGAGCTGCAGACGGATTTCAGTATCTCCAGCCACAATGAGAAGCAAGAATAGACAGCTGCACAGAGAAAGGCAATGGTGATATAAATACATGTTTAATTGCACATCAATTACAATTACTTACTAGGCTGCATTTATTTAAAGGGAGTGTAATTAGAGCAAAAACCTTGATTTAATCATAACCTTATCAAACACAGACCCCGTCATCTTCCTGTGCTTGCGCAGTCTGTGTTTCCCTCTGTGCCACTTGCCAAGGGCCCGTTTGGGACAGGAAGGAGGCTCTTGCCAAGAATTCTCATCTCATCTGGGACGCCTGCTCAGAAGCTGCTCAGCGGCTCATCCTGTCTCTTCTTCAGCAGCTCATGATGAGAAAGCCTGATTAGCTAGAATGACTTATTGGAAATATAACTCATCCCTGACGGCAGGCTTCATAACCCAGGAGCCCGAGATTAGTAAGGACATTACATAGGTTCAGCCTCCGGAGATAAATTACTCCTTGGAATGTACCTTCTCACAGCCCCTAGATCTGATTTCTCATCAGCAGTGTTGGGCCCTGACTTGACACTGCCGCATAGGGGTGGACAGCAGGCAGGCCGACTGTCTCTCATGGTTAGCTCCAGGCTATGTCTTTGTCCACCTACCTCTCTCTTTCTCTTGGCTTTTCTGTCCGTGGCTCCCTGGAGGCTGAGATGCTATCTCGGACTTTCCTGAAGAAGAACCCGCTCTTTCCGTGAGTGTGTTGAGAAGCAGTGATCTGTTGTTCCCCAGGTACTCGGGGTCCTTTCTTCCATGACCTTCTCCACGGTTCCTGGGAGATAAACTGGAAACAGACTCTACCTCCATTTCGCAGTTTGGAAAGTGGCGGTCCAGACCTAGCAGACAGCTCTGTCAAAGGCAGGTAGTAACGAAAACAGGCAAATGTCTGACGTTTTGCTCTTGGCTGATTTGCCCCTTCGTGCAGTTGTTTCCTACTCTTTCAGCTAACCAGAAAACAGGTACATTTCTGGAATGTTGGTGTTAGTAAGTCACGTGTGCTGAGCAAGTGCAGCAAGTGCTTCCTCTGTGCTATTCTCCTCAGCAGAGTGCAAGGTGGCCGCCATTGTTCTTCCATCCCATGGATGAGAGAGAGGTGAGTTGCCTGGCTTGAGATCATGGCGTTAGAGATGCAGCGACCGCTACTGTCTGTGGAACGCGGGGGCTTCCAGCCGGGTGCTGCATTGCACCCTTTATGTATCTTGTCTCATCTTATTTTTACAACTCTGGGCTGGGAGTTGTTATCCTCACTTTGCAAATGAAGAAAATAAGCTTTGAAAAGTGAAGCTCATGGCATACATGTTTCATGACTAGAAAATCGGATAAAGCCAACTTTTGGATCAAACTCCCAAATGCTTTCCTCTAGACCCACCCGTCCTCACCCACGTAGCTCCCCTAGCCAGCCAGTGGCACAATCCGAAAACCCAGGCACCGTGCTGGAAACTGCCATCACCTGGCATATTGTGTCTGTTACCAATTTCTGGCCATTTCATATTCTGTACCTCTTGAATATATCCCCTTTCTTCTGCTCATTGCCAGCACGCTGGTCCAAACCATCATAACCTCCTGTTTGGACTCCTGCAGTTACCATCCAGTGGGTTCTCCTGTTTCTTCTCTCTATTCCATCCATGCCATTTCCTATATATTAACCAGAATGAACTTTAGAAAATGCAAATGGGGACATATCACTCTTCTGCTAAAATCACTCCAGTAGTTCCCCACCCTTCTTATGGTAGAGGCCATAATCCCTTCTGTGGTCTTCGTTTCTCTCCAGGGTGGGATCCCTACCTATCTCTCTGGTCTCTTCTCAAACTGATCTCCGTATCTCCTTGCTCCAGCCCTTTGGTCTCCTTTCATTTCCTCTTACATGTTCTCTCCCCAAATACAAACTCCGTGGCTGTGATCTCCTCTACTTGGACTCCCTGCCAACTCTCCTCACCTTCCTCTGCCTCCTTAACTGTTCCCCATATTTGAATCTCAACTTAAGGGTGGCCTCTCTGAGGAGGCCCTTCCTGACCCTTCTGTGTAGATCAGAACCTCCCGTCACACACACAAAACACACACACACATCCACTCTTTATTATGTACTCACGTGACCAGTCCATTTGTGCTTGGCTCCCCGCTGGGCTCCAAGATGTAGCGCTGTGGGAAATAACTGTGTCCATCTCATCGGGGTCTCCTTGGCACCCAGTACAGCAGCTGACACCTAGAAGGTACTCAACAAGTATTAATTGAAATAATGACTGAATAGGCTCAAATCAGTCTAGAATCCATAATCCATTCCTTCATTTCTTTCTATCTGGCTTCCTCCTTATTCCACAACTTCTTTACTGTATCCCACAGCCAGGGCTCTTCTTTCACAAATGTTTTTTTGGCACGCTCGTCTTGGGCTCTTGCCTTTAATACAAGCCCTAGCCAGAACTTTCCTTTCCTTCCAGAATAGTCTTTCCAGCTCCCTTTCTTCATTCTGCCCAAGTAACACCTTGTAGCCCCTCTACACAGGCTGGGCTCCCAGATACCACTTTGGCAAAGATTACATCAGCCGGTGCTGCTGATATAATATCTATAGCACAGACTTCAACAGAGTCGCCCAGGAGGGAGACATGTCGTTCAGCGGTAGATGACGGTATTGCAAGGGGAAAAAAATGCAAAAACTCAGAATGAAAAATGGAGAAATAATTGCTCAGAAGGAAATATTGAAGAAAACTATGGGAAAAAAGTGAAGAAAAGAATTGAAAAATGAGACTTAATAGAGCCTATTAAAACTGATGGAATGGGGCTTTGGAGGACATTCTGGGGAGAAGCTTTACCAGCCAGAACCATTGGTCCTTGAAGGCTGGGCCAGGCACTGTGCTGAATTCTGGGACCAGAGTCAATGCAAAACCGGTGCTGACCTCAAGGAGTTTCCAGTACCAAGCCAGGTGTGCCAGGCGTGCACGTGTGTGTGTATGTGTGTGTGTGTATTTGCATGTTAGGGAAGGAGAGACGAGCGGCAAAACGGTAAGTAATCACTCTTTCATCCATTCACTAAACATTCACTGAGAGCCTGCTCTGCACAGGACACTGTTCCAGGCACTGTGTCTCTTGAGACACGACAGTAAATAAGGAGACGTAGCCTCCTGCTCTGAGAGTTTGTGTTCTCGGATGGGAGTGGGGACGGCAGCAGGGAGAGAGTAAATAACAGAGGTGAGTAAGACTTATGGCATATAGGAAGGTGGGGAGTGCATTGGAGAACAGGAATTTGGGAGGGTTGGGGGAATTCTGAGTGCCTGGGGATGGAGTGCGCATGCGCATGTGTGTGTGTGCGCGCGCGCATGCACGCGTGCATGTACACGTGTGAAATAAAGTAGTCACGATCTGTCAGAAAGATACCTCGTGCCTGACGTCGGACCTGTGTGTCTCCCTGCTTAGCACATAATGAGTTCTCAATGTACTGTAGCCATAATTGTCTTAGTATCACAGCTACAATGAACTCCCTTCATTCCTCTTTTGCAAGGGAAATTAATTAGGAATATGATTTCCTTCTTTCCCTCCTAGTATATTTTTTTATTTCTTCCATTTCCTACCAGCTGAGAAGTGAGAAAGAGTTAAATGCAGTCCTAAAGCACAGAGGCTGTTCATTAGGGTCTGATTTATAAACGTTTTACACGGCCGCCCAGGCATGTTGGCATGCACTACATGCTTACAAATTAGGCCTTGATACCTGGTTCTGCAGCAGGGGGTTCCTGTTCAACAACCAAGCCCAGGGAGCTGGATTTCGGGTAGGCTCCACCATCCCTGACGTTTCTTTTCCGCTGAGTGTCTGCTTAGGTATGCATATGTAGACATATGGCGTCTGGATGAACATAGTCTTCTGTGCTTTGGAACGTGTGGCTGGGCCTGCCACCTGCTCCAGGTAAATCTATGCTCTGAGTGTGTCCCTTGTGGTTAGGAGGCAATGATGAGGTGAAGGAAGTCAATCATAGCCATTTGATTCCTCTTTCTTGGCATTTGGCTGTTCTGTGGCTCTGGTCAGCCCATTCAGAGGGGGACGGTAGGAGGTTGGAATTTGCATCAGTCTCATTCCTGTGGTTAGGGAAGTCAGTGGAATTCCAAAGAGATGGGGCTTTTTAAGATTAGATTTTATTGCATGGATGGAAGGGGACTTATCAAGCAACCACACCCTTCTCCAAGCCCCCAGGCATTCCTGAAATCCACTCACCTAAATCCTTCCTGAGGGATTCTGATCCCCATTGCCTGAACCCCATTTTCTGTTCAGTTTCATTCAAAAGCATTTATTATGTGCCAACCCTAGGCAACAGCACACTTCCTGGGGTCCTGGGGGCAAGATATAAAAGGACACTAAAGACATGATAATCTGCACTCAGAGAGCTTGAACTCTAGCAGCTGTGAACACTAATGGTTAATATGGATTGAGCTCACCTTCAACATGCCAAGAGCTATGTCAAGAATGTAGTATCTCATTAATTCCCATAACACTGTGAGTTAGGTAATATCATTAACTCTGTTAAATTTATACCTAAAATGAAGCTCAACCATAAGGGGGCTTTGGAGACTGAGTATCAGTGTTCATACTTGGGCTTAAATTGTTATTATCAATGTTACTTAAGTAACAAGTTACTTAAACTTCTGTTACTGAGTTTCCCCATCCATTGAGCTGGAGTAACAATGTTATCTACCTCATAGGGTTGTTGTAAGGCTCGAAGAAGATAGAAGATTGAGTTGTTGGTATTGGGTGTTGGCATGTAGCAAGCATACCAGAAATGTTAGGTGTTTTTTAGCAGTAGTTTCATCAGTGTCCTCAATCTGTCATCAGTATTGCCCAGAAGAGACCAACGTGTTTAAAATGGCCAACTCTAGACCCTCTGTACTCATTTGCATTTGTGACCTATCTGCCCAGTTTAGTCACATTCTCAAGCCAACTGGATGGTCATGAAGTATCACAACACAATAATATAAGTGCACTCTGGAGATAGCAGTGATTCAGCATCAAGTCAAATCTACAGAGCCAAACACACTGTTTTAGGTGCCGAGGAGTCAACAGTAAATAGTTTATTTGGCACTTTGTGTCCAGAAAGATGAGGACTGGAATCTTGCTTGCCTGCCCCTTATAGTTGTGTGTTCTTATGCAAGTTACCAACCTCTATGCCAATCCGTGTTCTCATCTTATGAAACTGGAATAACAAGAGTATCTACCTCTTAGAGGTATTTGGAGCTTAAGTGAGTTGAAAAGTGAGTCCCTGCACAAAGAAAATTTTTTTTAAGATTTTATTTATTTTTTTGACAGAGACACAGTGAGAGAGAGAAAACAAGCAGGGGAAATTGGAGAGGGAGAAGCAGGCTTCCCACCGAGCAGGGAGCCCAAAGTGGGGCTCGATCCCAGGACCCTGGGATCATGATCTGAGTTGATGGCAGATGCTTAATGACTGAGCCACCCAGGTGCCTCCACAGAGAAAGTTCTAGCAAATATTTATGTAAAGGTCTTGAGAAAGTTTATTTCACAAAGAACCAGCATTTATAGGCAGAGTAGGTAATTTATAGGTAATTTATAGTAGTAGGTAATTTATAGCATCCCCTCCACAAAAATGGTAAGATTAGTGTTATTAATCAGATCCTACAGATGAGGAGACTTAAATAGTTTATACTAACCCAAAGTGGCATAGTGATAAAATTGGGTTTGAACTCACATCTCCGTAATCTAAAACAAATGTGTTTCCCCACCATGTCAGCTACGATCATTAGGGAACAGTTACTCCTTGTGCGGAGGACACGCATACATGGGAACATTCACGGGAGGGTCCGAAGAGGAAGGGAGTGGGAAAGGCAGATGCGGGAAATGCACTGAATAAGGAAAGAACCCCGCATTGGTTAGGACAGACGTGCTCGATAGAAACGAACATAGTGGCTGATTGATGTGGGGAGAAACTATGAATGGACAGACACATGACTTGCCAATAGGTTTTCTGCGGGGAGACACTGACGTCGAGGAACTCAGGCTTCCACCTGGCAGGAGGGGAATTGCTGTGGGCGCTACTTAGGGACGTGGAAACAATTAGGGCGCTGGGTTCCGTGCACATAAATAGAAAGAGCGTGTGGCTGTGTGGGTGCCGTGCGGTGAGCAGTAATGTGACGGCTGAATACGGGAGCTGGAAAGGCACACGGAGACGCGGGATAAATGCTTCCTATAAATAACTATCACTCGCAGGTATTTCGGAGGCTTCTCTGTTTGTGAATATTTGACATTCACCCCTAAGGGATTGCATATTTCCTCATCAAAAGGAAAAGCAACCGTGAAGCTGGTGACTGGATGTCTGATTAGAGCTTTAAACATTTACATCGTGTTAGCTGCCGCAGCCGCCACTCTGGCTCTAGCTCTGAGCGCTTGGGGTCTAATGGATGCTTCACGTGTGACGTGTTGGGGAAGCCTTAGCCATCAGTGCTGGTGAAAGCTTACCACCAACTGCAGAGATCAGTTTTCTTTAAAAAAAAAAAAAAAAATCCTCGTTTTTCTTTCCTGTGATTAGTAAAAGGAGTCAATGTCCCCTACTCAAGGCAAAGGTATTCATGGTGCTTATTAGCCATGATGCCCAGTATGGGTGGCAAGCTTTTGGCATTCATTCATTCATTCATTTATTTATTTATTTATTTATTTATTTGAGAGAGAGAGAGAGAGAGAGAGTACGAGTTGGTGAGGGGCAGAGGGAGAGGGAGAACCTGAAACCGACTCCATGCTTACTGCAGAGCCCGTCGCGGGGCTCAATTCCCATGACCCCGAGATCACGACCTGAGCTGAAATCAAGAGTTGGATGTTCAACTGACTGAGCCACCCAGGCTCCCCACTTTTTGCATGTTAAATTTCAGAAAGCCATCTATGAATTATGGGCACGGTGCCGTGATAATTTTAGGAACATGATTATCTCTATGCAGTGCTTTGTAGCGGAAGCCTCGCAGGCTGGAAATCAGATGGACCAGAAACTCCCTGTGTGATACCAAATGAGTTCCATGCCTGCCTTCTCTCAATGTTAAAAGTAGGATAATAACTATTCTGAAAAAATTAAATGTTATATATAAACTATGCAGCCTAGAGTCTGGTATAGTTCAGGGTTTCCACAAAAGGTAATTATGATTATGCCCTAGAGTCAGAGCGGCAAAGGACTGCCCGTTTGTCCCCACGGCAGGCATCCTGGTGTGCGGAGCTGGTCTCACTGCTTCGGTGCCACAGCTTTGCATGAGGACAGAAGGCAAAGAATCCATGCAGAGCTGCTGTATGTTCTTTCCTCCTGAGGGGTATAGAGGAAAGAAAGTCTACTTGCTCTGTAGCCTGATCCCTTTGAAAAAATAGCCCAAGCCCAGAGGGACAGCTGAACCTATGGTTATGAGTCGTAGTAGATGTAAATACTGAACAGTACATTGATTTTTAGATGCTTTTCCACTAACTTGACTTTGACTCATGGGAAAATAACTTGAGGTCTTCAGTTTTCTCATCTATGAAGGGAAAGAAAGAACGGAGGAAGGACGGAGGGAGGGATGGTCAGAGGGATGGAAGAAGAGAGGAAACCTGTATTAGTCAACATGTATTGAAAGTGTACCATACTCGGGAACCATTCTAAGTACTTTCTACAATAGTGTAGGTCATACAATCAACAATCCCATGAGTTAAGTTACTTTTACTACCCGGCTTTGTAGATGAGAAAGTGAGTATACAGTGTTTAAGTAACTTAGCCTGGTAATTGGATTAAGCTAAGGGTAATTCCTGGGCTTGCCTTTATACTATCCTAGTAGAGTGTGCTACTCTACGATGTACATTTATTCTAAACTACCTCCACCAAAGTCACGATATTGAGCTCATTAAAGCCCTAAGTTACCTTTTAACTCTACATGCCATAACCCTTTTATGAATCCTTGGCAAGGGGACATCAGGAAATCACCAGTCACTGACATGCACTTACTGGAGCATTGACAAGCATGTGTTCGATGTGTTTACTGGGTGGCAGGTGGCAAAAGTTACAGCAGGCTCTCAATAGCGCAGCAAATCACTCTGGATTTCACACCACCGTGGTATGAATGCCTAGAAGATACGTTTATGTGAGTATTCTGCAATCCGTCACTGCTAGTGGTTGGAATATGGTATAGCGCGAAACAGCCAAAAATCTCTCCACAGTTTGATTTTTCATAGTACTTAGCATCTGAAATGATAACATTTGTTTACTGGCTTATTGCCTTTCTCCCCTTGCCCACCCTGTGGACATATTTGTTTCCCCCCGGAGTAGGTGTCTTGTTTACTTGTTCATTCTAGAATCCCCAGCACCCACAACAGAGCTCACGCACTGTGGGAATTACGTACATAGCTGTTGAGTGAACAGTGAGTGAACATGACAATGATGAACCCTCGTATAACACTTTACATCATCTCCCTGAAGCTTAGAAAATGCTGGCAAATGTAATGTTCCATTTGATATTCATCAACAGCCCCAGGAGAGAGCTAAAATTACTCTCCTCACTCTACAGAAGAGGAATCAGAGCATCAAAGAGGTTATTTGAATTATCCAAAGGCATACAGCATGGAAGACTCCAATCCCTTTGACTCAAAGCCTCACACTTTTTATTTTGCCACATTGCAAATTAAACTATGAAAACATTTTGGAGGTACCACATCACTGAGCATTTCACAAACCCAGGTCCTTGACATAATTGGATCAGTAAGCGAGGTGAGGCAAACAAATAATTTCTACCTTCCCAGTTCCACAATGACTCTGAAGAAAAGAGAGTACATGACTGAGGTAGATGACCAACGTTAGATGAACTCCATTTAATTTTCTTTACTGGGTAGAACTAAGAGGAAAAGCCCGTCTCCTAAAGCCAGTCCCTACACTTGCTGTCCAAAGCAAAACCTTAGCTTCATTCATAAGAATCTCAACCAGAGCGAGCCATACTCAGCAGAGTGTTGTACTGCTTCCATTTCTACCTCTCCTTCTTCCATGCCCCATCTGAAGGAACTGGTGTCCGCAGTTAGCCTGCCCAGGTTCAACCCCTAGGTCTGCCTCTTTCCTTCTGTGCAGCTTTGGGGCAAGATAGGTAACCTCCTGGTGCTTCATACCTTCACAGAATTGTGAGAAGATTAACTATGTGACCATATATGAAGTCCTTAGCTCTAGACAAGGTATGTGACCAAGGGCTTGTTCACTCGTGGCTGTTACCATCATGATTTTCATTGTTGTTAGTGTTCTCACATCCAGATGACCTTGCCTCAGCCATCTTCTCCTCCCCCAGGGTCACACTGGAAGAAACAGCTCATCCTTCTCTGCCGTTCTCTTTACCTCCCTTCTAAATTCTCAAACCACAGTTTCCTTTCATTATAGTCCTAAATGCAAGAACAAGACCATTTGTTTTCTCACAGCCGGGATATGACTCAAAATTAACATTCCATTGGAAGAATTGGAAGCCATCTTGTCAAATGAAGGACAATAGATTTTATTTATTTATTTGTTTGCTTGTTTGTTTATTTATTTATTTTTAGAGCATGAGAGAGAGCCACGCGTGTGTGTGTAGAAGTGGGTGGTGGAGAGGGACAGAGGGAGAGAGAGAGGACAATCTTGAGCAGGTGCCACACCCAGCACAGAGCCTGAAGTGGGGCTCAATCTCATGACCTGTGATCATGACCTGACCTGAAATCCAGAGTCAGATGCTTATTAACAGACTGAGGCACACAGGCGCCCCTAGATTTCTTTTTTTTTTTTTAAATAGTGACCAAGATCACTGACTATCTATCGCTTCCTCATTGTGCTACTCCTGACTAGTCTGTTGAACTCCAGTCCCAAACACCACCCCCGATGGCCTGAGCGATACTTACTTTGTATCAATCTGGCATTGATCACATTTGTGAGGGCAGCATGTGAGTTGGGCTCCTGTTTCTGCAGACAAACCAGGTGGTAAGGGTTGGGGGGGTGGTGATTAATTTACTTCCTCTTTCAAGGGTCTTTGAGGAAATAATCTTTGAGCACTTACTATTTGCCAGAGAAGGCACTGTGCTAAACTCTGGTGAATCAACAACAAACAGAATGCCCTGTCTGATCTCAAACAATGGACTCACTGGAGAAAAGGTTATATTGTAGAGAAATACCACATGTCCTGTAACAGAACTGCGCTTGGTCTGCTATGCCCCCACCAAACATGGGCTGCAGAAATTAGGAAAGTTTCTCAGAGAAGAGACTATCATAAGAGAATTTGGAAGGATGGATAGAAGTCACACAGAGTGGGTATCAGAGTTCCTGTCTGATGAAGGCATGAGGTGCAAAGGCATGGGGTGAGGGTATAGACTCTCCCCCCTTGATGGATATGGACCATATCAGCATGGCTATGGCATGGGGAGGTGGGGGGCAGTTAGGGGAGAGAAAATTAATCTCATCAAAACACTCACATCTCATGCTTCAGGGGTTTAGGTTTTATCCATGTCTTAGGGGTGGGTAAATTCTGTCACAGAATCATAAATGGTTATGATAATGATAGAATTAACTGGGGTTTTACTCCGCCCTCAATTTTCCTTTGCCCATACTGGTCACAGTCTGGATGATAGCAGTACGACACTTCCTTCAAAACCATGCTGGAAGTGCTGGCACTTCAATTTCCCTCTTGCCCAGAGCTGGCAGGATGCTAACTCTACATTTTACAAATCAACTCTCCCACTCGGTAGGTGAGAATAACTTTCTGAATTTTGCGGTATGTATTTCAACTTACTGGCCCCCTCAGGAATGTGAGATTCTGTATGTGGCAACAGTAAAAACAGTCATTAACAAAATAAATGTAAGTGCCAAATTATATTTGGTACTTTTAATTTTTATTTGCAGTAATGGGTTTTGGGTGTTTTAGTAAACAGACATAGTGTGGTACTTGAGATGGGACCATCCCCTGTGAGCAGAGCTATGAGGGGAGGCCATCCTCTTTACCTCTGAAACCCAAGAGAACAACAAGAAAATGGCAAAATGTAGGTTGGCCATGTACGGCTTTGGTGCTAGTTATTTGGGGTTCCATTGTATTATTCTCGGCATTGTATAGAAATAGATGGGCATTTGGTAGAAACATGATCTACGTTGGTGTAAAAGCTGAGGAAAATAAATCAGTAGATAGAATTTGAAGCTGAGGAGATAGGTAAGGTTGAGTTTAAAGACTGAGACATGAATATGTCCCTTAGAGGTAAATTTCTCAGCTTTGTTGTGAATGCCAAAAATACAGTGAATCCAGAGGCTTTTGTGACAGGGACAAAGGGAAATCATAACCACCACAGAAGGGTGAGTGCATATTGGTGTTTCATTCGTGTCTGGATCTGGATCAGGCTTCTGGGGCAGTATCCAAGAGATAGATGTACGGTGGTGTGTCTTCTACAGTTTGTCAGAAGGATGAATTGTCAGTGTGGCTCATCCACTATATGATCAAAAATGGAAATCAGAATGTGACACCAGATGAAATGAAAGAATACCAGGCATCAGGGGAGCTTGAAAAAATAATCCCCTCTCCATGCACACAGGCACACACACATAGGCAGGAAGCAAAGGAATAGGTCGAGAAATGGAGTGTAGATGCTTTTGTTCAATGGGCCAGAAGAGAAGCTTCCAGCACTGTGAGGTCACCAGAGAGTACTTATATGTGGTGCCGATTTCATGGTACAAGATTCTCCTGTAACTAACCAAGCCACAAAAGACTGCAGCCTCTTGAGTCTTTTCCAGATGAGAAGTCTTATTTGCACAGCAATTAAGCAAGCCTTTTATGACCTTTCTTCCTAGCCCTGAGCCCAGGGAATTCTTACAGATTAAGTAGCTAAAAACCATGGAAGAAGAATCCAGTTCCCCCGAAAGGATGTTACATATGGCTCAGGTTCAGCTCTCTCACAGAATTCTGAGTATTTTAAAATCTGGTAGGCAGGCATGCTGAAGAAATAGAGAGGTGTGAGGAAATCATGAAGACGTTGTCAGGAAAGATGACTACCTAGAACCATATTAAATCGATTCCCACTTACCCTTGGAGTTCATTAAAAAGAGGAGAGCTTCCTTCTGTGGCTTCACACTGCTTGGGTTGTATCTGGGCTTATATCCAACAAAACTGCTAAAAGTAGGGCCCATGAACGATTAGCAGGTATGAGTGGGGGTGAACAAATTAATGGAATGGTGACAGAAAGCAGATGTTGAGAAAATGAAAAGCCGTCTCAAAGTAGGAAGAAGAATAGGAAAAAAAAACTTATTAATGAAAGAACCATGCTTTCAATTGAGGGTAATGAAAGAAAGTGGCATGCCCACCTTGGCCCACAGCTTAGGATATTGCAAATGCAAAGCCTTTAAATCACACAGTTTCAAGGACCAAGCAAAGGCATCATTTTGAAATAATTTTTAGAGCATTTGTATCCTAGCTGTCAGCTGCCTTGGTGGCAGGGTGATAAATTGCCTTTGAAATTGAGTTAAGCAGACTAAAGTCTATGAATCTCTACTTGAATGACTGCTGTACTCTCTCATGGTCTATCCCCACACTCCTCACTGGAGAGGTCACTGGAGGGTGCCAGTGGAAAAACTGGGAGGGGGCTGGGGGATCGGGGCACAACTTTGCAAAAGCTACCCACTACCTCTTCCCAGTGGTCAGTGGGATGGGTGCCCCTAATGCCATCGTAGAGTTGAACCTGCTCATCATGGAGACCCCCAGCATTTGTCTCTCCTCCCTGCCCTGAGCCCCTGACCATCCTTGGACTAGTAATCATGGCCATTTTCTGGGCCTTAGTTTCCTTCTTTAGAAATTAATCTGTAGACATTTTAGTCTCGAGATGTGATAAAGCTGAACAAGGTGCTATGGGGCGTTAACAATCCTGGAGAAGAACCTAGAGCAGAGTCCAAAAATCCCAAGACGTGGGATGTCCATTTAGAACCTGTAAGTCCAATACATAGGTAGAACATAGACATGTAAAATAGGGTGCTATCAGACTTTGCCTTGATTTGATCCCAGAAAAACACTTCCAGGTAACAACAAAAACAGCCTTTAAAACCCCAACTATCACAAGCACTGATGAGCATTGCTCTGTACCAAGTGTTTTGCCCACATTAGCTCAGTTGGCCAACACCTCAACTCAAGCATCTCTTGCTATCCTTCCCATGTCTAGAGCCATCATTAAATGGATTCCCTACTTTCTCAGGGAGTTCATGAAGGAGAGACCAGCATCATTTTTTTGACTTGACAGTCTCTGGCTCCTTATCTGAGCTTGTATCCAGCAGAGCTGGAAAACAGGCCATCCTATGGCCCACAGGCTTATGCCGTGGAACAAATTCAGCAAAGCCGCGGCCCCCTTCCTCCTCCTGGGCTCATCCACTCCCATTCTGACTGCAGTGCCTTTGTGACCCCCCGTTCTATCACACAGATAACTTTGATGTTTTTAAGCCATTCATGTTTATAATTGAACGTCATCATCTTGAATTGTCTTAAGAGAGTCTAATCAGAAAAGGAAAGGAAAGGGAATCAACTTATGGCCATTTATATCCAGTCTCTTTTTAAGAACCAAGTGCAATCCTCTTAGGCTGCTTTATTTTCCACCCCCAGTTTACTAGGAAGAAATCTGAGGCTTAGGGAATTTCAGTCACATGTTGAAGGTTAAATAGGTAGTGAGTCACAGAGCCGGGATTTAAGCTGTTCCATGGCCTCTTTCTGCCTCAGAAAGGACATTTAAAAGGACCCAGAGCCTGTATCTGAAGGTGGTAAGAAGGAAGTAGAGCATACCTGCCAAAACAAAAAACCACAAAACAAAAGAAAAACATGCAGACACATAATCCCTTTGACACTTAAACATTGTTATATGAAAACACAAGGAGGGAAGTTGTACACGTGCTTACATGAGCAGGAATATTCTTGGGAGTCCTGGGATTTATTTCAGACACATTTCAAATAGATATATGGAAAGCGAGAAAGGCGAGGAGGCAAAAAAAAAAAAAAAAAGTATCTGATGAAGAAACGAGTGGGAGAGGCCATGAGAAATACAGCTGCAGTATAATTGTAGCCTCGATGCCTTCTGGGATGCGCTGGGATGCCGATGCTGTCTGTACTGCAGGGAATACATCGGATGGACTGAGATTACTGTTTCATCAAAGTTGATATTGGATCTGATCTTTCAATTTGGCCGGTTGGCTGTAGAAATGACATTGGAAGTTTCCAAACAAAGTTTGTAGCTGGAATGAATATCTAAAATATGGATCCCTTAGTTGCCTTGACAGAGGGACTGGGTAAATTGCTTTTGGAACCCAGTAGCTAATTGGCTAGGTCTTGTGATTTATATCTTACCTAGCAACCCGTGCTGTGCTTTGTTGTTAGAATCATTCCATTAATCGGCTAGACTTCCTTGACTGGCTTAACCAGGAAGTCTTCTCGAGGCTTCAAACCAGGGAAAGCCAGTGTCATGTTGCTTTTGTGTCTTTTCCAACGAGCTGTGGATAGGAGCCTGGGATGGAGAGGAAGTGACCCCTGTGTCCATGACTGCTAGAGACATCTGTCTCTCACAAGTGGGGCCATCCTTCAAAGGGAATATCCAGGGGTGCCTGGGTGGCTCAGTGGGTTAAAGCCTCTGCCTTCGGCTCAGGTCATGATCCCAGGGTCCTGGGATCAAGTCCCGAATCAGGCTCTCTGCTCAGCGGGGAACCTGCTTCCTCCTCTCTCTGCCTGCCTCTCTGCCTACTTGTGATTTCTGCCTGTCATATAAATAAAATGTTAAGAAAATGTTTAAAAAAAAGGGACTATCCATTGGCTGAGACACTCAGAAGGGTCAGGCTCAGGCTCAGCCTGTCAACGTTGACACCTGTTCTGTCCGGAAGTGCAGCTACTAGAATGTTCTTCACTTATCAAACAAGCCCACGTGGATTCCTCGGCTTGCCATAACTAGTGGTATTATTCAATCTGTAGACTAAACAGACTCACCACACTTCTTTCTTCCTTCCCACAGGCTCCTTGGGAAGAGGCTACCATGCCTGTGGTGTAGCTCTTCAGGGACTCCTATCTTTCTACCTGCTCTCCTCCTTCCTCACCTGTTGACTAAACTTGGAGGTATCTAACTGCCTCAGTGCCTTGCACTTAGGGCAGCTCAGGGATGCTTTGCTCCACCTTCAGATTTTTTCTCTGATACTACACTTGGACTCTTGGATACTCTTTGCCTTTGTGCTTTTCCCAGTAACCTCCGGCTCTGACCTTTCTCCATACCTAATGGCCCACCTCCCACAAGGCTTCCCTCAGTATGAAGTCCAGAACCACCCCTTGTGTCAAGAGAGTCTAAACACATTTTTTCTTTCCACATCATTCCTCAAATGGAAGAACGACTGGCCAGATTGTTTATTGGAATGATTGCCACCTGATATAGCGAACTTTAAAATACTCAACTACAATTATGAAGTCCTTTGGTGCATATTTTTTCATGGCTTCTCCTAATCAACCTGAGATTTTCATATCCCCATTTCCTCATTCAGATGAGAAAATAGTTGGTGTGATGTCAAAATGGATTTTGCACATTCATATTGATCAACAGAGGCATATCTAGCATGTGAATAAAGAGGGGATTTCAGAGCTCACATGCAGTCCCAAGCACACTCAGACACTCTATCAAGGCAACCACCGTAATTAGGTTGTGGAGACAGAAGAGTTGCTTGCTTGAATCACAAAGCATCCTGTGGATTCCCACCACATCCCCTTGCCCATCTCTTCTTGGTAGATTTTTTGAAGTCAAGAAGGGAAGCATTCCCATTCCCCATATTTTCAGAAGCAGGAACTGAGACACAAACTGGCCTGACCTGACTATACCTGGGCAACTGGAAGACTGAGATTAGCAGCTCCAAGTTCTGAATCCTCAGCCAACTGTAACCACTAGGTCAAATTTTCCTCATTCAAGATCAGTGTATTGGACTCTGCTGTTCATGGTAGGGTAAGCCTGGTAATTATTATTGCAGACAGAATAACAAAAATACGGGGGTGCCTGGGTGGCTCAGTGGGTTAAGCATCTACCTTCAGTTCAGGTTGTGATTCCAGGGTCCTGGGATCGAGCCCTGCATTGGGCTCCCTGCTCAGCGGGGAGCCTGCTTCTCCCTCTCCTGCTCCCCCTGCTTGTGCTCTCTCTCTCTCTCTCTGCAAAAAATAAATAAAATCTTAAAAAAAAAAGATAAAAATATGGAGAAAGTGCTTCCTAGGTCAGCTGCAAATCTACAATGATATGATTAGCAAATCTTATTTATTTAATTTTCAATACTCAGGATTCAATAGGCAGACCTAGTTCTATATACACAACCAGTGTGATATGTTCACTCTCAAACATGCAAATATTATACACCTCATCTCATTTCCCTCTACGGACAGTTAGCCTCTGGCTGCGGTGTCTACCAGACGGTCGGCTTCCTAATTAGGGAGGGATGTGGCATTTGTCTTTGTGACTGCACTTTGTAAGCTCCAATCGTTGCCAAACCTTGGGTCTCCACAGGTGGGAACACAAGAAAAAAGAATTTTGCCCTGGTTTCCTTTCAAACATGAAGTCTTCATCTCTGCAGGAGCAATTAATTTTCCATGTTTAGAATGGCAGAGAAAACGCTTATCTCTTGGTTTTCATTCTCAGAGCTGGGGAATGCAGTGGGAGCAGAGGCCTGTTGGTCCGTCCTGTCTCCTTGCTGAGCCAGATGAGTTGATTTCTAAACAAAATTCTCAGGATTCTGTAAAGGAGTTTGTGATCTGGCTAATTACCATGAAGTGCCAGATATTAATAATGAGAATGGAAATTTTAGGAATCCATTTTTATTCAGTGGTTTTGAAGATGTTTGAAAATCTCTACTCCATAGTCTTCATAATGTCTGCTTTTCCTCCTTTTCTTTTTATGCTATTTTTTTTTTTTGCCTCCAGTAGTAAAAGCTGTAGAATACTACTCAAGGCACAGTCTTTATGCCTTCATAATAATGGTAGAAGTACACCAAACAGCAGTGGACTTGGAAGCAGAGCCGTGGGTTCAAGGTCTGTTAAGCGTGGGAGTGACTGGCCCTCTCGAATGTCAGTTTTTCAATCTGTACAATGGGGACAGTACTTCCCCTAACTAACTGACAGACAGGTGGTGAAGGTCAAGTCAGATAAGACTATGGGAGTGGTTTGTTAATTGTGAAACCTGATATGTAAAGTGCCTTTATGGAGGGCCACTGTTTTTTCAGTACTTCCCAATTCTTTCCAGATAGAATGGTAACGGTCTTAGGAGTCACTTATGTGTAAGAAAAAAACGATTTTAAAAAATGTTAGGGGCTGCCTGGGTGGCTCAGTGGGTTAAGCCTCTGCCTTCAGCTCAGGTCATGATCTCAGGGTCCTGGGATTGAGTCCTGCATCGGGCTCTCTGCTAGGCAGGGAGCATGCTTCCTCCTCCCTCTCTCTCTCTCCCTCTCTGCCTACTTGTGATCTCTCTCTGTCAAATAATAAATAAATACATATTTTATACATCTATATAGTATACATATAATACAATATACATATATATTAATATGTGCATGTATATATTATATTATGTTTGTATATATATGCATATATAGGTAATATGCATATTGTAAATACATTAATATATAATATACATATATAATATACAATACTATAGTATAATATAACATATATAATATACAATATCTATTAATATATACATTAACGCTTTGGGTCAAGTACCCAACACATAGTAAGTACCAAATTAAGGTTAGTTCCTCTGACTGTCCATTCAGTCTGGTTTGCTCCTGGTTTGAGGAAAGCCCTGAGTCCTTTTTGAGGGAGTACCAGAGCGGATGCGTGGGGTCTCTATTATAGGAGCCTAGAGACACTAGCTGCCTCTTGAGCACCAGACGGTACAGTAATGAAAGTTTTATCCCCTACGTGGGATAAACCACATGAAGGAGAAGTGGTGGTATTCTTTGCCCCTCTAACTGATCTGGGGTTATATATTAGAACATAGTTTTTCAAAATAATTTCTAATGCAACCCACGTTATGAAGTACATTTTATACAGAGACTCTTTATACTTCAACATACACAGATACAACCAAAGATAAAATTTTTGATTTTCCTGTTCTTATTATATGCTAGTTCCTGGTATATTCATCCTATGATCTTTAAATATAAGATTTTGTGACACCCTAATTGGTAGCAATCCAACAGTTTAAAAATGCTTCTTGAGAGGGTCTCCAAGCATGGCATCCAACACCACAACTTCATTTGTCCCTGCCTAAGATATCCCTATATGAGAAGTAACAGAGCCAACTGTTACTATGTTGCAAATATGAAAACAGAGAGGTTATAACCAGGACTGTGAGTTTAGAGGAGATAAAAAATACAGAACAGGGGGGAAAAATAAAAAAACACATATATATATATATATACACACCTTGTTCTTTCTTGGACTTTTTGTTAATGAGTCCCAGAGAAAAAGTCCCACAATTTCCTTCAACTTAAATGCTAAGAATCTTTTAATAGCAGTGAAAGTGTGAAATCAATCGCCTCCCCGCACTCCACTCAGGGCACCCGCTTCAGCAGGCTTTGCCACTGCCGCCGTAAGTAACATGTAGGTCTCACCCGCAAGCCTGCTGCATGGGACGAGGCCAGAGCCATATCACAGCCCGGTATCCAGATTGTGGGTGACAAACATGCCCACTTCCCTTAGACACACAGCATGTTCTTTGCCACAATTTAATTGAAGATTTCCCATTAAAAAAAAAATAATTTAATGGAAGTTTCCATAGAAGAAGAGGGGATGAGTTAGCAATTGGGGTTAGTATTGAGCCTCATGGCTTTCTCTTTAGTGTCTGAGTCTCATCTGTTCAAGTCAGTTTGTTTTATTAATGCTCACTGGCCTAAAGCTACTGCCATGATGTTAGAGATGCAATGTTAGCATAGCACTGACATACAGATTTGTTTCCTATGAGAAAAAAATTAACGACTGCATAGGATATTGAACCCCTGGCTTTTCTCCAACTTTCTGGCCTCTCTGTTCAAAGGCTGGATTAAAGATAGAGGTTAGCAAGGGACCCTTAAGGGGGTGATCATTAAGAATGGGGTGGAGGTCAGGAAAACCTAGCCTGGGAGATCCAGGCTAAAATATCACCTTACCTCAACATGAGACTTGACTTCCTGCCTATCACTCATCCTCCATGAGCAGGCAATTCGTATGGACCATGAGGCAATTTGTAAAGAAAGAAACAAAGTGGTCCCTTGACTCCTGAATCATCCTAGCAGCTTTGTCAGAATACAGGATCTTATTTACCATACGTATTGGGGGCCCTTTTGTCACCAAGTATAAAACAGAGTATAACCAACTCTAGTTTGATCCAGGCCAGTCAAAACCATGAAAGATGGAACCCTCAGATTCAGTTTCTAGGGAGCTGCCATCTTGGATTCAAGTCACACAACCAGGAGGCCCATCTAAGCAGAAGGGAACAATGAGGGAGGGAGGCCTCAACCACAAGGGAAGGCACCATGGGGGACATGAGGAAAGATCCCATCCCAGTAACCTGGTCCATGGTTCAAGGCAGGAGGACCCCAGGCCCAACAAGGAATCAAGTAGATCTTAGAAGCCAGGGTGAGTCAGGAGCCTGGAAGTGATGCTCCTGTGGGCTCCCAGAGTGATGTTCAGGTCGGATGCTCTGGATGAAAGAAAAGGACTTCTCCCAGATCCTCCTTTGTTGTGGGAGAGAGTCCCTACTGGGAATGATTGCCACTGGTTCAGGGTCAGGGAGAGATTAAATGTGTAGCTGCCCAGCTGATGTATGCTTTGGGCTCCCTAACCTTGGTTTCCTCATTTATAAAATGGAATAAGGACACCTACCTCTAGGGTTGTTGAAAGGTTGAGAGAGTAGCTGCAGGGTAATCATGCGGTCTAGTGCCTGGCACAGTGGTAACAATCCCAAGACCGATACAATGTTCATTGTCATTATTAATACCAATTTTCTATTCCTTGGCTATGAAGGAGTGTGTATGGACCAATTCTCCTCACTTATCTCACTCCCTGGGCTTAAGAAAATCTTCCAGGTCCCCATGTACAGCATACATGGGTCGTCTACCAAATCTCAAACTTGTATCTGTTCAGATGTATAAAAAAACCCATAACCAATGCCCATCCCATCCTCTGTGTGTTTTCCGAAGGCTCGTCTAGCTTAGTGGGCTTCAGTCATCCTAGTTGCCACTCAGTAGTGGACTAGCTAAGGAAACCTGAGTTATAATCCCTGGATGGGAAGAAGGTGGCAGGTGCCTAGCCATTGTCTAAGTAGATAACACAAATGTGTTTATACTTAACTGAATGGATTACTAAAACTTATATCCCCAGACCTGGCTAGAGTGCTCTTCTGTGAAGAAGAGATTGGGCAGAAAACCACCCCTTCTGTAGAAAATTAAGTAGTATTCTTCTTGGAGGGAGGGGGAAACCAGTGACCACTGAAGACAGACCTTGTCAAAAGATACTTGGAAGCTATTCTTCCTGTGAGCATGGTGGGGCTGGGGGAGATAAGCAGAAAGTAAAGATAAAAGAAAGTAAAGTAAAGCAGAAAGTAAAGAGCCCACACACAGGGGGAAAACTCCAGTCTGGGCATCTCCAATTTCAATTAGACATTTGCCATCCTTACTGAGCAGACTTACTCTCTGAATCCTGAAGATACTAAGCACTTATCTGCATTTTGTATTTGTCAGCTATCAGAAATACATCCAGTAAAAAGACCTGGGGGCCACTTGTTGCTCCATAGTTCAGCAACATTTTCCTGGCCATTGTTTTGGATTAAACACTGTTCCTTCCAGTTTCACACCTCCACCTCACATGCATTGTGGTTACTGACCTGCTTCTCTCTTCTCACTTTCTTTCTTTCTCCCCAAGATCAAAACTAACAATGGTGATATTTCTAACAACACACATCTGTATTTTATTTTATTTTTAAATTTTATTTTATTATTTTATTTTATCTTAAAGATTTTATTTTATTTTTTAAAAAGACTTTATTATTTATTTGACAGAGAGAGAGAGAACACAAGCAGGGGGAGTAGCAGGCAGAGGGAGAGGGAGAAGTAGACTCCCGACTGAGCAGGGAGCCCCACAATGGACTCGATCCCAGGACCTTGGGATCATAACCTGAGCCAAAGGCGAAACTTCAACCCCCAAAGATTTATTTTTAAGTAATGCACCCGACTCGAACTTACAAAGGGGGAGATCAAGAGTTTCATGCTTTTCCAACTGAGCCAGCGAGGTGCCCCCATCTGTATTTTAAAATGGAATCATCCCCATCCTGGTGAGACCTACTTCCTCCTCACGCCATGTTGACAGGGGGAAAGATGAGTAACACTGGCGAATGTGAGTTCTCTCTCTCCTGGAGCAGAACATATCCCCCAGCAGGGCTGATTTCTACCTGGATCTCGAAAGCAGACCCCTGTCAGTCAATCCTGGAGAGAGAATGGACACGTGCTCTCATTTGTGGAGCAGGCTTCTGTGATTAGGGTTTTATTCTAGAACAGGGCTTAGCAAACTTCTTCCATAAAGAGTAGGTAAATATTTCTGGCTTTGCATATCTCTCTCATGCAAGTATTCAACTCTGCCGTTGTAGGACACAAACAACCACCGACAATATGTGAATGAACAGGCATGTCTGTGTCCCAATAAAACTTTATTTACAAAAACAGGCAGTGGGCTATAGTTTGAAGAAGTCTGTTACAGAGAAAATCACTCTTTTCTCTGTGAGGATTTCCCTCCTTTTTGTTGGGCCTCTTGCTCATGGGCCAGTGTGGGTGTCTCTCTCCACTTCTCTTTCCCTCCCTTATCTTTTGATCTCCCTTCTGTACTCCTCCCTTTGATTTCCTTTTCTAGGTCCTCAATCTCTTTTATCCGTATCTCTTCTAAAGCCTTTGCTCACCATATTGTCATATAACCCTCCCCACCTGCCCACTACTAGACTTCCCTGAAGCTCTGTGGTTGAGAGTTTCTAAGTTTTCCTGCAGTGCTTTTTTTTTTTTTTTTTGAGGGGGAGGGTGGGTGGGGGACTTTATTTATTTATTAGTAAGAGAGCGAGCATAAGCAGGGGGAGCAGCAGACTGAGGGAGAGGGAGAAGCAGACTCCCACTGAGCAGGAAGCCCTATGTGGGGCTCGATCCCAGGACCCTGGGATCATGACCTGAGCCGAAGGCAGACATTTAGCCGACTGAGGCACCCAGGCACTCCCCTGCAGTACTTTGTACATAGCAAGCATTCCATGAGTCTTAGCTAACATGCCCACTAAGTTGAGACAGCTTAATCATTCTTCTCTTGAATCTCTGTACTTGGTCTTCTACCCACAACTCCACAGCATCCATCTTCCAGGAGCACCTCATCACCTCTGTGCTAAGACTTGTCAGCATCAGGGGTGAGGGTGCAGCCTTTCAGATGGGATGCTCTGAGTCCCAGCCCTTGCCCGAAGAGTGGGGCGCTGGTCTGGTTCACAACAGCATGACTGTTGGTGACAGATGCATGAAGGACTCCTGGCAGGAGCTCGAGTAAGACAGGGAGCAAGAGTCTTTCTGGAAGGGTCCCAGAGGACAGGAAGCCATCCACAGGGCTTAGGAGGGAGGCATTCAGCCCCAGAGTTTGTCTTGCGGGGAACAGCTCCCTCTTGACATCCCTGCCCCCTTCCTCCTGGCCTAGCTCCTCCTCCCTGCCAGGAGAAGGGCTCCTTTCTTCTGTTTTGCGGAATGATTGAGATTCAGTTATGCCCATCTTGTTGGCCTGACCACTATCAAGGTGGAACTGAAGGAGGTGTCTGACTTTCTAAGGCTCTGGGGAAAGCTCTCCTCGAGGACAGTTGTTAAAAGAGCTGCTCAGGAGATATCTGGTCACCTACCCATAGGTAGACCCACCCATGGGGTCTTTTTGGGAAAAGATCTCTCCTGCTGAGTGTAGAGTCTTGGATGTCTGCTGGGATTTTGGCTCCAGAGAAGGTATCTATCGTCTGGAGCTTGGCCTGAGGCCCACTTGTTCCTCATCTCATAGGTAAGACATTTCCTCCTCCCACTTCTTCTTGGCTCCTTGCTAATTTCACGGATGTACCAAAGCATCCATTTTTAATCTAGCCAAATCAATTACAAATGTTACAGATTGTAATTACCCAAGGAACTCCTGAAAACTAATTAATACACAATCCACACAATAAATTACCCCTTTCCTTTGGCTTTATATTCCAGAAAACTCTTCTGAGGAGGCAGATTAAGCGTGTCTCTCAGCCCTGCCAGGGGTGACCGTGAGTCTGCTCTTGATTTGGCGGTGCTGTGTGTTTTTGGGTGTCTATCAGCGCTGGCCTAGGGTCCCCTCTGGGAAGCAGCCATGCCTCCAATAACTTTGCTGGAATGGAAGTTAGAAGGTGATCCCTGAGCCTCTGTGCTGTCATCCCACCACAGGGAGGAGCTTCGGTTTACCTGGGGTGGGGGGCAATGGGAAAGCAAAGGGGCAGGGGGATTTTAGAAGGGAAAGCAAAGCACCATGTTTTCTCTTGGCCCCAGCAGTAATCAGAGCCTCCTTTAGTGAGAAGGCCTGTCAGGGAAGAAACTCAGAAGCAGACTTTGGAAATCTGTATTTCTCTTTTTCTTTTTTTTTCCAGTAACAACAGAGCCTGGAATCTTAAAGTTTGCTGAATCTCAACATTAGGTACCATTAAAGGCTTTCCTTGACTGAAGGGAAGTAGGAAAGCAGATTCTAGAATTGTATCAATAATAAAGAATATGCAATGAGCCCATTGCTTAGGACCTTAAAATAGCCTTAAAGTAGAAGACAGCTTTGCCTGGGACTGGCATCCATGGGAGGGGTTATCTGGAACTGTTAATATAATTATCAGGACAAAAGAAGAAAGGAAACAGGGAAGCAAAGTTGTAAGCATTCCAGGCAGGGAATCAGGATGGAGAAATTTAGAAGCAATTGTATGTGTCAGGAGAGCCAAGGATGGCTGAGAAAAGGAAAAATGTTCTTTGTATCTGAACCATAACGAGGATGTTCCTATTCAGGATATCCTGGGGTTGGTGACGGTTGTGTGTCTTTCCACGTGCACAGTTGTGGTACGTGTGTGGTTGAATATGGGCATGTGTGTGCATGGGTATAGATTTGAATTGTGGGCGAGTGTGTGTGCAAGTATGTATGTGTGGGTGTAGGCATGAGTGTGTGCACGTGAACGTGTGCCGATGTGCATATTCACGTGTGCACGTGTGGGTGCAGAGGTGAGTGTGTGAGCATGAGTGTGCAGATGTGCTTGTGTGTGTGCCCAGTATATATATGTGGGTATGAATATAGGTAGGAATGTGGGTATGAGTTTGTGCAAATGTGTGTGTGTGTTCATATGTGCACACATATGGGTGTGAGTGCATGGATGTATGTGTGCATGTATGAATTTGCATGTGTGTGTGTGCATGTAGGGAGCACTGATACACACTAGATCAGCTAAGACCCTCATTACTGCTCCACCCCCGTGCCCGCCAGCTGCCTGCACAGCTGGTGTCGCAAATGCACATCTCATTGACCCCTACTAGGCAGGGCAGAGCAGGGGAAAGCCTGTATTCTTCACCCCACGCCCAGCAGCTGACTCTGAGCCTGGCTCCTGGTAGGTTGCCAAGTGGAGAAACCACACCGTGCTGATAGGAGTCAGAGATGTGGGGCGTGCCTGACGGGCACTTACTCCCTCCTTCCCCATCAGAAGGGCTAAGTTCAGTTTTGCAGCTTTGGGAGTCTGGGATTCATTGCCTTTTTTTTTTTTTTTTAAGATTTTATTTATTTATTTGACAGAGAGATCGCAAGTAGGCAGAGAGGCAGGCAGAAAGAGAGAAGGGGGAAGCAGGCTCCCTGCTGAGCAGAGAGCCAGATGTGGGACTCAATCCTAGGACCCTGAGATCATGACCTGAGCTGAAGGCAGAGGCTTTAACCCACTGAGTCACCCAGGTGCCCTGGCATGTTTGTTTTTTAAAACAAATATATTTCTTGAATTAGCATGGAATCCAACATGAAATAGACAAGAACTCCTGTAGGCACAAGAAGAAAATATTTTTAAAAATAATTCTTCAAGTTGGAAGAAACCTTATCTCATTTAAACACTCTGTTTCTTTTCCCCCGAAAGTCTCAGTGTCATCCTGTTATCTCTCTCTATCTCCCTCCTCATGTCCACCTGGTTATGTGTTAGTCTGGCTTGCAGATGATTCGGGAACCTATCAGCCTCTTCGTTAGTTGCTTTTCTGAACACAGTCATTCTTTCTCATGGGTATCACGGCAAGAACATTCCAACTTCTCTTCCTGTTCCATTTCCCCTTCTCCATTGCCAAGGTGACCTTCCCATAGAAAGTGATCGTCCCATAGAAAGATCTCATTGTATTAAGTTCAAACGTTGGCAGTGTTCGCACCTCTCTTGACCTCAAAAAGCACCATTTAATAGAGTTTAACTAGATACCAGCATGTTGCTTGCAAGTCTTTGGTGACATCCAATGACAGCAGTTTTTTGAGGGGACATCACTGTACTCTGTTTCCTGGTCACTTACTCAGAATTACATATGAGCCTTATTTCTCATAGATGCTATTTGCTAGAAAACAGACAGCAAAGAGCAGATATATACCATTAAAATTCAATGTTCAAATCAAATAAAACATGTCAATGCCTACATTTAATGCTTGCCTGTATTATCAATGGAACTGTATCCTTTCTGAGATCAGTGCATGATTTCTCTCACTATGGAATAGTCACAACCTCAGTGCCAGGCTTGATGCTACTAATTATTAGCTGAATGACCTTGGGCAAGTCACCTAACCTCTTTGAGCTTCATTTTCCTTATATAAGAATTAGGCATATAAATAGCACTTCTCCCTCTCCCTCTGCTTCTCCCCTGCTTGTGCTCTCTCTGTCTCTGTCTGTGTCTTTCTCTCTCTCAAATGAGTAAATAAAATCTTCCAAAAATAAATAAATAAATAAATGGCAAATCTCTGGGGCGGGGGGCAATTTCTCCAAGTCCCCTGAAGTCTGAGAGGAGAGATGAGACATTTTTATAAACTCACATATACTTAATGGGAGTCTTACTCTCTTCTTTTTTTCTTTAACCTATTCCTTATGAAAATATTACTACATTTTTCTTATACTTATGTGACTTGATGTGGAGAGATTTTAGATAGATTTTCTAAATTCGAGCGGTTACTGCCAGGGATGTGAATTCCAAAATGAACTTAGTCAAGTTGCTAAGTTGCTTTGTGGATAATAATTCTTGCTTCATTTTATGAGAAAATATTGGTATTGCACTAAGTTTTTAAATAGCACATATAATTATACCCTCATTAATGATGTCAAATATTATTATTTAATACATTGCTCCAATTAATTGTGTTTTTTAAATTAAACAGCTAATCTCTAACAAGTTATATTTAAATAATTATGTCTAATGCTAATGGGATAAAGAGTGTGCTCCAGCATTTTCTTTATAAATACAAAATAAGATGACCTGTAAAATTAAGTCTGACTTCTTTTCCTTGGCTAACCAGCCCCTTAGCTTCTGCCCTTAGACCCCCAGCCTGTGTCCCCACCAACCACAAGAAGCTTATGCTTTCAGCACCCTGAAAGGTTTACCATCACTGTGGATCATGATGCTGGAACTGCACACACATTACTCTTCACCCTGGGGAGTCCTGTCCTCCCTTGGCCTGGGGAACTCATGTGTTCAGCCCCCAGAGAAAGCTTTCATGCCTCCCTCTGACAGACTGACTTGTACCATACACTGAGCTCCCAGGGTGCATTGCCTGCTTCTCTACTAGAACATTCACTGAACATACCCTAGCTGACATCTGAGGGCATCTGACCCCCCATTCCCACTCCTAACTCCACTCCTGGGCTCTTTTGTGTTCACTTCCCAAGCAACAGCCCCCAGTACATGGGAGGTGGATTAAGGGTTGTTCCGCTTCCCCTTTTTATTCCTCAATTAGTGAATACATACATGAATAAAGGAAAATCTCTAGACAATCAATAAATGTTTATTGCATGAGTGAGTAGATTGTTTGTAACTCCAAGATACTAGATATCTAGCATTGAAGCACATAGATTTGCTTCATTGTGCTCTTATCATTATTGCTATGTTAATCAGTAATTAGTAAAAATACTGCCTCATATAACATGCTACCAAATGAAGGTAAAACATCTATGTAATAGTGCTATTTTCCCTTAAAGAGGCTTTTGAAGTATAATAATAAGAAAATGTAGTTTATATATAATGTGTGAAATAATTTTACATATGTAGAATCTGTTGTTAGAATTGTGTTACTACGTTATCATGGATTCGTTAAGGGCTATTTATTTATTCCTGCTCTAGGCCAACTTGCTATGACATATTATGCATCAATTAAATTTTATCGTAATAAATTACATAATGCATTTTATTATGATGTTTATAACGAATTATCACAGCTCCTCCTACAGCAATTTTATTTTGTGACTCCCTGTGACCAGCTTTTGCTGGCTTGCTTCTGATCATCACCTCTGTCCTGTCACGATCGTGATCATCAGAGGCTGTCTTCTAACGAGTTAATCATTCGATATTCCAAAATAGGCCATATTTGTCACTTAAAATTATAACTTTTTTTCATCAACCCAATGCAAGCTGTGCCTAGTTAACTGCTCAAATCCAACTACTTCCTTGAAGGTCAACAGTCACGTTTAGAGTAAAATTGATTCAGTTAATGCCCTATTAGTTAAATTCCCTTAGAATTGCATGTGATGTAAATTAAAATGGACTTATTAGGGCTAGGGCAACACCCCTCTGAAGGTACTGATTGCTTTCTCTCACACACACCTTGTGAAAACACTCGATTTTTCTGCACTCTGCTTGTACAACAGGGGAGTCGATCAGAAACAATTCACATCTTTCAAAATTTCTGTGAGGCAGAAGGTCGCAATCCTTTTTGCCATCAAGAAGATAAATAACCAACGTCATATAATCTCTGATAATATATTGACTCCATTCTTGTCCCACTTATCCTGTGATTCCTCCCATTGATGCTTATGGCACTGGTTGGTACCCATGACTCTGCCTGACCATCATGTAACTTCATTATCAGGAGAAAGATGTGTGGTCACAGTGATGACCAGCAGATAACTGTAAATGGGTTACTTTTAGCCAAAATAGAATCCGTTGTCCACAAAATGGTGGTTTTCACCCTAGGCTTGATGGTAGGTGGTACATATAGGGCTCTCTGCTCAGTAACCAGTAGCTCTCTGGTTTTGGTTTTGGGGTGTGTGTGTGTGTGTGTGTGTGTGTGTGTGTGTGTATTTTTCCTTACAACTGAGATCAGAATTCATTGCTCTGTAAACTCCTTGGAATCCCTGGGTGCTTCAGAAGGCAGGGAGATTTGATTGTGTTCTTAAAACAAAAAGGCCTGTGTAAAGAATTCTTTTAGGCTGTAACAATAGCAACACAAAATCCTTTTATCTGAAACCTGAGAGCCTGATAGAAACATAGAACTTGGGAGACAGCTCCCAAGGTAACAAAACAGAGCCTTCAAATAGCAGTGTGGAGTTTGCTTTTCCATGGAGAATCTCCACCTTCCACCCCATCCTGCAAATCTGGAACTTCTGTCCATGTCTGCCTTTTTCATTTTATCTGGAAACACCTGATTCTAGTCCTTCCATTCCTAGAGCAGAAAACACAGATACTTGCCTAGGGCAAGCAAACTGGGATCTCATGTAAAAACCCCAATTACATTGAATTTTAGCAAATGATCTTGTAAAGAAGGGGCCAGTCTAGCACTGTCACTTACGCAGTTTCAAAATTCTAAGTATGAATTCTCTTACACACCCCACCTCTTCAATTTCTGTGGCTGGCCAGTAGAAATCATGAGAGAGATAGGTCTATCCCTCATCTGGGAGTGGAGTGCATTTTTCTTATATTAGGAAAGGGTTTTTTTTTTTTCCCTGCCATTCCTTAATTGGTATTTTATTTTGAGCGTTTTCTGTGTATAAGGCAAGGAGGAAGAACTAGGAAAGTTGCACATTAATCTGAAACACATCTTTGACCCCCAAGGGATGGTAGTGCAATGAATAAGTGCACTAAAGTCAGATGAGTAATTATTTCTAGCCCGTGGAGTCACGAGCTCTTTATCAGGGAAGTAACATTTGGGCTTGATCTTCAGACATATGAGGGTTTCTGTTGCCAGTGGTGAGAAGGGCAGCACTGCAGGTAGTGTCCACGTGAGCCAAGTCAGAGCAGTAGCAAAGCCCCTCACGGATTTGAGGAGAGGCGAGACCAGCTTTAATGGAGGGATTATGTGGGAGAATATAGTTTGAAAAGTGGGATAAAGAAATAAGTAGAGATCAGATTGCAGGAGCTCCTTTTTCTCCCAGGTTTGTAATATCAAGTCTCTATAATAGAAGTATTGATATAAACGAAAACTCTATTAACTTAAGGGGTAGAGAAATCAACCAGGATTTTCTGAGAGCTCACAGAGTACCCACTGTGAAGGGTCTTTGGTTATAATATGTGTTTAAGATACGGGTACTAACTAAAAAATGTTTAAACTGTTTATATAAAGACTGCTTCATAAAAGTCATTTACTAAAACAAATAGAAATGATAGGATACATATATGGAAAGATACACATGTCTATCGATCTATCCATCTTGGTTCTTACTTTAAAACTTTTCCATCTTTTGAACCATAAATCTCAGCTTTTTTTATTGAAATACATTTGGCATATAACATCCTTGTAACTTTAAGGTGTGCAGCATGTGAATTTGATACATTTATATTGTAATATTATTGAAACATTTTCTCTGCTGCTCACCCACCTAATCACTTAAAGCCACCTGTCTGAGCTCAGACTACATACTCACCAGAGCTTTTGTTCGCTAAGACTCATTCCTCCAGTATTGCTTAAGCTTCCCCTCAAGCTGTATCCCGTTGTGCTCTCCTATGAATCTTTCGGTTTCTAATATGTATGGCCATTCTGACTTGAGAGGGGAGAAGGTGTTTGTGGAAAGGGGAATTCCACCTGAATCAAATCCTTGCAAGTCCTGTGACACAAAGTCCCTTTGTAGAGGAGTTTCTGATGTTGTACTGTAGAACGGCTGTTCTCCTTTACTTGTAATTCCCTGACATTTTTCCAGCACCTACCACAGATTCTTCTGGCTACAGATGACACAATTTGAGGTTAGGGATCTCACAGGATACAGTGGGGTTTATGAAGCTCTTAATAATGTCAAAGGACTTCTATGAGTTTGTATGATTGGGAGAATAAAAACAAAACAAAGCAAAACAAAAAAAGAAAACATGGTCCCCTGCCCCCGGATAAAGGGATCTCGGCACAGAACCACAGATGCACAATGATGTGCGTAAACCCCAGCGAGCTGTTAATTTCCCATCAGTTACTCTCAGCACTCTGGGAAGAATGGGGAGGAAGTGTAGCAAAAAGAGGAGTTTAGGTTACAGTCTCTCATCATTCCTGCCACCTGTATGTGCCAAGGGTAGGAAAGAGAAGCTGCATCCTGGTGAGAGTCTCAGGGTTTTGGAAAGCTGGATTCTTTTTCTTTGGGCTCAAGAGTACATAACTTCAGTCCTGGAACCAGCAAGGGGGAAAGGAGCAACATGAACCATGACCCATTTTGTCACCTTAGACTTTATCGGAGGGTCATCCTCATTACTCATGCTAACCAGCCACATGCATATGTCTGGGTGTGTCAGAAGTCCTCTCAGTCAGCATTGTATCTGGGCTGATAGGTGTCAACAATTCCAGGAGAGAGGATGGTAAACCAAAGAAGATCCAAATATAAAATGGAATTTTCTGGAGATAGAAGAAATCGGGGTGATTCTAAACCCTGGTAAAAATGGGGTTTCCTCCGTGACTTCCATGGAGACCTCAGTTGGCCCTGGACATTACCATCAGTTCCCTTACCCTTAATTTCCTTAAATGTGCTCATGGCCTCCAACCACTTTAAAACCAGTGTTCACCGTCTGTACCACCAGCACTATTACCTGCATGTCTTTTGTGAGCCATTATGAGTCAAAACTGTTCACCAGAACATAAAATCATGTCAGAAAGAGAAAAATGTGGAGGAGTTAAAAAATGAGCACTTTCTAAAATAAAAAGAAGGCAGAATGGCATACTGCTTTCATTGGCTGAGTGCAGTAGATGGTGTGGCTTCCACTGTGAGACCAACAATACATAAACATTTATAACATTAAGAGTTCCATAGCAAGTAGGTGCGGGGTGGCACTTAAGGAGATATGCCTATAAAATTGTGAGTCAGAACATCAATGCACAGATTACCTTTTAACTTTTCAAAGGATCAAAACCTATGTCCGCCTTTTTAAATTTCTTAATTTGATTTGTTTTTGCCGAGAAATCACCCCTGACCTTTTCCATCGCATAATTTATCCTTGAAATGTTGTTTATTTTATTTCTGGTAACCAGGTTTCTTTCTCTGTGGTTTCGAAGCACATAAGAAAAAAAGAAAGTCCTTCTCTCTTAATGCTGGAATGGCGATACCTCTCCGCAGAGAAAAGTTGGACCAAAAATTACACAGAAATCTAAGTGCTTTCTGCAAATGTGTACTTCTCTCAGATGTTCTGTTTTCCAGACAATGAGAAAATGTTCTCTTGCAAGGTTTTAAAGCGATGAGTGTGACAGTGTCACCGAGTGAGACACAACCACAGTTCTATTGTTTGGTGCCACTGTAGAGCGGTTTTGGGGCTTTTGTTTTGTTTTGATCCATTGAAACTGACATTGCACCATGTGTCCCACTGCTCAGGGGAATGTTGCAAATGGCAACGTATTTCAGCTTGCCCTACTCTGTTGTGCCTCTTGGGCAGTTACCCGCAAATATTCGATAGGATGTATTTGGAACTGTTCAATGAGAAAACACGGTGAGAATGGTGGAAAACAGCTGGGAAAGTGGGTGTCTTTGGAACACAGCAACGTGAGAGAGACTGAGCTCTACCATCGTCGTTCATTTCTGAAGCGATGAGCTGACTTGCTCACAGACACTTTCTCTAGTTGGTTGACATCGGTCATCCATCTCGTGCACTGGATACCTATATGGGCTAGTTCCCTTCTCTAGATCCCTTAGCGACAGAGTATGGCCAACCACACACCCCAGATGCCAACTCCGTTTTACCACCGGATATGTTTCTGAAGCGAAAGACTGAGCCAGAGACTGTGGTTTGGCTCAGCGGTACTTCATCGACTGTTCTAGATGAATAATGTAAAGTGAATGTCTGAAGCCTCCGTGGATCCCTCAGAAATCTTCTGTCATACAACTTTTTCAGCTCTTCATTATCCTCCACAGTAATCCAGCATCTTACATATCTTTTTTTTTTTTTCCCTCTTTCCCCCCCAGGCCACTTAGGTCAACTCACTTATCACAGAAGTAAAGCTCTTGTTGACCAACTAGTTTCCTAAATACCTCATACACCATCTCCATCTCTCTTTGTCTGTCTTGTCCCTCTCTCTCTCTCTCTCTCTCATCCTGCTTTTGTTTTCATTCTTTTCTCTTTAACCCACTCTCATCCTTTTTTATTCTGTATTTCTATTTTTGTGAAGAATTGGGACCACATTCCCCACATAGATTCACTTGTTCATTAAGAAGCAGGACATTGAGTGATGCCTGGGGGGCTCAGTCAGTTGATCATCTGCCTCTTGATTTCAGCTCAGCTCATGAGCTCAGGGTCGTGAGATCAAGCCCCACATCAGGCTCTGCACTCAGCATGGAATCTGCTTGGGATTCTCTCTCCCTCTCTCTCTCTGCCCCTTTCCTGGCTCATGCTCTCTCTCTCTCTTTCTCTTTCTAAAATAAATAAATAATAAATCTTTAAAAAAAACAAACAAAAAAAGAAGCGAGACATTTATTGCCATGACTTTTTGGTGAGAATGGCATTGGACTTTTTCCAGACTACTTTACAGAGCCCATGGCTTTGATTTTGGCTGAATTAATATCTCCTCCCACTTCTCCCTCAGGCAAAGTAGATTTCATATCTCAGTATTTGTTGATTGAATTGAGGGACACAGAAACCCTCAGTCTTATCTGATTATCATACATCTTCTGTGCCATGTGTAGCTTTAAGATACTGCGAACATTTTCTAAATGCCCAAGATCTCTCTTTTCCCAGCTATAAAATCATAATATCACCCCATAGATATGCATATTGGTTTGCATTTTGAGTGAAATGAAACAAATGCAAAACATCTGACATACAGTAGGTGATGAGCAGTGCTATTTTTGCCCCCATTTACCAATGGTGCCTGGTGCTTTTCTCTGTATACAGGAAATTCTCCATTACTGGGTTATTTTCATAAACAAAACCAAAAGGAAAAAAAAAAAACAAATCCCAGGGAAATAATAAATTATATCATTCCTCGTGGAAGTGTCAAAACAGTGACAGACTTCGTGATGGTGTGAAGAACTCGGCAAATGGGAAACTCTAGGGAATCGTGCTAATTGTTCTGGGTGAGGATGGATGGGGAGATACTCGTGGTGGGCAAGATCCGTATGTCTTCACGTGTTTATGTGTTATCCGCTGGGCTGCTGCTGCCTCTCGGATGGAGCACAGAATTCACACACAGCTCTGCTCCTGTAGAAAATAAATGGAAGGTCCAGGATGAAAAGCCCAGTGTGAACAGCATGTCCAGATACTCCCCTGGGATGCATCCACCGAGGAAATTCGGATGCATTTTCTCCTCTCCAAAAGCCAAGAAGCAAGAGAGGCATTTCGAAGCGGCATTTAATAGGGCTTAGCTTTTTCAGGAGGGAGATGGGTGATAGGTAGTCTAGGGAGAACACGTAGGATGAGTACAAGTGTCTGGAATTTTAAAAGAGTTCTCTTGCTTCTCAGTAGGTGGCTGCCTCTTGAGGTCTGGCATTCACCCAAGTCTTTAGCATTACCTCAGCATTTAAAGAGAAAACAAGTGAAAAGAGACTCCACAAAGCTGCATTTTAAACAGCATCAACATCAGGGAGTGCCACAGGCTGGGTTTGGCTCACCCTGTTAGCATGCAGAATTATTTTGCACTATAGAAAGCTGTCTTTTCCCAACCAAGAAGACAAACAAAACAAAAAAGGCAGAACTAATTAAGATCGTCATATCTCAATAAATATGCAAATGCAAAATCAAAACAAAGAAATTCTATCTATCACATCATAAATTTGCAAATTGCTGTACTGGGCTGGCTTGGAAGGATTGCAAGGGACGGAGACTTCTTAATGGCTTTGCTTAGAAACTGTTCGCCAGCCGCATTTATTGGGTTTATATGGGATGATGAAGACGATGGACTTGCCAGGATAAAAAATATTTTCATGCCTTGTCTGCAAACGCTGTGGAGAGGGAAGAGGAATCAAAATTCAGTCAAGGTTTTGTGCTGCGAAATTTGCTTCCCCTACAGCATTTCAAGAAGAAAGCTAGTAGGATGCCCATTATATAAATGAAGACAATGCAGCTCAGAGAAAGTAAGTTTACCATTTTTCGCTTGGGCTTTGGAGCCAGGTTTCAAACCTTCAATTACTTGTCTCACTCCAAGTTTACATTCTGTTCCTGATTTGCATTTTTTCCTACTGTACCACATGATTTTCCAACACCATCCAGTGTGAGAGCTGAATGTGTATCTCCAAGCTTTCAAAGCATCCAGGTGAGAAGGAAGAAATGAAATCACTTTTCGGGTGTTTACTCCATACACTTCCCACATCTGGGTATTAAGGAGCTGGAAGGACCGTTTGATTTCTGCATAAAGTTCGTTCCTTTTATTTCTATTAAGTGCAAGTTGTAGAGGATGATTCCTTCTTACCCAATTCATCAGTCTGGGAAAATAAGAGAAAGAGAGAAGGAGCTAGTAAGTAGCTGAATCTGTAAGCTACAGTGAGAGCAACCACAGCTTCATTTTAGAAACTCAAGCCTGCTCTGTCACATGGAACACTGTCCCTAGAAGGTTCTCCCTGGACGCCAGGGCTCTGTTTACTCTTCTGGTGTGCTGGGCTAACATTAGGGTGAGGGTCTTTAGGAAGGTGGGGAATTGCAAAGAGCAAGCAAACCGCTCAGGAGCTCGGGCCAGTCCGGCTCCGATGTACTCGTCACTGCCTTGGGCATAGGGCAGTGCAACGAGTAGTCTGGCCCCTAACCAGAGATCAGCCTACAGGGAATCGCTTATTAACACAGACGGTAATGTTAGACAGTAGCATGTGCTGCAGACAGTGGACCCACTATGTGCTTGAACCAGTGAAAGAAAGGAGAGCGGCCACTGTTCTTGGCCAGGATTTCAAAGGAGAGGCGGGATGCAAGCTTTGCCTTCAAGATGGGCTAGACAGTCAGGAGTGTCAAGGACAATTTCACTGCATTTTACTGGATGTGAGCAATTCCGTTCAAAGGAAATAAGATAATGGGTGGCGTGGTGGCAGGACCTTGCCAGGGACACCTGCCACCAACAGCTTATCTTCCCTATCCCTCTCTTTTCCACCCTCTGCCCCCCACCTTTGGCTCCCTCCTTTCCTTCCTTGTTCTTTCCTTCCCTCCTTCCTCCCTTCCTTCCCTCTTTTTCTCTTTACTTTTTTTTAAATTTATGTTTTTATTTAAATTCCATTAGCCAGCATATAGTAGTACATCATTAGTTTTTGATGTAGTTTCTTTCCCATTTTTTTCTTTACATTTCCCCTCCTCCCCCTCACCTTTCTTTTATCTTTTGTATTAAAATCATTTTAGTATCAATTTTTCTCACTAAAATAATCACTTTATGGCATTTGTATATATGCTATAATATTAGAAAACATAGAATCATGGAAGATTTCTTGCTCAGGGCACCCCAAGGCCAGGCTGGAAAGTGTCAAACATCACATCTGCCCACACTCTGTTGGTGACTGATTATTTTGAGTTACTCTAGTCTGACTATCCAAGTGCAACCAACCAAGTGCAATATACTGTAGGAGTATATTTTTCCTAGTATCCCATGTTTAGCAGTTTTTTTTTCTACAAAATTATTTCTCGAGATCTTATCTCTTCTTTCTGAGGTCAGTTTCCTTCTTATAGAAGTATACACGGTAGCGGTTCTTTCAGTAACAGTCCATGTGTGGGAAAGTGTATTTTTTCCTCTTTCACAAAAAATAAAGTCATGTTTGTTTGTTTCAGTATGTAATTGCAACTTGGGGTTTGTTTTTCCTCAGCATTTCCAAGACATTCATTCATTGTTTTTGTTTTGTTTTGTTTTTCTGGCTATGTGTAACATTTCTATTGCTTTTCAAGCTTCTAAAAATTAACTTTTTAGAGTTTTAGGTTTTTTAGTTTTGGGGTTTTTTTTTGTTTTGTTTTGTTTTGTTTTTGTTTTAGGTTTATAGGAAAGTTGCCAAGATAGAGAGTTCCCTTTACCTGATTCCCTCTATTTATATGTTTGTTTGTGTTTTAATGGGAAATCTGTTGCTCTAAATGTCATTCATTTAAGGATAATCTGTTTTTTCTTTCCTAGTTTCTCTGATTCACCCTTTTTTTACTTGATATTCATCCTGATATGTATAATCATGGACTTTGTTTTGTTGCTTAAATTTTCCTGGGTTCCAGAGTACTTTTTTTTTTTAAGATTTTATTTATTTATTTGTCAGAGAGAGAGAGAGAGCACAAGCAGGGGGAGCAGCAGACTGAGGGAGAAGCAGGCTCCCCGCTGAGCAGGGAGCCCAATGTGGGGCTGGATCCCAGGACCCTGAGTTCATGACTTGACTGAACCATCCAGGTGTCCCCCAGAGTATTTCTTCAATTTGAGAACTTACCACTTCCCACTATTATCTTTTTGAAGATTGCCCGTTACCAATTTAACCTACAACCCCCTATATACCTCTATCTTCTTATTTATGGATTTTGTTTAACTGTGTCTTTTGTACTGTCAAACTGCCCATTGATCTTATAATTGCATCTTTTTTTCTTCCAGAGGAATCTGTTCAATTTCTAAATTCTCCTATTTTTTCTTCAAAAGGATCTTATTCTTTCATGTTTCTGGAATTTATTCTAATCCCCTGATCATTTTAAATGTCCTTATTCTATTCTGTCTTCCAGATTGTCATATTGTTTCGGGTTTGTGGATGTCTGAGTAATTTCCTCACCTAATCCATAGCTTGTTTTTGTGGGTGTACCTTCAACAAGCCGTATCCTTCACCTCCACCCTGGGATTTGGAAGAATACCTCCATGGTAGTTTCATGCTGGTTTCTGAGGTGGACCTTAGGATTTTGCCAACCGGAATCGCGCTGGTTATACTTACAGTGCAATTTTTGGGTCCTGAATCTTCTGTATCATTAGTGTTTTCTTTAGTTTGTCAAGTTCTTTCCCCTTTCCGCAATTAAATTTTCAAATTATTACATTGTTAACATTACTTTATTTTTGAACTAATTATGTTATCTATTGACTCGTGTGGTAAATGATCAAACGATTCCAATTTGCATTTCCTTTCGACTCATACGTTATTTGTATCAGTTACAACATTGTATTCACATTGACAAGATTTGTAACTTTATATTCTATTCTCTAAATGTCATCTCCAGATTAGCTTTACTTATTTAACATGGTTCTATGCTCTTCAACGTTTTTCTAACTATGGCTTTTCTGATTCTGAAATCTTTATTCTGTCTCATCTTTGAGTCACTTAGACTTTTTCACATGAAGTCTTCCCCAGCCTCAACTTCACCTCCCTGAGGAAAACAAATTGCTTTATATTTCTTGAAGTCTTGCACATTTGCTAATGTCTTTCTTTTGTAAAATCTCTTGGCTTTGTGTAAATATAAAATTAAAAACTTCCCTCATGGTCGAGTTTGCTTTTGGTTAAAAATCAGTTGGTCTTACCTATGTAGATAGATTTCTGGGTTCTCTGTCCAATTTTGTTGACCTACGTGTCTATCACTTTGCCAGAACTCTACAGTCTTGGTAACTGTAGATACAGAACACATCATGAAATTTAAGCAGAGGGAATCCCTCCCTCCTGCTTAATTTTTGTTTTCAAAGGTGTTTTAGCTATTTGTAATTCTTTAGCCTTTCCACATGAATGTTAGTATAACCTCATCCAGATCAACAAAAGTATTTTTGGAATTTTGTTATGAGTCCTGTTAAAGTTGTATACCAGTTTGGGGAAAATTACCAGCTTTACCATGTTGAGCCTTCTGGGCCATATACGTTTTTCCATTTATTTAAATTTTCTTGGACTTCTGTCATCAGCTTTTTTTCATTTTTTTAGTATACCAGGCTGGTATCTCTCACATCTAGGTGTTTCATTTTTGTCTAGTGATTATAAAAGTTTTGTGATGTTTACATTACCCCTTTTACTAACTGAAGTAGAATTGATTTTTGTATGTTGATCTTGTTTCTATGACCTGGTAGACCTCAGTTATAGCTCTAGGAGTCATTTTTTGTTTACTTGGTTTTTGTTTTTGTACATCCCCAAAATAGAGATGGTTTTATTTCTTGCTTTCCCGTCTATATGCTTTTTATATTCTTTCCCTGTCTCACTGTGCTGGCTAGAGCTTCTAATACTATGCTGAATCGCAGTGATGACAATAGACATACATTTTTTTTTTTAACTTTATGTTAGTCACCATACAGTACATCATTAGTTTTTGATGCAATGTTCCATGATTTGTTGTTTATATATAATACCCAGTGCTCCATGCAATTCGTGACTTCCTTAATACCCATCAATCACTGGGCTAACCCATCCCCAACTCCCCCTCTAAAACCCTCAGTTTGCTTCCCAAAGTCCATGGTTTGTCTCTCATGGTTTGTCTCTCATGATTTGTCTCTGCTTCCAAATTCCCCCTCTTCATTTTTCCCTTCCTTCTCCTAATGTCCTCCACACTATTGTTTATGTTGCACAAATGAGTGAAACCACACGATAATTGTCTTTCTCTGCTTGATTTATTTCACATAGCATAATTTCCTCCAGACCTGTCCATGTTGATACAAAAGTTGAGTATTCATCCTTTCTGGTGACTGAGTAATAGTCCATTGTATATATGGATCACATCTTCTTTAGACATTCATTTGCTGAAGGGCATCTCAGCTCCTTCCACAGTTTGGCTATTGTGGACATTGATGCTATGAACATTGGGGTGCATGTGGCCCTTCTTTTCACTACATCTGTATCTTTGGGATAAATACCAGTAGTGCAATTGCCCGGTCAAGGGTAGCCAGTTTTTAATTTTTTGAGGAATCTCAACACTGGTTTCCAAAGTGGCTACACCAGCTTGCATTCCCACCAACAGTGTAAGAGGGTTCCTCTTTTTTCACAGTCTGTCCAACACTTGTTGTTTGTTGTCGACTTTTGCCATTCTAACTGGTGTAAGGAGGTATCTCAATGTGCTTTTGATTTGAATTTCCCTGATGGCTAATGATGAACATTTTTTCATGTGTCTGTTAGCCATTTGTATATCTTCTTTTGAGAAGTGTCTGTTCATGTCTTCTGCCCATTTTTAAACTTGATTATTTGTTTTTTGAGTGTTGACTTTAACAGTAGACATCTTTGATTTTTTCCTGATCACAGGGAAAAGCATTCAGTCTTTCACCATTAAGTATAATAGTAATTGTAGGTTTTCATACGTGTTCTTTATCAAGACCTTCTTTATAATATCTTTTCTGATGATTTTTCTCTTCTATGGATGTTGAATTTTGTCAAATGCATTTTCTGCATAAATTTATATGATCATGTGATTTTTCTTCATTAGTCTGCTGGTATATGGCTTCTGCTGATTGCTTTTTGAATATTGAACCAGTTTTGAATCCCTGGAAGTAACTCAACTTGGTCAGGGTGGATAATTCTTTTTTATATAATGCTAAACTCAATTTGCTAATAGTTTATTAAGGATTTATATTCATGGGGTATATTAGTCAGTAGTTTTCTTTCCTCCTCCTTACTGTCTTTGTCTAGTTTTAGTCTCAGGGTAATACTTGACTCATGAAATAAATAGGAATTTGTTTTCATTTTCTGGAAAAGATTATGTAGAACTGGTGTTAATCCTTTTTAAATCATGTTGTAGAATTCTCCAATGAAAATATCTGACCCTAGAGATTTCTTCTTCAAGAGTTTAAATTATAAATTTAAATTTCTTAAGAGTTATAGAACTATTCAAACAATCTATTTCTTATTACATGAATTGTTGTAGTTTATACTTTTTGAGGAATTGGTCCATACTATCTAAGTTGTCAAATTTATGTGCATAGAGTTTTTTGTGGTATTTCCTTCTCCTCTAAATGCCCGCAGAGTCTATAGTGATAGTCCTGTTTCATTCCTGATGTGGTATTTAATACCTTCCTTCTTTTTTTCTTTGTTATTCTTGTTAGAGGCAAGTCAATTTTATAGATTTTTTTTTCAAACAGCTCTTTTTTTCATTGATTTTTCTCCATTGTTTTTCTGTTTCAATTACATTTGTTTCTGTTTCTTTATTATTTCCTTCCCTTTTTTCTACTTGCTTTGGGTTTATTTTGCTCTTAGGTTTCTTCTTCTTAAGGTAATACCTTAGATTTTTGGTTTTAGACTTTTTCTAAGGTAAGCATTTACTGCTATAAATCTCCATCCCACTATGGCTCTATCTGTGTCCCACAGAGTTTGATAGGTTATATTTGCAATTTCATTCAATTAAATGTATTTTTTTTCCTTTCCCTTGAAATATCCTATTTGACCTCCTGAATTATTTAAAAGTGTATTTACTTACTTTCCAAGTGCTTGGGAACTTTCCTTTTGTCTTTCCGTTTTCGATTTCTGGCTTGATTCCGCTGTGGTCAGAGAATACAGTTGGTACAGTTTTGCTCCTTTTAAATTTATTGAACTTTATATTTGGTGGAACATATGGTCTTTCTCATGTACTCCATGTACATGTACATGTACATTCCATGTACATTGAAAACGAATATGTATTATGTTGTTTAGGGCTGAAGTATTTTATTAATGTCAATTATATTCAGTTAGTTGATAGTGTTGTCGTTGATTTTCTGTCTAGTTGTTTAATCAACTATTGAGAAAGGAATGTTGAAGTCTTGAGCTATATTTATAGATTTGTTTAATTCTCCTTTCAGTTCTATCAGGTTTTGCTTCACATATTTATGCAGTTTTGTTTGGTGCATTCACATACAGGAGTGCTACAATTCTTGATGTGTAGGCATTTTTATCATCATACACCTCTATGTCCCTGGACATTTCCTTTACCTGATGGTTAACTTACCTGATTAATGTTTGAATGGAATATCTTTTCCATCCTTTCACTTTCTACCTACCTTTTTCATTATATTTTCAGTGAGTAATTATAGACAGCATACAATTTGATCATGTTTTTTATTCCATTCTGACAATCTCTGTTAATTGGTGTATTTAGACAACTTACATTTAATGTTATTGGTATGTTAAAGCTAAGCCTTTCATTCGTTGTTTTTCCATTTGTTCTTTCTCCATTTTCTCCTAGCCTATATGGTTTCTGAGGAGAACATTGCTGCCATTCAAGTTATGTTTTCCCTAGAGTGTTGTTCCCCAGAAGTTTCTCTCTCACTGTTTATAAGATTTTTAATGTGTTTTCAGAAGATTGTCAGCCGTCTGTCTTGGTGTGGATTTCTTTAGGTTTATCTCTTTGGGGTTTGCTCAGCTTCTTGTACTTGTAGGTTTATGTCTTTGCCAAGTTCAAGAAGTTTTCAAACATTGCTTTGAAAAATTTTTCCGATTTTCTTCTTTTGAGACTCTGATGGGATGAATGATAGATCTTTTGTTACAGTGCCACAAGTCTTGATGTCCTGCTCATTAGCTTAGTCTATTTTCACTCTGTTGAGATTGAGTAATTTCTATTGTTCTATTTTCAAATCCACTGAATCTCTCCACAGTCTCTTCCATGCTGCTGCTGAATTTTTTATTCATTCATTTATTTTTATTTTTAGTTTTCAACTTTCTACCTGATCTTTTTTATATCTTACATTTCTCTGCAAGACCTTCTATTCTTTTTTTTTTTTTTTAAGATTTTATTTATTTATTTGGCAGACAGAGATCACAAGTAGGCAGAGAGGCAGGCAGAGAAAGAGGACGAGGCAGGCTCCCCGCTGAGCAGAGAGCCTGATGTGGGGCTTGATCCCAGGACCCCGGGATCATGACCTGAGCCGAAGGCAGAGGCTTTAACCCACTGAGCCACCCAGGTGCCCCAAGACCTTCTATTCTTTGTCACATTTTACATTTCTGTTATTGTACACTTCTCACTTCTAAAATTTCATTTGTTTTTTCCTTATACTCTCTATGTAAAAATATATATGTAAATAATATGTACCCCATATACATAAATAATATATAAAAATTATTTTTTCTTTGCTGAGATTTTCTATTTCTTTACTGAGACATTCTATTTCTTTTTATGTGTGTCCATAATTCTCAGTAGAGCACTTGCAAGATACTTGTTTTAAAATCCTCATTAGATAATTCTAACTTCTCTGTCATGTTGATGCTAGTATCTGTTAGTTGTCCTGATTCTTGGTGTGGTGAATACTTTTACAATGAAACCTGGACATTTTGGGTATTACCCTATGAGACTAAGATCTTATTTGAATCTTTTGTTTGAACTTGTCCCCTCCAACACCACTCAGATAGGAGAAGAAGGGGCCCGTTATGGACAGGTGGAGGTGAAAGTCTAGGTTCCCTGTTTAGCCACACTGACACTCTGGGTGTGAGGGTTCTTTGTTGCTGCTGGGCAGTGGGGAGAGTTTCAGAGTTTCAGGCCCGCCCCCTCCCCAGACCTTCACTAATACCACTCTGAGTTCAAGGGGCAGGAGGGCCTTGCTGCTGCTCTCCATTGACACTGGTAGGGGTCAGTCTTGTTACCAACAGTTGTGTGTGGAAGTTCAGGCTCCCCCATGACCTCCAGTGGTATTGAGAGGTCAGGGACCTCACTACTGTACACTAGGAATGAAAGTTCCAGCTTCCTATCCTACCTTCTCTGATGCCTTAGGTTGGGGGAAAGAAAGGGATTGTGAGCACCTTGTTATAGTCTAGTGAGAGTAGAAGTCTAGGCTCCCTGCTTCTCTTGGCAGGGTAAGTTTGGGGCCACTGGTTTTTCTGTGGTTTTTGGCTAGAGTAGAGCTAGTATAGCTTAAACTCATCTTTCTTGTTAGACTGCCTCTTTCCTAATCATTTGGCTAGAGAGAACTAGCTCCATTTGGGGCTGTTTTTGTCCACACCTGTTAGAATTTCCAGGTTGTCAGCTTGTCTAGCTCCAAGTCTGGGATATAAGAGGCCAAGAGAAATGTCAGGGAGCTCACCACCATATTGTCCTTTAGTCCCAAGACCTCATCTCATCTGCTTCCTTCCCTCCATATGTCATCCACATTTCAGAATCTTCTTATGTTTGTTTTATATAAAATATCCAGAATAATTTATGAGGAAGAAAAAAGAGAAGTACTTCTCTCTATATACAGAAGTGGAAGTCCCTCAACATATAATTTGATTTTCTAAGTTATAAGAATAATTGTACTTTATTTGGAGAAATAAATGAAAGATGTAATTCAACTTTTTTAGGCCTTTACATATATAAATTAAATATAAATGTAAATATATGTTTACAAATATAATTTAAATGTAAATCTACATATTTAAATATCTCTATATAAGTAAATATATGGTTTAATACTGTATTATACATTGAATATTATACAATATATATTATATCAATTACAAAGGAAACTATTTGTTGAAATCAATAATGTGATAATTATGGCTTAATTCATATATAAAACTTTTGAAAAAAATCAAGACAAAAGTAATTCCCCCCAAACATGGTCCAAAATGGTATGTATGTATTTTTCTACATACATACTTGTTATATGTTCAATTTGGGAACTGTTTATTGTATGCCTACTGTATTCTTAGCACATTTTAGACTTCCTGTAGAATAATATATAATTAGGCAGAGGCTTGGGCTTTATTCACAAATGTTATTAAGGATCAAAACAAATTAAGTGAATCTGTGAAGATCAAAATTTAAAGGGAGAATATTTCAAAGAGATAGAGCTATCAAGATAGTCATTTGGTGGAAATTAAGATGAGCTTTTTTTAAAAAATGGTGTATCTTATTTGGTTGGATGCTGAGGAATTGGAAGATCATTTTAGAGATGAGAAATCTTTACCTGAATAAAAGCTTAGAAAAACATGCAGTCTGATATGTTTGGATGATCACAACCAGAACAGCTTGATGACTTGACTGTGGTAGGAAAGGTCCAGGTCCATGAATGATTGGAGCAGACTCCACAGTGGAGGAAAGACAGGCCCTCATTACAGGAAGACTGACTGTGGTGTTTATTTATAGATTTCCACAATGGGACCCCATAGGGAGCATCCCATCCATCAATACCCATACTGCATTAATAAGCAAGGAAAAGTCATTGCAAATTCCAAATTTGGAAGTGGCATAATAAAAATGATGCTTTAAAGAAGCTATTAGCAGTGTAAATTTGAATGGTTTTGCTATAGTTACAACCCAGGTATGAAGCAACAAAGCTCACAAAGTGCTTCCCTCCTTCAAGACCACAATTCACCCTCTTCTTCCATATCCACAGTAGAGCACTGGAATGAAAATTTGTTGATGGCCTTTACTCTGCCAGACACTCTTCTAGATACCATCTGTGTGCTTTCTCATTTAGTCTGCACAATAGCTCTTAAGGTATTATTCTTACTATCCTATGGGGCTGGGGGTTTTCTAAGGTCTCATGGCCAGGATTGAAGCTCAGGCTCTTGACGCTGTACAGCATGTCATCTTGGTCCCTAGTATGGTGATGGCTGAGTCACTAGCCATCAGTTCTTGCTGACTTGAGCTCATGTTACACTTGGGCAGCTCTTACCTTCCTTTACTCAACTGCTTTATCACCTACAATTCAGCTTGTAAAATATGATAACAATTTAATGCTGTGCTACTGTGGGAACAAGATCCATATTTCTTCCCCTTCCCCTGCATTCAGGCAGTGTCCCACCAGACCTTCGGTTTAGGGTACTGAGGGCCTGGAGAGCATAGAGGTTGCTCCCATCAGTCAGTGGACAATTAGGAAACTGGACTCTGATTCATTTCCCAAGCTAACATGTAACCATGCTGCTGATTACCCATTTTCATTGTTTATGGTGAGGCAGGTGGATGAACAGCTCTGCCTGATTTATGAAGTGCTTGCCTTCTATAAATCACAGAGTAGAAACCCAGCACGCTGTTAATCCTAATTGGTTAAGTCCTAAGTAGGGAGTGATTAGAAAGTCTTCAGGAAAGAAGGTACCTCATGCAAATGAGATAGATATACAGTTCGTTGGGAAGAAATATCCCCTGCTCTCAATATGTGGTCAAGGTTTGTTGTCCATTCCTGCTGTACCCTTCTACCTCTTGCTGGTCTGCCCCTGCTGATCTTCCATTTGTAAATAAACTAACATAAACGGCAGAGAAGGAAGATGATGGTATGCACAAATTTTGCAGAAAGAGAATGCTGTTTGCCTGCTTACTCTCTCCTGTATTAATTTCAACCTGGATTAATTGTCTAATTCTAACAAACCATCCATCATAATGAACGAGAACTATGCAATGAGTCATAGCGCTGTGAGTTGCCATGGAACACATTAGGGCTTTTGGTCTTAGCTACCCAAATTCCAACCCCACCCTTCCCTGGACACAGTTGACGTGACATTCTCCAATACTCAGTGACAGTGACACCCTTCTCTGATGTTTCACTTTGAGCCAAAAAGAACTTGAAGACCTTAAATGCATGAGGTTGTCCACTTCTTCTGACTGGACATCTTCTGATCAGACTTAGAAATGCAGACTCTTCTGGCAAAGGACAAAGGAATCCCAAAGATTTTATGTGATTTCCTCTGCCATCTCAAAATAATGATTGAGGACACAGGGACTGTGTATGGGACATGTTTAAAGGAGCAGGGGCTGTTGAGATGCAGACTCAGGGAAGACAACTTTCCTTCTCCCTTTCCAATCTACTATAACTGCTCCTTCCTTTGAGTAACTTCTCTTTTCATTTCCTTCTCCTTTCTCCCCACCCTCCCACTCTCTGTTTCCCTCCCCTTCTGTATTTTTCATCCCTTTCCCTTCCTTCCCTCTCTTCCCCCGTTTCCTGGGAACCCACAGCAGACGTAGCAGCAGCAGCAGCGTGACCTCAGAACTGGATGATGAGCCCCCCTGCATGGAGGAAATTGATTACAGTACAGACAGCAGCTCACACCTAGAAGGGACCTTCTCTGAGCTGGACCGGCAGATCCAAGAGTGCGCTTTCAACACGGACGAGGAAGGGGAAGAAGAAGAGGGGCCAGGCCAGGGAAGAAAAGCCATCCCTTAGCGCTGAGGCTCAGAGTGAACTCAATGTCTCTAACCGTGGGACTAGCAGCTTTGTTGTTTCTTCACCATCAGACTTGTACAGCGTCGGTGGCAAAAGCCAGCCCGTGTGAGCCCCGCAACCGAATGCCAGATTTTGTTTTCGTTTCACTAGGCATAGAGACTGGCTACATTACAATTCTACCTTTTACATACCTAGTTAGATGGCCTTTGGAGCCCACGCAAGCTGCCATTATTCTAGAAAGGGCTACTCTCAGGATTATCATGGATCTTCTCATCACTATTTTGAGCTCTTCTCCCTTTCTGTGCTGGAAACTGGAGCTGACTGCAAGTAGGAGCTGGTCTTCTTTTTGACTTCTCAGCCAGATTTCTTTATGGTTGTCTAAGCTGTTCTACATATGAGTGTTCTCTCTGATAGTTGTATTCCTACTATAGCATCTGAACTCCTCAGCACAAATTATGAGCCCCACTGAGAACCTCTGAGTGTCCTAGCAGGGTCTTCAGTTGAATTATTGAGCCTGAATGGCAACACAACAGAGGGGAATTTGCAAGCATCATGCTTAGTCTGTTTTAACAATATATATTTTACAGATCCAGTATACCCAGAAACTGTCCTGGATTCTAAGGGAAAAGGCACAGCACCGAATAAGACATGGCCATTGGTCTTTACAAACTTTAAAATCCTATGAATTCAGGCCACTAACCATGATGCTGGAAGGCAGCAAGTCATGGTGGAAAAATCATTCATTTCTGACGGAGACAGATGGGGCTCATATCCTGGATTTGACAGTCAGTTGTTATGAGAACTAAGGCAACTAATTAGATTTTCCCAAACCTCAGTTTTCTTGTATGTACAATGGAGATGAACATTATCTATATGATAAAGTTATTGTGAAGATGAAATGAGATAATATATGAAAGTATACAGATTGGCCCATGGTAGGTACCCAATAATGTTGGCTGATTTTCCTCCCTAACACAAGTAGAACATTCTGCATAGGCATTCTCACAGTTACAGAAGACATCACCTGCAGTCACATGGTTAGAAGGTACTCCCTCTTCCTGGAAAGAATCTGGGAAGGAGGTTACAGAGGAGCGGAGTGTAGGAGGTTGAAATGTCATAAAGTAAGTGAAATGGAGTAAGGCCCTTTGGTGCACAGAGGCAAATAGCTTAGAGACTGGGGTGATCTTTAACTGGACAGGACCCAAGCAGAAAGGATGAGAAGGTGAATACTGAAATGAGAGATAATGTGGAGAAAATATGGTAGGTGGAATTGATATTTGTCCAGATGCCATCTATATTTAGTTATGATTAGGTTTAGCTATAAGAAAAGGAGAATCCAAAATTGCAGTACCTTTGTAAAACAAAATCTGTTTATCTTCTATGTGGATTCCAGATAGAGGCAGGCCAGAGCTGGTATCGTGAGTGGCTGGTGTCCAGCACCCAGTTTCTTTCTTTTTTTTTTTTTTTTTAAGATTTTTATTTATTTATTTGACAGAGAGAGAGATCACAAGTAGGCAGAGAGGCAGGCAGAGAGAGAGGGGAAGCAGGCTCCCTGCTGAGCAGAGAGCCCAATGCGGGGCTCGATCCCAGGACCCTGGGATCATGACCCGAGCCGAAGGCAGAGGCCCACTGAGCCACCCAGGCACCCCCAGCACCCAGTTTCTGTGGCTTTTTAGCTTTGCTGCTTGTTGCTTCTGTCTAGCCAAAGACGGCTACCAAAGCATCAGCCTTTGCATCTACATCCCAGTCAGCAATAAGAAGGATAGAGAAAGAAGAACTCATTCTCCATATTTCAGAAAAGTTATACATTGCACTTCTCCACAATTCCACCATCTAACAAGTGGTCCTGTGGCCACAGGTACCTGCAAGAGAGGTTGGAAAATAGAATCTGTGTTTGAGTTGGGCATAGGGAAAAGAGGATAATGCACACTGGGGATCAAATATTGCCCAATACTTCTCTTGATAAACCAATTACCACCATGAGATTTTGGAAACAATAATTTCAGAAAAAAACTCTCAGCAGCCCTCTAGACCAGCAGAAAGCCACACTGTAAGACTTTGCCATAACTTAGCCCTGAGGCATAGGAGAAAGGCAGGTGTGTTATGATTTGAATATTATTCTATGATTATTATTATTACTTTTACTGCTACTACTACTATGACTGATAATCCCTTATTTTTCCAACTCCTTTCCAAATTTCCTTGCTATAGTTCAGAAACCACATATCCATTCTTGGTGTTAAGACCTTCAAATGTCTGAAACATACATAAGAGGTTTAAGGGAAATAGCAAAGACACCACATTCAAATCCCAGATAACAGGGGGGTTTAACTGCTCTTATAAACCTTTCCACTCTTAAATAGAGGATAGCAAAATGTTTCTGTTCTCCCCTTGCTTGGAGGAGTCAGGAAGACAGTTGTGTTGAAAACGTAAACGTTGGGAGGGATGGAAATAATAGTGACTCATCATTGCCACTTTATGCCTCAGCTGGCATTCATTTACGGGGTGAGCTTCCAGTCACCTGACATTGTTTCTGAGAGCAAGTAACCCAGACATGAAAACTTCTAAGTAGCAGGTTTAGGAAAAGCTGGGGACATGGAACATGTGATTGATTCATGTAACAAACATACATTAAACACCTACTGTGTGTCTTGTATTTCACTAAGCCCCAAGGATGCAGGGGAAAGGAACTATTTTGTTTGCAAGTGGGAAAGATGAGCAGTAAACATCTTAATACAGTGGCTCACACCTTTGTAGAACTCTGGAGAAGATCATCTAATGGGGCAGTGGTGGTGGGAAACATCTACCGAGAGATGATAATTGAGGTGATGCTTGAAGGACTCGCAAGAGTTGTCAGGTAAAAAGGAGAAGGAACATGCTAAGGAGTAGAATGACTTTGTGCAAAAGCCCTGTGGTGGGGTTAGAGCTTGGAACAAAATCATGATTGTGACTGGTTTAAAAGATGTGTTTGTATGTGGGGACGGGAGGGGAGTGACAAGAGATGAACGTGAGAACATTGGCCTCAACCTGATCAAGGAACATTGGACATGGAAAGGCCTGGATGGGAAGGTTGGTCTTTGTTCTGAATGTGCTGGCGGAGACAAAGAATCTTCAGCAGAAGCATGCCCAGGAATGATGTCTACGGGCATCATCAGGACTGCTGTCCCACTTGCTTATGACCGACTGACTGGATACTCTGCTATGATGGTAGCTCGGTAGTATGAGAGCCCTCAGTGTGACATGACCCTCTTTGTAGATAGCAGGTTTTCAGTAAGAGGAGAGATCATGAGTGCAGTTTGGGGTCATGTTCAATATTGGGCGCCGATGACAGGTCCATCGGGAAAGGGCTCCTAGAAGTGCATCAGCAGAAGAAGAGGCATAAACAGTGAGATGGGGACTGGTGGGAGTCTTTAGTAACTAAGCCCAGGTGCCAGTCAGCTGAGGAGGATTTTGCTCGGAGGGAACAAAAGAGTTAGAGAGCTGACTTCCGTCCCTTCTCACTGGGACTGAAGACCACTGTGTGCTACACCTCACTGATTTTCAGTCTGGGGAGAGAGAGGGCTCACTGGCAGGTCAACTCCAGATAGTGATAGGAGTGGCATTTGCAGCCCGGCCAGACATGTGTCTTGCTGGCCAAACCACTATAGTGAGTTGTTCTGAAAACCCTCTTCCACCAAACTCAGAGCCAAACAAGATTACTCAAGGATTCCAGGCAGTGATGGGCTCTAATGGGAAGCAGATGTGGTTCAAAGTGTGCAGGGGGGATGCGAGTCTGGAGCACTGATGCTGGAGCCAGACCATGGGCACAGGTGTGCCAGACCAGCTGGTCCACAGTGCCCTGCCTGGCAGGGCTAGGACAGAAAGGGGGTGAGCAGTGGGGCTGCAGTTTCCTGGGGGTAGCCTTTCTCAGATGGGCAAATGTGGGTAGCTAGCCTTTTACACCTCTAGAACATCCCATTTGGGCTAGAGAAGTACAAGGCTTCTTGTGATCCCCTAAGGATCATACTTTCAGGATCCCCTAAGGGTGGAATCTGCTGGCTGCTCTTGACACTTCCCCATGGCAAAGGACTTTTTAGCTCCATAGTTCCCACAGAAGAAAGAGCCCTGCACAACCCAGCCCCCAGTCTTCTCTGCTGACTCAGTTTCTGCTTATCTGCAGTCTCTTCCATTTGCCATGGGACATAGCTTTATTTTATCTCACTGCACATATGTGTGTGTGAACACGCATAGACCCACACACAGATGCACGTACACACACACACACACACACCACACACACACAATCATTTCTCGAGCCACAAAGCTCCCTAAATACCTTCTTTGATTTTTCACACATTTTCACATTTTTCCTCTGTCTCTGATGAGCATCTCCTGTAATGCAATTTGGGCATTTCAAGACCCAGTTCAAATAACACCTTCCTTCTATTAGACCTTTCCTAATCAGCCCAGCCAAGTTCTAGAATCTCTCATCTAGGTCTCTGCTGCACTATTTCTACATCCCTCCAGAAGGGTGCTCTTTATTTACAATTTTTTTTTAAAGATTTTATTTATTTATTTGACAGAGATCACAAGTAGGCAGAGAGGCAGGCAGAGAGAGAGAGAAGGGGAAGCAGGCTCCCCGCTGCCCAGAGAGCCCGATGTGGGGCTCGTTCCCAGGACCCTGGGATCATGACCTGAGTTGAAGGCAGAGGCTTTAACCCACTGAGCCACCCAGGCGCCCCTTTATTTACAATTTTATTCACGGGGTTTGCATAGCCTCACCCCCACCGGCCAATGTGTGGAGAACTCCTAAGACACCTGGGCCTGATGCTATCTTACCATCTCTTCCTGCAGCCGGCATTCGTCTTGATACATTGGCGGCAGTCAAAATATATCTTTCCCCAACCTCAAACTTGAACGTCCAATGTTTCAGTGAAATCCCATATATTTCGCTTCGATCCTTCCTCTCCCATCTCAAATCAGAGTTTATGTTACAGAAAAGGTAACTGGTTTCACAAACAGGGCATCGAGCACAGGCACACTTCAGCCTCTCAAGCTGATGGCTTCCGTGGAAGACTGGTTCCCGTGTGAGGCAAGCCTGAGAAGGAGCAGAGTGGCCTTGCCCTTGCCTGTATTGTGCAAATGTTTAGCTAGAGCAGAGAGAATGGGGGAGCAGAATCCCCAGGCGTTGCCAATGACTGCAGGATTCAGCCAGGTGCTCTGCTCTGCACCGAGGACTGCCTTTGGTGGGAACGGGCATGGGGCTTTGTGTGCTTCGTGCCAACTTGGCCGCCTGGGGCCTTCTTACAGTCCTGTCTGTGAGACTCCAAGCATTTCAGCCATTGGCTCCCGTTTCTGCCAGGCCTCCAGAAAAACAAAGGGTTCAGAGCCACAAAGCACATTTGAAAATAACCGGATTCTTGAGTTACGGGCTCACATTGAGGGATGCCAGCGCTCGTCGGGTCACATGACACCCCTAAGAGGAGAAGTTCTGATTGCCGGCTTTTATTTCGCAGCCTGGACAGCTGAGCTGCCGAAATAATTTCATATTCCAAGGGGAGCCTCTGCTCTCTGCCAAGGGAAGGAGCTTCCATGGAACGCCTGACATAAGTCATCCTTGTTAGGGACTCAGGACAGTGGCCTGTGTGGTGGGTGTAAACATTTGCATTTGCATTAGAGTGATCGATTCCTTTTGCCCTGCTCCAATCCGCTCCAGCCCCCTAAAGGCTCCAGGCTTGGAAAGGCACAGAGACAGTAGCCTGGGTCCTCACCACGAGAGCTTTTTTTGGGCAAAAAATAATTCATTAGGTCTGGGGCCTGCTGCTGTCTTCCCAACAGATGTCCTCTTTTGTTCCTGTTGTGGTTTGGCTTCCTGAGTGCCCAACTGATTCTTGATTTAAAAAAAAAGTGTTGCTTAGAAAAAAGAAAGTGGTAAAAAGACATTTTCGGATAAAAACAGATTGTATTACAGCCTCTCCGTGCCTAGTAATAAAAAGAATACAATTGTGTGTAACTTAACATATCTACTGCACACATTCCAACCCAATGGAGATGGGATTGAGTTCGAGTTCCCTTACACACACACGCACACACACACTCAAAATATAAGTGCAGGGCTTTAAGCAAGAAAACAGCGAGTGAGGGGAAGTTTATGATCAGACACATGATCATAAAAGTGGGGAGCAGCTAGACAGTGCTTTTACCCCACACTGCCAGACACAATTGAGATGGAAGACTTTTCAGGAAGAAGGTAAAGCCTTCTTATCAGCATAAAGTAGTCTTCTAGCATGTGTTTATTTTGAGCCTGCTTAGGTCATGAGGAAAAAATGGATCCAGTCCTCTCTGGAAGAGAAGGCATCCTTGTGGAAGAATTACCAGATAAACCACATTTGGGTCTTATGACAAGACAGCAATAGAGCAACGGATGACTGTCTAGAATAAACTGGTTATTCTGGTTAGGAGCTTCTGATCTTTTCTAGGGCTGATGACTTCTTAGCAGTAGACAAATATTATCACTACTATCCCCTCACCCCCTGACAAAATACTAACAATAATAATTAAGCGCCATTGTCGGAGCAGTTCGGTTGGGGTGTCTGAGTGTGGCTTTGTGCTTTGAGGGTCAGGATGAGAAGTGGCATTGAGGTCGGTTCCATGTGCTAGCTGGGGGGCAGAGAGGGAGCAAAGACATGGACAGCCCTGTCAGCCAGAATATGGAGCTTAATGAATGGATGTTCTCAGACAGAATCCTATCAACTGGTCCCCACCTACACTTCCATCTGAAGAATCAGTGATTTTAGAAGGTATTGGGGAGGGAAAAAACCTGTCTGTGGTTCCCTCTCTGCTCATACTCATTTAAGCTCTCACTACCGCTCCATGTGATAGACGGGCATCATTATTGCCATTTTCAAAGTGAGGACCAGCTGCACTTTCCGTAGGTGTCGGGGCTGGAGTCTGCTCCCGGGAAAGTTCTGATCCCCGCCCCCCAACATCATGGTAACATTCACCTGTGCCGAACATGAAGGCACATGTCCAAGACCATGTGCTATCATGTCATGCTTCACAACTGAAACCAGAGGTAAGCCCTCTGGTTATCCCTACTGTGGCAGGTGGGATGCTCCGGCATAAGAAGGGAAGTACTCGCCTACGATTATGCAGCCACTAAGTGGTAGGCTCATGGTCTCAAGCAGTCTGACACCTCAGTCTGCCCTCCAAGGACAAGCGGTCTCTTCAGAGAACCCTGAGGGCGTTTTAGAAGCCACAGAGTAATTCCCTGTCTCCATGGAGGGCAGAATTGTTGTTTTCCATCCGTGATTCAGACACCATAACTCGTCTGGACATCCCTGCAGAGCACCCAACTCCACCTCAAACTCACAGGTTCAAAGTCACATCCTCGGGATTTCCTCCCACCAAGCCTACCTCCAAGTTCCTTACTTGATCACCTTGACAGGAATCAATGTCGTCTTGTTTTTTGTGTACCCGATGCACAGCCCAAAGTCTGAGCAAGTCAGGCATGAAGCACTCACTAAACCCATGGACCCACCAGTCTTGCCAAGTCTTGCTCTTCTTACCTTCGGTTTAAATGCCTCTGTCCCTTACTCACTCTTCTTGGTTCATTTCTTGCCTGGGTTTCAGTGATGGTTTCCCCATGGCTCTCCTCACCTGTGATTTTGCCTCCTTTCCAGTCCATTCTTCCCTGTGCAGCCAGATGATGTTTGGAATGAGTTTCTGTTTTCTGTTTCTGCTGCTTACCACCTTTCAGTGGCCTCCCCTGGTCCCAAGGATAAAATGCAAATAGCCCCTGGCCCTTGAGGCCTTGGGGATCCAGCCACTGGCTAACTTTTTGGTATCCTGTCTTAACACAAGCCTCTACTGAAGCCATAAAAAATCACTTTCAGTTTCCAGAAAGCACTTTCCTCTTTTGCTGTCTGTTTCCACCTCTGCATCTAATTCTGTTCACAATAGCCTAAATGTATCCTCCTCCCTTACCTAACTCCAAGCTCTCCTTTGGGCCTGTAGAAACCCCATCAGAGCTTCTGTTGGACGCTGTGGCCTCTGGGTTTTCTACCCACCCAACCCTGCCCCCGAGACTTTGCATTTTTGTTGAAGAGAGATGTGGTTCACTGCTATATCCTGAGGGCCCAGCATCGTGCCCAAGACTTGGAGGGCCTTCATTAAATATGTGTTGAGTGACTGAGATCTTAATTTCCATTCTGAAGGTCTCCTGAGAATGACCTCGTCCTCGTTGCCTCAGTAACCTAGTAAACATGAAAAGCAGAGCTGCAGAAAAGTAGGACATGCCTGTGTCCAGCACACTCAGAGCAGCCAGGAAGCCTCCAGGAAAAAATCTCCCTCAGCCCGTGCGCTGTGATGCCTTCCGCTGTTATTTTCCAGAAGCAGCTTCCTTTTTTCCTCCAAATGGCCTGTAGAGGTCAGAAAAGGGCCTTGGTTTCAGATCGCAGGCTGCCCTCGGCTCCATTAGCATTCACCCTGGGTGTCTACAATTAAGCAAACCTAGGCGCTGCACATAGGAACGGAAATGCATTGACTTTAATAAAACAGAGTGTAAAACAACTTTAGATTGACTCCGGCCTTGTTTATTCTTGCACACTTGTAATTCTGGTTCGGTATATTCCCAGTCAAAGAGCCCATTGTCCAGGGAACTGAAGCTTGTCCCTTCTTCATCGCTGCAGCAGCCCCTCGGAGGAGGCCAGCCGCACCAGCTCACTGGTCCTGACTCACAGCAAAAAATGTTTTCATATCTCTTAAAGAAAAACAGCAAAAAATAGAAGGGCCTATGGGCACGATGAGAGGTGCTCCCACTGTTGTTCTAGCCTTTTATTTTTTTCCCCCATGAATGGGAGTACATTCAGAGTTCAGGGAATGAGGGAGATGATACAATAAAGACAGAGCAGGCAGCCTGGTGGCCTCCCATCATGAAATTTAGGAACTGATGACTCTGTTTCAGAAATTATTTTCTCATGCATGGGAAAGAGACTTGGACCAGAACTTGAGAGTCCATGATTTGAGGTCTGGCTCTGCAACCTCAACGTGTGATTTGTGGGAAGGACGCTTCATTTCTAGGGGTCTCAGTTTCTCCACTCAAGAGCCAGACCTGGTGAAATGTGTGGTTACTTCTCTCTGTCCCCCTCACTGTGGCTGTGCCGGCAGGCCCGTGGAGACGGCCTCCAAGCCTTGGGCTGGCCCAGCGCACACAGGGGCAGTGCGAGCTGGCTCACACTAGTGCTCTGTCCGTCCGGGGCCCGAGGCCAGGCGCGCACAATGATCTTTTCAGAGCCCAGGCCGATGCCGTTGAGACACTGCCAATGCCCAGCAGAATCAAAGCTTCCGAAATCGGAGCTAAAAATAAATAATGAAACAAAGGGACATCAACAGGAAGACCTAAAAGTGGGGGAGGGGAACAAATTGAGTCAGCAGAGTCAGGGGGCATTGTGGGGGGCAATGAAATTCTCATCGGAGCTCATAGCCCTGCTGGGTGACTGTGGGGTGGCAAGTGCTCTGGGAACGGGCAGTGTGATGCTGGGAGAGGATGCTCCCGGAGCAGAGGTGTGACTGGCTCTTGGGCTCATTTCCTCTCTCCGCACAGCTGACCCGCCCACTCGTAGCCCCGCTCTTTGTTGGCAGCTCAGAGAGTTCTTTAACAGTCAAGTCCTGTCCTGGGCCCTCTACTGGGGCCCGGGCCAGCTGCCCTCATTGACCTTGCTCCCCACCCCACCCCCCCGGATTTGGGGCCAGCTTCCTCTTTGCACACACTCAGGATTTCAGTGCAAATGACTTTAGGATCTGGTGAGTTGGGCTGGAGGTTGCAAGAGGCTTAGGCAGGGAAAGGGAGCTAATAGATCCGAAGCATGTTCCACTTGCTGCCCCTGGAGCTCAGTACTTCCTGCCCTAGTGGGGTCGGAGGAGCAGCTATGGGGGAAGTCGCGGGTGAACTCCACTCCTGCGCCAGTGCCACCCTTGCACGCCTGCAGGCCCTTCTTGGTTCTCCCTCCACCTTGCCCAGGGTGGAGAGCCAGAGCAGGTGGAGGTGTTGTTTATCAAGTCAGCTCAGTGAAGTTGGGGCTGTGCAGTCTGGGTGTCATTGGAGTGAAGGTCCAGGAGCTGCTGGCTGTCATTAGATCGTGACAGAGATCGGGGTCCCACATGCTGACTGAAAAGGAGAGGGAAGAATTGGAAAGGAGAGGGCTTCCCTGGGAGGTTGGAGGCCAGAATCCAAGGAGAATTCAGGTCTTGTGAGAAACCCTAACTCATAAAATCATAAACAATGCGTAGAGTTTAAGTTGATTCCTGATCTGTGGGGTCTAATTTCAGGCCTCTACTAAACCCTCAAAACGTCTGTAAAAACCAGGGTGCCTGTCCAGACTTATCAAAAAGAAAAGAGAAAGGACCCAAATAAATAAAATCATGAATGAAAGAGGAGAGATCACAACTAACACCAAAGAAATACAGACAATTATAAGAACATACTATGAGCAACTCTACGCCAACAAATTTGACAATCTGGAAGAAATGGATGCATTCCTAGAGACATATAAACTACCACAACTGAACCAGGAAGAAATAGAAAGCCTGAACAGACCCATAACCAGTAAGGAGATTGAAACAGTCATCAAAAATCTCCAAACAAACAAAAGCCCAGGGCCAGATGGCTTCCCAGGGGAATTCTACCAAACATTTAAAGAAGAACGAATTCCTATTCTCCTGAAACTGTTCCAAAAAATAGAAATGGAAGGAAAACTTCCAAACTCATTTTATGAGGCCAGCATCACCTTGATCCCAAAACCAGACAAGGATCCCATCAAAAAAGAGAACTACAGACCAATATCCTTGATGAACACAGATGCAAAAATTCTCGCCAAAATACTAGCCAATAGGATTCAACAGTACATTAAAAGGATTATTCACCACGACCAAGTGGGATTTATTCCAGGGCTGCAAGGTTGGTTCAACATCCGCAAATCAATCAATGTGATACAACACATTAATAAAAGAAAGAACAAGAACCATATGATACTCTCCATAGATGCTGAAAAAGCATTTGACAAAGTACAGCATCCCTTCCTGATCAAAACTCTTCAAAGTGTAGGGATAGAGGGCACATACCTCAATATTATCAAAGCCATCTATGAAAAACCCACCGCAAATATCATTCTCAATGGAGAAAAACTGAAAGCTTTTCCGCTAAGGTCAGGAACACGGCAGGGATGTCCGTTATCACCACTGCTATTCAACATAGTACTAGAAGTCCTAGCCTCAGCAATCAGACAACAAAAGGAAATTAAAGGCATCCAAATTGGCAAAGAAGAAGTCAAACTATCACTCTTTGCAGATGATATGATACTATATGTGGAAAACCCAAAAGACTCCACTCCAAAACTTCTAGAACTTGTACAGGAATTCAGTAAAGTGTCAGGATAGAAAATCAATGCCCAGAAATCAGTTGCATTTCTCTACACCAACAACAAGACAGAAGAAAGAGAAATTAAGGAGTCCATCCCATTTACAATTGCACCCAAAACTATAAGATACCTAGGAATAAATCTAACCAAAGAGACTAAGAATCTATACACAGAAAACTATAAAGTACTCATGAAAGAAATTGAGGAAGACACAAAGAAATGGAAAAATGTTCCATGCTCCTGGATTGGAAGAATAAATATTGTGAAAATGTCTATGCTACCTAAAGCAATCTACACATTTAATGCAATTCCTATCAAAGTACCATCCATTTTTTTCAAAGAAATGGAACAAATAATCCTAAAATTTATATGGAACCAGAAAAGACCTCGAATAGCCAAAGCAATATTGAAAAAGAAAGCCAAAGTTGGTGGCATCACAATTCCGGACTTCAAGCTCTATTACAAAGCTGTCATCATCAAGACAGCATGGTAGTGGCACAAAAACAGACACATAGATCAATGGAACAGAATAGAGAGCCCAGAAATAGACCCTCAACTCTATGGTCAACTCATCTTCGACAAAGCAGGACAGAATATCCAATGGAAAAAAGACAGCCTCTTCAACAAATGGTCCAACAAAAATTGGACAGCCACATGCAGAAAAATGAAATTGGATCATTTCCTTACACCACACACGAAAATAGACTCAAAATGGATGAAGGATCTCAATGTGAGAAAGGAATCCATCAAAATCCTTGAGGAGAACACAGGCAGCAACCTCTTCGAACTCAGCCGCAGCAACATCTTCCTAGGAACATCACCAAAAGCAAGGGAAGCAAGGGCAAAAATGAACTATTGGGATTTCATCAAGATCAAAAGCTTTTGCACAGCAAAGGAAACAGTTAACAAAACTAAAAGACAACTGACAGAATGGGAGAAGATATTTGCAAATGACATATCAGATAAAGGGCTAGTGTCCAAAATCTATAAAGAACTTAGCAAACTCAACACCCAAAGAACAAATAATCCAATCAAGAAATGGGCAGAGGACATGAACAGACATTTCTGCAAAGTAGACATCCAGGTGGCCAAGAGACACATGAAAAAGTGCTCCACATCACTCGGCATCAGGGAAATACAAATCAAAACCACAATGAGATACCACCTCACACCAGTCAGAATGGCTAAAATTAACAAGTCAGGAAATGACAGATGCTGGCGAGGATGCGGAGAAAGGGGAACCCTCCTACACTGTTGGTGGGAATGCAAGCTGGTGCAACCACTCTGGAAAACAGCATGGAGGTTCCTCAAAATGTTGGAAATAGAACTACCCTATGACCCAGCAATTGCACTGCTGGGTATTTACCCTAAAGATACAAACGTAGTGATCCAAAGGGGCACGTGCACCCGAATGTTTATAGCAGCAATGTCTACAATAGCCAAACTATGGAAAGAACCTAGACGTCCATCAACAGACGAATGGATAAAGAAGATGTGGTATATATACACAATGGAATACTATGCAGCCATCAAAATAAATGAAATCTTGCCATTTGCGACGACGTGGATGGAACTAGAGGGTATCATGCTTAGCGAAATAAGTCAATCGGAGAAAGACAACTATCATATGATCTCCCTGATATGAGGGAGAGGAGATGCAACATGGGGGGTTAAGGGGGTAGGAGAAGAGTAAATGAAACAAGATGGGATTGGGAGGGAGACAAACTATAAGTGACTCTTAATCTCACAAAACAAACTGAGGGTTGATGGGGAGGGGGGTTGGGGGGTGTGGGTTATGGACATTGGGGAGGGTATGTGCTATGGTGAGTGCTGTGAAGTGTGTAAACCTGGCGATTCACAGACCTGTACCCCTGGGGATAAAAATATATTATATGTTTATAAAAAATAAAATTTAAAAAAAAAAACAAGAAAAAAAAAAGAAAATTATAGGGAAAATAATAAAAAACAAAACAAAACAGGGTGCCTGGGTGGCTCAGTCAGTTAAACACCAGAGTCTTGGTTTTAGCTCAGGTCATGATCTCAGGCTCGGGGGAGTCTGCTTCAGTTTCCCACCCTCTGTCCCCTCCCCCTGTGTTTATGTTCTCTCTTCCTCTCTCTTTCTCTCTCTCTCTCTCGCTCACTCACTCTCTGTCTCTCCCAAATAAATAAATAAAATCTTTAAAGTCAGTAAAGTTGACTTCCCCCAAGAGTAGGGTTCTGATGATATTTTGAGTAAATGGAAGATGAGCTTATGCATTTTGGATACAAAGATTACAGGCAGAGGCTGTCAGATTAATCAGTGGAAGCAAGGAATCTGAAAATTCATACCCAGGGCATGTACAGTTCCCACACTATTGCTTGGAAGCTTCAACCATTTTATTCAGATATGAAAATGATGAAAATAATAATGATGGTAATAGTCACCAAGTTACCAGGAACACTGACTATGTACCCATTCTTAGGCTGAGGGTTTATTATTCACAAAATCCCTGTGAGGTAAGTGACTATCACTGTCCCCATTTTGTAGAGGTGCTCAGTAGTGTGTGCTAAGTAAGTAGCTAAAAGAGAGGCCTCGTTAGGCTCTGAGCTAAGCTCATTTTCTCCATGGTATAATAATCCCTAAAAAGAAATTATCTTTAGTGAATCATTTGCTGGAAGTTCCTGGTATCCCTTCCCTTCCCTTCCCTTCCCTTCCCTTCCCTTCCCTTCCCTTCCCTTCCCTTCCCTTCCCTTTCTTCCCTTCCCTTCTTTTCTCTTCCCTTCCCTTCCTTTCCCTTCCCCTCTTCTTTCTTTCCTGAATATCCTTCTCTTCCCTTCCCTCCCTCCCTCCCTCCTTCCTTCCTTCCTTTTATTCTTTTTCTTGAAGCAAACTAGCCTTCATGCTTCCTTCCTCAGATTTAACTAGAAATGAATCTGTAATTTTCAGCATCTTATTTTCAAACTTCGTCAGGAACTATTCTTTCCCCATACACCTATTAATCTTAATTTTACTCAGCCTTCTTTCCATATTTCTAGCTGAAAATGCTGCATGACCTTTTAAAGGGATCTCCCAATGGGTTGATGGTGGGGGATGGCACCGTGCATGTGAAATTCACAAAGCACACTGTAAGTCTCCTGAAGCAAATGCCGAGAGCAACGTTTTTAAAGATAAATAACATGAATTTCACATGGGTTAAGTGAACATCATGGAGGAATGTGGCCCTATCCCAACAAAGTCAGGGTTGGGTTAGGATAAGGAAAGATTTTCCTTATGATGTTTGCCGTGGGTCAGGAGATAGATTTTCAGATCTCCATCTGTCATCCCATGAGTGTTCTGGACAATATGAGGTGTTCCCAGTGGCCATATTTTTGTTAGAGTTTTATCTTGCAGCCACCTTAGGGTGAGGGCGCTTAGGATTCCCTTCAACATTACATACGGAAATCTATGAGCATCATGTAGCCATTACCTAGTTTCAAGTGATTCTCAACTGATTCATCCAGGATCTCTGATCTCTGAAACCTAATCTATCACTACCTCTCAGCTTCACTTAATTTCTGTTTACCAGTGCTCAAGGGAGCCAGCCATGTCAACAAGGCCATTCAGCAAGGAGCAATAGGATGAACTTGCCCTCTTCTGTTGGAAGAGGATTTCCATGTCATGTGGCATTAAGTCAATGATATTCCACAAAGACAGTTTACCTGAGTCATGTTGCTCTTCTTCTGAACATCTTTGTTCTTTTTGATTCATTTGTTTTATTCTCATCTGCTGTGGCTCTATGATAACAGGACCAGAGACATTTAACTAAAAAAAAAAAAAAAAAAAAAAGTAAAGTCAGAACCCAGAAAATTAGAGAGAAATCAAATCTCAGGATCGTCAACAATTAGCTGCTCACTGTTGCCATGCACACACACACACACACACACACACACAGAGCTTTCTTAAGGATTCTTAGGATCAAGAGCAAAATGGAGCATTCGAGAACACTGATTTGGTGACCACTGCAGAGAACAGGATTTTTGTGGCAAGAGGAAGAAGATTATAAATAGAAGATACTGAAGCAGCCTTTCTCATGATGCATTATAATTGGTGTCACAGGATCTTATGCAAGGAAATATGGCAAAGATGGTGTCATGGGGATGTCTCCAGCTGAGGATGCACCCTCACTGGTGGAAGAACTATAGGATCAGAGTGGGACAAGGGAGAAGGAGTGGGTTGGGGCTGCCTCACCCACTCTGCCATGGACCTCAGGAGGCAAGGGCCATCCCATAGGTAATATTAGTTATTATGCCTTAGTTATATATTGCTGCAAAGTCAACTGCCACAAATTTAGCAGTATAAGTCAACATCTACTTACTACCTCACAGTTCTGCCCTCAGAAGTATGGGAAATCTCCACCAGGTTCTCTGCTCCAGGTGCCTCCAAGCCAAGGAACCCAAGTGTCAACCAGCCTGGGATCTGACATGGAGGCTCAGGAAAAGAATCTGCTTCTGGGCTTGGTCATAAGGTTGGCTGAATTCAGTTCTTGTGGTTATAGGACTGAACTTCCTGTGTCCATGCTGGTTGTCACCTGGAGGGCTGTTTTGTGCTCAGCCCTCATTCCGTAGAAGGTGGCACCTAAAAGCCACAAATAGTATGTTGAACCCCCTTCATGCTTCTACTCTGATTTCTTCTGCTACCAGCTGGAGGAAACGCTCTGCTTATAAAAGGCTGGTGCAATTAAATTAGGCTCACCCTGTTCCTTATGATACAACATAATCACAATAGTAAAATCTCACCATCTTCACAGGTTCCACCTCTGATTAAAAGGAAATGGGAGGGGTGAGACTGAGTGGCTCAGTTGGTTAATCATAGGACTTGATTTTAGCTTAGCTCATGATCTCTGGGTCAGGGAATTGAACCCCAAGTTGGGCTCTGCACTCAGCAGGAAATCTGCTTGAAGAGTCTCTCTCCCCCTCTCCCTCTACCCCTCCCCTGCACACATGCACTCATGCAAGCTCTCTCTCTCTCTCTAAAAGCAGCAAATAAATCTTGAAAAATATAAAAGGGGATGGGAATTATGTAAGGACAAGATTCACTGGGGTTCATTTGTGTAATTCTTCTTACCCAAATTGTAATATTAGCAAATATGATACAACATTTTTCACATGCCAGGAACAGTATAAATATTTTATACACATTAACTCATTGAATTCCACAGCAACCTTATGAGGTAGGTACTCTTATTGCCTCCACTTTACAATAGAGGAAACTGAGGCACAGTGTGTTGGTGTAGTATATACAACTAGCATGGGGTTGAGCTGAGACTTGAACACAAGATTGTGCCAGATTTCTTAACCACAGCTCCATGGATCTATTGGAAAAGTGTGCTCTCTTAGGTGTGTTTTTTCTTTCTTTTATCCAAGCTTGAGTGTGAATGTGAGATCCAGAATTCTGTAGTGGGGCAGGACAGGATACATATGGAAGGTGGCATAGCATTTGTGGCTCAGATAGCCCATGGCCTGGACTTTAGTCAAGGCTTACATGTAGCAGGCCTACCTCTCCTGGGCTTCCCATCTTGTAGTTAAAGTCCTAGCTAATTATAGAGTCTGTATTTTCCTAGAGGGCTCCCTCCTCATGTATCCTTCAGGAACAGTGGATCTAGGTGTTTGAGGTACAGTGAGGTCTTCCTGAAACAGACTTACCACTCCCATGCCCCTGGGGCTCTTCCCACCCGAATTATAGGCTGTGCTTTGCAGGTCCTAAGGTCTGTACTGAAAAGTTACTTAATAAACTTATGCTTACTCTATGTGGTCTTATTTGAAAGTGGTGATGCTCAGTTACAAAGGAGAAACTGAGGTAATATTATAGTTTTTCAATCTTCCACTGACTGGGTGACACTATCTTGGCCTAGACTCCAGTTGATGAAAAATCCTTCAGGAATACAACTAGTTTAGAATCAGAATTTAGCAAGGAAAAAGGCTAATAAATATGAAACAAAGTTGACTTTCATAATAGCATTTTATTTCAAAATGCCTTAATACATAAGTAATAAGTAGCATTGGGAATTCACCAGTAATATCACAGTGAAATAATATAGTTCACATAACAAAAGGCAGAACAGGAAAGCAAAGCCAAGAAATGTTTAAAAATTGGAAAAAACAAACAGAAGGCGGAAAACTGACAGCATTGAATAATTGCAGTTATAAATGTAAATGCTATAAATTATACCCCTAATTGACATAGAATATCAACGATGACCAGAAAGGGAATCTGGAACTCTTTTTCATTCATTATACCCAAAGATTCTGTAAACAGATTCATAGTGAAATAATGCAGAGAGGACAAGAGGTCAAGGATAAAGATGTCCAGGGAGCCATTGCCAATGGGAAGAGTTGCAAACACAGAAACTGAAGTCTAGAATGGACCATAGAGATGCAGGACTAGTTTAGGTAACTGAGTGACACATGAATCAGTTTATTAGCGGAGCCTCGAGAGAAGGCCTTGATCATGAGGGGGAGTCGTTTTTAGTACCATAGCACATGAAATAAAACAAGATAGAAAGTGCAGAAGGATTCCCACCAGAGCTCTGCTGCCAGAAGGGAGCCATGGGCTTAAGGCCAGAGGGTGGCGGTCCAAGTGATGCTGTCATAGAGCTGAATGTCAGTAGTGAAACAAGGTGCCCATCTCTTACTTCCCCACTGCCTCACTTGTACACCAGGTAACTCAGAAAACATAATGGATACGTGGAAGGGGTGTTGAGTTGCTTGGGTTTAGGGCAGATCAAAGTGAATTGGAAAGACAGTCTCCTTCAGTTGTCCATATAATGCATTAGCTTGGCATTCAAGGACCTCTTCAGCATAGCCTGCCCCCATCTGCTTTTGTAGGTTATCTTCAAATACATGTGACCCCAGAGCCAGCTTCTCAGCATGAGGGCCCGATCCCCTGCTCACCTTCTCTTGTTCTTCATCCTTCCCTTCAAGGACTACTTCAGATCCAAATCTCCCATAACTCTTGCTTTTTCCATTCCTCCATCTATGACCTCTTATGGCATTTATTATGCAATTAACTATATCCTTTCATGCTCTGCTAATTGGCCATTGATCTCTTTTACTGTGGTTTGATGTTCCACATGTGTCTGTCATTTCTTAGCAAGTACACTATTTGCTCCTTGGGAGCAGGGCCATGTCTTTTTATAACATCATTCATTATTTAGCACCTTCTAATTTCAGTTTGCTTACCAGCATACTGTCACACAAAATGCTCCCTGTAAAGCGTCAGGTTAAATTTTCTTTCTTTGTACAGACTAGGTCACTGAGGCTTAGAGATGTTCAGAAACCTACCCTATAGCTTATAAGTGGCATAACAAAAATTTGAAACCATGTAAGTGGAACACAAAGTGCTCTCCCCCACTAGGTCATGATGTCATTACACCTATCTGGAGCCATCAATCCAGGTGATGTACCAAAATAAAACATTCATAAGATATGCACATACAAAAGAGAATCTCCATTAATATATTTCAGTTATTTTATTTCATTTGCACACATTTTTTTTAATAATTGTAGCAGGGGGATAGAATCCCCAAATTAAATCTAATGCCTAGACAGAATGAATCCCCAAATTAAATCTAATGCCTAGACAGAATAACTATTCATACATGCACATACACATACATGTGCCTACACATGCATAGATGCACACTTACACATCCAGAAATGTTTGCACCATGATAGCTAAGCTGGTAAATGCTGCATATAGGTCTGCCTGAAAGGACATTTCTATACCAATGGAGGATGGATGGTCTTCACTGGCAAGGACATGGAGAATTTATAATCCCATTTAGAGTAGAAAAGTGTATAATCTCAGCAGGATGTTTAACATTTCAATTTGACTGCAAGGGTACCCAGAGATTACTGATTGGGTTTTTGGCCAGCACATTACTTTGAAATAGAGCCTTGTTAGTTGTGATACTTGCTTTGAAGGGGCTCCTCTACTGAAAAGCTCTGCGTCAATTCATCTGCTAATTGTGATCCCAATAAATGTAACGAGTTGGAAGGTTGCTCAGTAGTCCTGTAGTTTTTACAGGTTCTAGGTTTGTTCCCTTCAGGATGGAGAGGTGTAACAACTCTGACACCTATTAGCTTTCGCAAGTGGGGAGAAGCCTGACAATTAGAGAGGGAACTATGGAGGAGAAGAAATCGGACCCAGATGATTCATAGGTTTCCTAGATAACTTGACCTCACCTCCTGGCACCAGGTACTCTTCCTGTGCCTGATGTGAATCATGGCATTTCCTTACATTGTGGCTCTTAAACTTCAGCCACACAGAAATCAACTGAATAGCTTGTTAAAACACAGGGTCCAGAACCACAATTCTGGAAGTTCTGATTCAACAAGTATATAGTGGGGCTCAATCACTTGTATTTCTGGTAAGTTCCCAGGTCATTCATGCTGATGCTGTTTGCTTAGGGAGCATATTTTAGGAACCACTGTCCCAATAGATATGGGTGTTTAGGACATAGGGACATCAGGTCCCCTCAAGAAAATGTAGTGTCATACTAATGGTTAGGAAACTTTTCCTAAGACCAGCCCTAAATAATTTCTTCCATTCAGTGCCAAAGCTCTGTCTTGCATTATGGAGCATGTGAAGAACTTTGCAGTTCTACACGCATAGATGCTTATGCCATCTCGAGCCTTGTTCTTGTATCAGCTAAGTTGCTGTCCACCAAATAGGTGCTGACAGGCTCCATATCATTGATGGGAACTTTTCTTCTTTTCTTTAGAGGAGAGTTAACTCTCACTGGACCAGGCAGAATAGAAGAACTCTAACCTATAATGAAGGAAAACATTAGTACTTGCTTCTTCTACCCACTTTTCCTTCCACTTTCCTTCTCTTCTACTTTCTTTTTACCCTTACTCTCCTTTCAGGCTTCTCTCCTATTGCCTTGTCCTCTCTCATTTTCTTCTCTTTAGAAAGGTTTGTCTGTCTTTCCTCCATCTTCTCATTTTTTTTTTTCCTGAAGAAGTTAGTGTGGACGAGTTCACCATGGTCTGCCTTGCCAACATCCATCTACTTGACTTTCCTTCCTCTTACTTTGTCCTACACATGTAAATGTTTTCTGAACAAAAGGACAAAATGAGTATCATTAGTTCGGATCCTAGAAACTTGTCTTGATGCCAAGCCTTTCAGACTATGGAAGATGTTTGCCAGGTATAATGACCTTTTCTGAATAGCTTAGGCACCTGCCATTTTTAAACCTCTTACTAAGACACTCAGTATGCATGGATTGCTGTAGCTGTGCCCAGTGACATCATGATGACCCTAAAAACAATGGGTTTGACTCATTCTGTTAGTTTAGAGGCATTCCTTGGATTTATGGAATTACTTGATATGAAGGCTCCATCTAACACCAGCAAGAGTGTCTTTTACTGAATAGTGACTTTCCAAGCCAATCAAATTTTTGTTTGTTGAAGAGTTTGACTTGAAGACACATGCAGAATTGGGCGCCTGGGTGGCTCAGTGGGTTGAGCCTCTACCTTCTGCTCAGGTCATGATCTCAGGGTCCTGGGATCGAGCCCCGCATCGGGCTCTCTGCTTGGAGGGGAGCCTGCTTCCTCCTCTCTCTCTCTCTGCCTACTTGTGATCTCACTCTCTGTCACATAAATAAACAAATCTTTAAAAAAACAAAACACACACACACAAAAAAAGACACATGCAGAATAATTATACAGAAGCTTACTAACAATACAAATAGAGGTAAAGACCGAGTCACTAAAGCAATAGTTTGAAGGATTGGATGCCATGGGACGGCCACCAGAATTTGAGTGCGTCATTGTGGCAGCAAATTGCTGTCATGATCTGAATAAGGTTTTGAGCTCTGGGTAACCTGGTTGTATGTTACTATAACAAACTGTGTAAGATAAACTAAGAATCTCTCTTCCTTATGACTCAAATGGGCTTAATGTATAAATAATAAGAAAAGTTATTTTAAACAAGTCCAGGAAGAAGGCTGTAATAAATAGATGGAAGATCAATATTATAATTCAGGGTTGATAATCAATTCATATCAGCTACTTAAAAAAAAAAATTCCCACGTACAGAGGTACTAGAAATTTTAATCATGTGTCTACCTGCCGATTAGAGACCTCTAGGGCAGTCATACCTCTTAAAGAAACTGGTGGAGAATATGAACCTGGATTACAATATTGGGAGTTACATGACCCCATCCTTCTCATTGGCATCATTAGACCAAAGATGTGTTACTAATTCGAGGACAGCAAAAACAGCCACACAAAACACACGCACGTGTGCATGCACACACACGTGCATGGCAGTTAAAGTGTATGTGTTTTATTTTATGTAAGTTATATCTCGGGAAATAAGAATAAATCTAAAAAGCAAAAAACGGATGAGCTCGGTCTGTCAGATCCCTGCATGAGCCTTTTAACTAAGAGTAATGAGGTGATAATTTCATTAGCTCAGGGAATAGAGATTTCAAAAAGTCACAAGGCAAAATTGAGACCACAAAGAATGATATGCAAACTGGAGGTATAAAGATGGTGAGCCCTTGTGTTGGCAGAGGGAGAGAGACGGAGACCAGAGGGATAGGGAGAAGCTAAGACAGAGAAAGCACATGGCTCACTCGGGAGGATGAGGGAGGACCTGGTTCGAGACACGTTTTATTTGTACAAAGATTTTTCCCAGCCCAGTTGCAGTCTGTTTCAATCCTGACTATAAATCCGGTTTGCCTGGAGGATCAGAGATGTAAAGCCACTTACCTGAGATTATTCAGCTCAGATGTTTGCTCCAACGCTTCCACTCTCTCTATGACATGGTTCTGTGCTATGGAACCCTAACAAACGTGGACGAGGGTTTCAGTCTTAACGACGAGTGTGTTCTATCTCTCAGTGTTTTATGTGTGGCTGTGAGAATTACAGCCTTCTTTTGACAATTTAGAGTGCCTTTCTATCTCTTTCATTCAGCCTCCTCTAACCATGTTTTTTTTCAGCAATAGAGTATGTCAATGGAATGACTGAAATTAAATAACAAAGCTTCACTTATATTTTACCTGTTTATTTTTTTTTAATTTTTTTAAGATTTTATTTATTTATTTGACAGAGGGAGAGAGGTCACAAGTAGACAGAGAGGCAGGCAAAGAGAGAGGGAGAAGCAGGCTCCCTGCTGAGCAGAGAGCCCATTGCGGGGCTCAATCCCAGGACCCTGAGACATGACCAGAGCCGAAGGCAGAGGCTTAACTCATTGAGCCACCCAGGCACCCCTCCCTGTGTTAATTTTTGAGTCATTTACATTTTTTTTTCCTCAATGTCTGCCATTCCTTCCTGCCCCTTCCACCACAATTCATTTGTGTTCTTTCAAATGTAATTTTTATTTACTTCTCTTCAGTCTCCTCAGAGCAGGTATTGAGCCATTTTCTTAATAAGAAAATAGCTGATATAGATAGTGGTAGTAGGGAAACATGGTCTAGCCTCTTTTGAGTGGGGAAGACCCTATGCTGAGATAGTCCTTTAAGGTTTAGTCTTTGTGGCTCTGGACAAAAAGAGTATAAATGTGATCAAAGAAGGACTTTGACACTACCTTTTCCTGAGTTTCTAGACAATACACAAATTGGGAAAGTTGAATGTCATAATCCTGGCAACTGATCACATTCCTCGAATACCAGCCCAGAGGATTACTCCATCAATGAATTTTTATCACCTCAGCCTGCATGGCCCCCAGCTTAGGGAGAGGCATCTAAGTAACATCAGTACCCAGGAGTGAAAAGCTTCCCAGTGTAAAAAGTCACAAATTATATGAAAACAGTGTCCAGAGATTCCTTTCAGACAACCAGCCCCACACCCAGGAGTTCCTAAAATCTCAGGACTGCTTGGCATTGTCAACCAGCCCTCTGATCTTCAGGGGAGTCAGGCTTTCCAGAAAGCCAGCATTCAGCTTTGAGTAAAACTGCCAAACTCCCAGTAATAGTCCTCTTTACGGTCACTGGCATTTACCCTTGGTGTACAACTGAAGTCCTATATACCATATTCATAGATAAACAGAACATGACCTCTGGGCTGTGTAAGCCAGGAGGTGCCTTTCCCTGGAGATCACCCACATGCCTTCCCCCAATTTTATTAACACTCTTTAGCTTGCTAATACTTTGGTAAGGATTTGGCTATCTTGAATCCGAATGATCTCCCCCCATCCTTTCTTCTTCTCTATCAGGCCTGTGTTTCCAAGGACCCGTGCCATAAAACTTGTAACTGTCTTGCCCCAAATTCTGATAAAAAGGGTACAAATAAATGAGAAAAAAGAATATAGCCAATGGCTCCATTCTCCTCATCCCACAGAGTATAGTGCAGACATTACTGGGAAGGAAGTTAAGAGATCTGGATTCTTGTCTCAGTTAATTGCTGATAGTGTGACAGCAGGTAAGTAGTTAAGTCTCTGCAAAACCCTCTAGAATGAAAATGAAAGCACTGCCCTGCCTTCCACTTGGGGCAACTATGAAACAGATGAAATGATGCATGAGGCAACTTATTTACACTCTTATGTAAGCACCAGGGGTCAGTCCAAGAAGGGAGGAGGAGAGGAGCATGCCAGGGAGAAGAGAAGGTCTGTTGTGTTGGGGACGCTGTTTTAAGAGCTTTGTTTATTTTCTAATTACCAGAAAGCAAGGGAGGCCTTTAAAATGCTTTGTTAGAGGTGAGCTTAGTGTGACCCTGTTATTTAATAAATACTTTCACTTGTTGTCGATAGATCTGTTGAACAAATAAAACAATGATTATGGTACCGTTTTGGGCATATGAGTGAAAGGGAACACATTTATCTGCCATGATGTCAAAATAGTATTAGGTTTCTATTTCAAGATTTTGGGATCTAGGAAATAGAATGATAATAAAGGAAGTACCCAACAATGATTTGGACAACCATCCACATAAAAAGTCTTGAATTGAAAAATATAGCAGGAACAAGGGTGCCAGGGAGCCCCAGGCGGCTCTGTTGGTTAAGTGTCAGACTCTTGGTTTCGGCTCAGGTCATGATCTCAGGATTGTGGCATCGAGCCCTGGGTCAGGGTCCATGCTCTTGTCGGAGTCTGCTCAAGATTCTTTCCCCTCTCTCTTCCCATCTGCTCATCCCCCTGCTCACTGTGCCCAAGCAGGATCTCTCTAAAATACGTAAATAAATAAAATCTTTTTTTTAAAGAAAAATAGAGCAACAAAAAATGGTGTTTTTGATGTCATTTTATCATATTCTCTCCCTGCTGACGTGCCTTCCTTTTTCATTTTATGCATTTTGAAACTTTCAAGTATTTGTGTGTGGTCGGGGTTGGGGAGGACTTTGGGTGGGAACACATTGAATTCTGTTGAAAGACATTTTCCTGGAGTTATTTGCTTCTTAAAACAAGCCAATACCATCATTTATAACCATAACCCTGAAGGCACCATAGTTGCCTAAATACATAAACAAAATGAAACGTGCAATTTGCAGGATCTTTAGCTGAGTACTTTAAAAATCTGGAATGGTTTGGGGGAAGACATACAAGCAGTTAAAAAAAAAATCATATGTGATGCTACCCAGCAACATTTATTAAACGCCTATTTGCGGTTTCTGTTTGGCATTCTAAAGGACAAGATAAATGTAATTGTGTAATCATAGAATTAATAGAGCTGGAAGGGACTTCGAATGTGTCTTCTGTAGCTCGACAACTTCACTGATGGAGGAAGTGGGGCTGAAATCAGTTGAGTTCTAAGGCCGATCAGCAGAGAAAGAGGACTCGCGTTTTCCCAGGCCTGGTCCACAGTTCCTTCCACCACAGTCCCCTTAAACGTGCTTTTATGTCAATGTCAGCTGCCGCTCCCTAACCCTAACAACTTAGCGATTTTCTAAACGTGGCCTTACAACAAAAATCCACCTGACCGTTCACTTTAGGCTCCGTCAATGCAGGTGAATGTGGGGAGGGGACGTTCAGCCATGATTCAAGTCGCTTGATTAACACCAACAGCCCAGATCTTTCAGGATCTAAAATGCATCGCCTTGTGGATGGGGAACCGGTTGGATAGCCCAGAGGGCAGATGTGCAAAGGGTGCATGGGAGCTCCCTTTGGTTGCATAGACTTGCCTGGGAGTGGGGAGGCCAAGCAATTGTTAGGAAAGAGAATTGCTGAGAATAAATCAAATCAGTCTTTAGAGGAAAACAATCAATTAGGTCACATGTAGTCAAGCCCAGGAGACAAGGGCAGGATTGCTCCTCATGGGCTGGACCTGAGCATCGTATTTTCTTCCAGAATTGCTTTGCGATGACATCAACTATGGCACGCTCCCCATTCTCCTGCTCCACTGTTTACCATAGAATGGCCCATTAGGAAGGTTTTGCTGAAGGCAGAAATTAACCTTTTGGAGAAATTTCATCCTATTAAGTCTAGTTACATGAATCCAGGCTGATTTTCTTTCTGATGGGAAGATTTTCCTAGCCAGTATTTAAGGGCTCAGAAAAGCATTCCGGGCTTGACTGTCTGCGAGAGCCTTCCTGGTGGAGACAGAATTGTTAGTCAGTTATGGTCTCCATGGTGATTTTTTTTTTTTTAAGGGAAAGTTTGATTCAATCTTCTAAACATTGAGACATAATTTGTGAATGCAATTGAATGAATAATAGCAGAAGTATCAGCAAGAGGGCATTACCTTTAATTTTAGTAGTTGAGACTTTCCACAGTCTAGTTTACAACTAGCCTTCAAATTGGTCCTGAACATGACCTTTGGAGCCTCCCTGCTTCTGGCATAACATTCTAGCTGCCTGCCTACACTTTCCTTCATTCTGTCCACTTTCCACGTATCAGGTCCTGAGCCTTTTCCTCAGACTGTCTCCTTGTAATCCCTAGTATCTTATGCAATCCAGGTAACGTAGGCTCTCTTGCTCTAGGACCTGCTGCATTGAAAAAGATACCTGGTTTGGATGTCAGGAGACCTTAGTTAGAGCCCTAACTGTCAAAAGCAAGGCTCTGTGGCTTTATTTCAGTTTCCTGATCTCCCTGTTTTCCCAGCTAAAAATGGAGCAAGTTGGGCAAGGTATTTCCAATGTTTACAGATTCCATGATGAATCTCAGTTACAGAAAACAAAATCAGATAGTCATTAGACAGCACTGTTTTCCAGCTCTATATTTTTAATAGAGTGTTTTCCGTCCATTATCTGTTCCAATTTGTGTTCAAAGGTCAGAATTATGAAATGCAGCTAAAAGCTGCTGTCAGCTAGTGAGAGGAAGTGAATTCACCTCTCCAAGGAGACTCATATTCTGATAAACCTTCAGAATGTGTCCGCAGGAGGGGCGTGCTGTGAACCAAAAGTTTTCCATGGCAAAATAGAGGCATCAAATGATTTCTTCTTTATTATCTGTCTTTAAGTGTCTAGAAAACTGTTCCAACAAGGAAAAGGCCTAATAGCTCTTTGTTGGCCAAGACTAAGTCAGTCTTTGGGGGTCATCCATTTAGGACAATAGAGCATTTGAGGAAATGAACCAAGGAGAGGGAAAATGAAACTTCTAGTGTTTCCTGTGTTTTCATGCAGTTTCTTCCCTTCTGTGACTTTTCTCCCCTATTTTTAACAATGCATAAGTAACAGGGACATAACAGAAGAAGCAAACCACCGCAAAAGCTCTTGGAATGTGCTCCTTCCAGTGCCTACTATGTTATATTTACAACATATGACATATAACGTTGGGGGCGGCCAGTATAGTGGTTCAGATTATGGCCCCCGGAATCAGTTAATACAGTGGCTAAGGCTAGCACACGGTAGCTCTTAGCTTTAATAGCATTACTAGTGGTTTCTGCTGGTGTATGCTGGGGACCAGATACAAAGTGAGGGAAATAATGAGGTTTCTGCCTTCCTGGACAACCAAAAGAAACCCTACATACATTAATAAATATTTTTAAAACACTGAGCTTGAGATGATTATGGCTAGGAGAATCACGTGTACTCCAATATTCTGGACTGTTCTTCTCTTAGATACATCCCAGCACATTTCCCAAACTCATGTTATAATAAATTGGACAAACATAGGGTTTAACTTAAAATGTACAAGGCGCAGAATAAATTTACACTGCAACTCGGGTCACATTGGTCTTGCCCTATTTTATAATCCCCCAGGCAGGAAGAATTTTCTTGTTATTATGGGCATGAAAATGAGCTCAGCTGGTTTTCTCCCAGGCTCCTCTCCCTTCCCACACTTCCAGACCCCTCCATCCTATCCGTCGGTCCACCGAGCCCCCTCCTCATGTCTAGTGTGACAGCTGATATCCATCGGAGGCCCATTCAGTGTTGTACCAGTTGCTTGGCGTAGACGGTCATGTGGGCGCCGTGTGTGGCCCTGGGGGAGGATGCCATTGTGCACGCGACACCTAATTAAATTGTACACTTGAATCTGTTGGCTGTGCTATGAGAAGATCCGCTGAGATAAAGGGATGGCTCAGGAGAAGGCAGAGAGGGCAGGGCAAATTCTAGCCAATGGGACACCTTTCCTGGCCACCACCTTAACGGTGACAGCCAGCAGAGAGGCTGATCTCCTCCAGGGCTGAGCTGGGACGCAGTTCCTCATGCCTGCAGGGGTCTCTAGTCTCTGAAACCACCGTGGCCGCACCACCCACCAGCACAGCACGGCGTTCTTTGACTGGCACGCATGTCTCAGTTTCCTCAGCTCCCTCGACAGCCCCGTGAGGAGACAGTTTATGGAAATGTTAAGAGTGTGTTAGTGTGCAGCCGGTGTCAAGTCTGACTAAACATGAAATCTTGTCCCTGTCGTGCTGTGGGACTGCAGAGAGCCACACGGAGACTGGAAAGGGGAGGAACTTAAGGCAATGATTTTATGTGGGGTTTTAAAGGGCACTTATGACTAGAAATGTGACTGTAAAAAGCACATTTCAATGTTCCAGATACACTCCCTCTGGTGACTTGCATGTCACATTCACTTAGTTTACAAATATAAACAGAAGAGACCCTGCGGCAGCTGTGGGAGGCTCAGAAGGAGACTTGAACAAGAGAGCATCGAGTCCTGTCCCTTGAGCGTTTGAAGGGCCCTGACCACTGGCTCGGAGGTGTTGGGGGAGGTGACAGATGGGTCCGACAGCCTTCAGGTGTCTGCCCTGCTGATTTCCTCCAAGCATCTTGGCCACCCTCACTGCAGCCCGACTCTGTGAATAGGTGCTTCTCAAAGGACAACAAAGTAATTTCCAAATGGTAAACAGAGCAAGTGGCTTTAAAAAAACAGAGAGAGAGAGAGAGAGAGAAGAAATGGAATGAAAGAAAAAAAGGAATGAAAGAAAAAAAAGAAATGATTTCAAAAAAAAAAAAAGAGAATGCTCTCACAAGCTCTCAGTGTGTGCCAGCCATCCATCAGGCTGCGGAAATTGCAGACCTGTGTCTTCTCGGGGCAAACTGGCCATCACCTGGTGCGTTCTGACACGTCCCCTCAACTAGATGTCTGAGAAGCCCGACTCCACGCTGTACCTCGTGCTGGGCCTTGTGACATTGCTTTCGCCTCAGTATGAGAGGAATGCTCGCAAGACTCTTCACCTTTTTAGTTCAACGTTATTGCATGCCAGCTGCCATCTGTTGCAAAACTCCGTGGGGACCCATTCCTTCTAGAGTCCAGATGCTGGACAGAAAGCCAAAGCTTGCAGGGACCTCAGGATGAATGATGACGTGCAGAACAATAGAGCTGGGGCGTCTGGGTGGCTCAGTGGGTTAAAGCCTCTGCCTTCAGCTCACGTCATGATCCCAGGGTCCTGGGATCAAGCCCCGCATCGGGCTCTCTGCTTTGCAGGGAGCCTGCTTCCTCCTCTCTCTCTCTCTGCCTGCCTCTCTGCCTACCTGTGATCTCTGTCAAATAAATAAAAACAAAACAAAACAAAAAAACTTAAAAAAAAACCTGAAAAAAAAAAAAGAAAACCCAAAAACAATAGAGCTAAGAGCAGAGAAGGGTCCTATCCATTAAAGTAATCCAGAGGTGTGGCCAAGATAGTCAATTACCCGCCCAGTATTTAGTCTCCCAGGATTCCTTGCTCTGAGAAACACACCTTTTGGGGGATGGAGCAGTGTGTACATCTAAGGCATGGCTGCTCAGAGACAGTCCTGATTCTCAGTTTTCCAGCATCTATGAGAAGACTTGCAACCAGCACCCAGCCAATAGAATCCAAATGGAAATCCATCGGGAAAGGGGTAGAAAGAGGTGAACCATGAAAATGTTTGCTTTTCTGATTACAGAAAATAGATGTGGCTGCCAACACCTCTTCCCCCTTCCATTGTTTTCTTGTCTTGTGCATGTAGATATGATGGCTGGAGCTGCAGCAGCCTTTCTGTGACCAGCGGAGTAAGGCCACAGGAATGGCAGAGATGCTGGCCCTAACACAGCTGCGTCATTAACAGGACAGTAGTCCTTGCCTCCCTCTGTTGTTATTGTGGGAGAAAAACAAAGCTTTGTTCTTCAAAGCCTCTATCATCAGAGTTTCTATTACAAACAGCTAAACTTGCTCCTAACGTGGTGGAAAGGGAGGGATGGCTCCCTTTCTCTGGAGGGAAACTCCTCAATTGCAAGCACCTAGTCCTAGGTACATAACAGAACTGAGACTGACCCAAGTGACTATTACCGTGCATGTGTTTGGGCTAAACAAGCGGTGGCAGGTGGAATTCTCAGCATGGCTGGAGACCAATGTCGAAATACCAAAAGGCCTTTTGAGGGTACGTTGACCCCCTACGTCAGGGCATATGAAAGGACTCTGGTCCTGGTAGAGGTGAACAGACCCAAGCAGGAAGCCGGGACTTCTCCCCTAACTGGTTTTATTTTTCTGGGGAATGGCCTTAACACAACACAAACAAGAAAACACCCGTCTTCCCGCGGGGCTCTATAGCATGCATCATTTCCATGCCTAAGGGGAGCTCCAGCGACATCTTGCTGTAAACAGCCACGTCTCCAGGGCCACCCTCTAGGCCTCTCTCGCCATTCTGCCCCTGCTTCTTGACTGTTCTGATGCTCACCCATTCTGCTCAGATCCCTGCATAGCTTGTCTCCGACCTTCTCTCTCCCTCCAGCGTCACATGGTGTCTCCCCCAGTGCTTTGGGTAAGCATGTATCCTTTCCATCCATGGCTACTTTCCCTGAGCTTTCACTGATCCCCGGAGTGGAAAACAACCAAAACCCAGAATAAGGAAGAAAGCCAGACGGAGGCATTGGTCATTGTGAAGGAATCCCGATGGTGATGGGGAGAAGGTGTCATAGAGCATTTCTAGTGGAGGGCTTTGGAGTTGATCTTTCTTGCTTTGAAATGCATCTTCTTTTAGAGGAAGGTACTTAACCTTTCAGCTCCTTACTTTGTTCATCTGCACGGGGATAATGATAGTGTAGAACTGGCAGGCTTATTGTCTTAGGTGAGATGATTTCTCAAAGCAGTGGCCATAGTGCCCTACGCATAGTAAGTCCGCAAGAAGCCTCACCAATGTGAGTGATGAGGACATCATTTTATCAACAAATATTTATGAAGTATTGTTTATATTGCTGGAATCCTGAAATACAGGGCTGACCATTAAGCTTTGGTCCCTACCTTCAGGGGTCTTACAATTTACCGTAATTTGAAGTCAGTAGCTAATCCCCTCTCTTTGGTGTTACAAGTGCTATAATACATTAAAAAAAAAAAAAAAAAAACAAGGTGCTGAAAACATGTAACCTACTTGCAGAGAAGACTGGGAAACATGTAGAATCCCAAAATCCCACAAATTCTCCCAAGAGAATTTGTGCTCCCTTTGCTACAGTAAGTCCATCTGTTCACTAAATGTCCTGATTTCCTCTTCTCCTGGGTGTGAAATATATTTACCTTCCCAAGGGACACAACCTTAATTCAACCCAGTCGATGTGCTTTATTTTCTAATCCAATCGGAAGAAAGAAACCACATGGTGATTTGGCCAGGGAAACATGAATATCAAGAACTACTAACTATAATAGTTGTTTGGAGTGATCAGGGATTAGCTAGTGAGAAGTCAGGAGAACTATAGAGAATAGAGGGAGAGCAGAGATAAGGAGCAGTCCCATCTGTGGGGCTGAGATAGCATCCCCAAGGAAGAGTCTTAGGCAGTGTCCAGTCCCCCTCCCCAGCATCCAGATCTGAGACCCAACCTGATTGGGAAGGCCATTGTGTCTCAGGATGACAGAGAAGGCACTGTAATATCATGCTGGGAGGACTTGCTGGGAATATACCCCCTGGAATTTGCTGGAAAATTCCCTCTAGGAAAGCTGTCTGCAAAATGGCATCTCACGGGCGGTGCCTTGCTAGGAAACAGGCGCAGAGAGGATGGCAAGCAAGCTGTTGGGTGCCAGGAGTGATTGGCCTCCATGCACTGCAGAAGCCTGACCTCGAGGAAGCCTCACGCCCCGCAGGAGCACACCCAGGGAGCACAGCACAGGCAGGGAACAAACCCTTTCCCTCCTGGAATCTCTCTCCAGCACCGTGTACTGAATCAGCACAAGCTGGCCAAGGGAAAATACTTAAGAGTCCACATTCATTATGACAGAAGAGTCACAAAGTCTGAATTAGCCTCAAAGCCAAACCAGACGTGCGGAATTCTCTCCATTCGGCAGAAGGGTCACCTCTGAGTCCAGGGACTGGAGAACTAAAGTGTTACCTTCCTTATGCCAGTAAACAGGCCTGGCTATCTTAAAAGCCATGGATTTTAGAGCCATTATTTTACCTTTCTAGTTTGTCCTCAACCCTCCCTCTCGACTTGATTAAAATGAACTCTCAGACTCAATCTGGCCTCTACACTGAATCACTTTCTCTTACTGAGAGGTTATTCTGGACATTTGTCATTCAAAGCTTTTTCTAGTGCCTTCTCTTACACTTTGGGCTTCAGAAACATTTCGGTTTTCCAGCCCTGCAAAGGTCCCAGATTTCCAGACTCCTCCTATTTCATTCCAATTCGTGTTTTCTTGCAAACGGGCTGATTCTTCATCGAGCCCACCTCTTTCTTGTGAAACCTTCCTAAATCCACAGTAGCTAATATATCACTAATAATAACTGTTCTCACTGTTTTCATTGTTAAACATGAATCAAGTTTTTATCCTTCTGTACTGGGTTCTTCCTAGCTTACTGGTCAACCCTTACCTAACGCCATATACACTAGGTTGTTGTAATGTCAGCGCCCCTTTTTTGGGACCAGTATTCATGTTAGTCGGGATAACAAATGTTTGCTGTGGCAGCCCACCCACCCTAAAATCTCAGTGGCTTGACAAGATAAAGGATTATTTCTCATTTAATCCAAGTCCGACATAGATAGAAGAGCCCTCTTGTATCTTCAAGCTACACTCCTGGAACATATCACAGGAGGAGAGAAGAAAAAGAATGTGTCAAAAAGGGCTTCTCAAAATAAAGGGGGAGGGCAAGGATGTTTTAGCATGAGGAATTAGCATGTGCAGAGAAAGCATGGTGTCACTTTGGAAATATACAAGGGACTAACTCAAAATCATTCTTGATGATGGAGAGATATATCCCAAGATATCATTAGATTGGAATTCTCTTTGCTCAGGGCTTTGGAAATGTTGAGGTCACATGGAAATCATGTTAGGACTGAAATATGAAGGCACGGAGGTACATTATTTGGAAGCTTCCAAGAATATATAGTACCTATGTATGTAATCAAAAAATTTTTTTAAGATTTTGTTTATTCATTTGACAGAGAGATCACAAGTAGTCAGAGAGGCAGGCAGAGAGGCGAAGCAGGCTCCCCGCTGAGCAGGGAGCCCAATGTGGGTCTTGATCCCGGGACCCTGAGACCATGACCCGAGCCAAAGGCAGAGGCTTAACCCACTGAGCCACCAGGCACCCCTGTAATCAAAATATTTTTAATGTCTTTAATGAATGTATGTTTCCCATTATTTAGGAAATAGGTATAATTCCTCTTTCACTCAACAATTCTGCTTTTAGGATTTGTTCTAAGGGCAATCATGAATTACTAGATAGAGTGATGTATAAGGTACTGACCAACTCCCACTTTTGTGAGTGAAAGGTGCTATAAATGATTACATTGGGACAAGAGTGTGAATTAGTTCTATCCTGGACCAACTGAGATTATGGTATCATGAAATTTCTATGTAAACATCATGAAATGTGTCACATCACCATTTACAGTGTAAAAATGAATAATTAATAGTAATAAACAGGTATAATTCTCATATAAAATGATGTTATAAGCAGCCGATAAAGTGATGTTATAAATAAAATATGTAACACCATGGAAAGAGTTCATGACATATTAAGATGTAAAAAAAATAGTTTAAAAATTTATTTCCAGGGGCACCTGGGTGGCTCAGTGGGTTAAGTGCCTGCCTTCGGCTCAGGTCATGATCCCGGGGTCCTGGGATCGAGGCCCACATCGGGCTCCTGCTCAGCTTGGAGCCTGCTTCTCCCTCTCCCTCTGCAGCCCCGCTGCTTATGCTCTCTTGCATTCTCAAATTAGTAAACAAAATCTTTTGAAAAATTATCTCCCTTCATAGTGTGGGGGAAAAAAAGAGTGAAAAACTGCCGTGGTTTATTAAAATTGTTTAATTCAAATGGATGAGTGATAGAATGATACGTGTTTGTAAAAATACATTGATAGATATTTAAAATATATTTTTCTTATATATATATATTAAATACATATACTTTTTTTTTTTTTTTTTAGATTATCATACTTTTTAGCTTGATTCATTCTTACTAGTCCACATTCAAGGGAGTCTGCACTTTAAAAAGTTGTGTTTGGATCTCACCAAGGTTTTTACAAGTGGATTCAGCTGAAGGGCAGCTCAGAGTCAAAGAATAATAATTCTTCCCAAATGTATAGCACTTTCACGTTAAAGTGCTTTCATGTGCATTATCTGATTTGATCTACTCACCAAGAGACAGGCATTATAATTCTCATTTTATAGTTTCAGAACCAGAATTTCTGTAAGATTAACTTAATTGCCCAAAGTCAAACAGATATTTTGAGGCAAAAATTGGAATTATAATTCACATTGCCCAACTTACTCTGAGTTTGATTTCTTTCGAAGGGAGCTTCTTCTGAGTAGCTAGTTGTGATCCCAAATTTTATTATGGACAGTGCTAAGGGGCCACTGTTTATTTGGTGGGAAGGGACCTCTGGAAAATTTGTCTTGAAACAAGTGGTGTGCTTAGCAGTCTTGTTCTTGCCTAATGAACAGAAAGTTAAAATGCTGAAATTGATAAAAATTCAAATGCCATTCTCATGATCGAAGATTTCACTGAGTTTTAGGGATATGTCATTTAGGATTTTGGGGGTGCCTAGGTGGCTTAGTTGGTTAAACTTCTGCGTTCAGCTCAGGTCATGATCCCGGGGTCCTGAGGTCTAGACCCACATTGGCTCCCCCTCAGCAGGGGGTCTGCTTTTCCCTCTGCCCTCTATAGTTGCCCTGCTTCCTCCCCTCCTGCGCTCTCTCTCTCTCTCTCTCTCTCTGTCAAATAGATAAATAAAATCTTTAAAATTTTTTATAAAAAAATAACATTTTGGATTTTCTTTTTCTTCATTGAATTTATTATTTATTATTCAGTCCTCAGGAACTTCTTGAGGATATGGACAATATTCTTTGCCGGACTCAAATTTAGCCAGGGGATACTGAATTAATCAGCTAGAAACATCTTCCATTGCAGTTTCTTTGGAAATTAAATCCTAAATTTGGGAAAGGTGATGGGGTGAAGTTATGGGGTAAATCCCTGCTCTATGTTTTCCTTTGCTTATTCTAATGAACAGAAGCTGCCTTGTTTCTATTGACCATGCAGATTGTTGAGTTTGCGCAACCACATAACTTTCATATATTTTTTAAAGATTTTATTTATTTATTTGACAGAGAGAGAGAGAGAGATCACAAGTAGGCAGAGAGGCAGGCAGAGAGAGAAAGGAGGAAGCAGGCTCACTGCTGAGCAGAGAGCCCAATGCGGGGCTCGATCCCAGGACACTGAGATCATGACCTGAGCCGAAGGCAGAGGCTTAACCCACTGAGCCACCCAGGCACCCCCATAACTTTCATATTTTAATAGTTGCTTTAAGTGATCAGAGAACTGAAGGATGACCACTGACACCTGCATGGTTTCTAGTCCTGTAACCTGACAACACCATCTTACAGACTTCACCTCAGTTTCTATTGTTAATGTTTAATATTTACTATGCCTTAAAAATTGACATCAGATATTTAATCTATATTTTCAGTAGATTTTATGTCAGATAATTCAGTTTTATGTTGTTCTGAGATTCAGTCATTTGTAGATAAGTTGTGGAATTGGACATGGTTGTCTGGCTAGGTGTTCAGGTAGGAAGGAAGAGGACTTGGGGAGCTAATTCTAGGGAACATATTTTTATTGATTTATTCTAATTTTTTGGACATTTTCTTGTAACTTTATTTGCAGGTAGTAAACAAATAAAATTAGATTTTGTTTTACAATCTCAAAGGAAGGACCTGTGACTGCAGTGGTCAGAAGAGTGTCCACACTGAGTGGGACCCACGGTTCAAATCCCAGCCTCACCATGTAGCAGCTGAATGACTTAGGTCAAGTCAGTCTTCACATTTCTCCTTTCATTTCCTCATCTAGAAAACACCTAACTCATGGTGTGGTGAGGATTATGTGAATAATGTTTATAGAATGTCTGACAAAGTGTAGGTATGTTTTTCTCCCCACCCCTTTAGGTTTTATGTTAAAAAATAGTATTGGATTTGCTATGTCTGATGATGATGGGATGTTAGGGGAAACATGTGATTATCTGGTTTAGCTTAAATTTTTCTCTTTATGAGCCACTTACATGATTTTCCCCATTAACATGATGTTAATTTTGGCATTGCCTCAAAAGATAAATTAAGTTCTTTTGATTCTGTAACATGGTGGAACACACTAGTTGAATATACCCAGAGTGACATTGACCAGGAGAGAATTCAGAGCCACGAGAATGAGAATGTGTCATGACACCATAGCACACTGCCGAGGTGGCAAAACAGGAGGTTGATTAAGATCAAATAACACAAAATAGATACCCATGGGATATGCTGTAAACTATTAAAAACGTTAAATAAATGAATAAAAATGTAGAAGACACGAAGGTAAGTAGATAATATTTTTAAGTGGCATATTTGAAAAATAACCATATAGAGTTTTTAAAACTCAAAAGGAGTCATTCAAATTCAAACTTAAGTGGACATTTAAAAGAAAAGATGTAGACATATCTGAGTCAAGAGATGGTAAATAAGAAAATAGATCTAAGGCCAATAATATCAGAAGGAAAAATACATCAAAACTATGAAAGATAGTTTAAAACCCCCCAAAATTGGCATTAATATCACTCAAGAAATGTGTCTGTTCCTTTATTACTATATTGGCACATATAGGATTGCATTTCTTGGTCACATTATGCAGGGACTGGATTGAATGATGGGCTCTGGCCAATGAATAACAAATGGGTTTCATAAGTAGTTCTTCTCAAGCAACCGTATCATTCCTGGAGTATTATTTTCTCTTTATTTGTTATTTTTTAAAAATTTTTATATATTTGACAGAGACACAGTGAGAGAGGGAAGACAAGCAGGGGGAGTGGGAGAGGGAGAAGCAGGCTTCCTGCTGAGCAGGGAGCCTGATGCCAGGCTCGATTCCAGGATCCCCGGATCACGACCCGAGCCAAAGGCAGACGCTTAACTACTGAGCCACCCAGGTGCCCCTTATTTTCTCTTTAAATGGAGACAAGGTCACTAGGGACTTGACACCCTGAGTGACTACAATGAGCAGAATCTCTCTGATGAATCCAAAATTAACATATAACATGAGCAAGAAATAAGATCCAAGATACACCTTGGATGATTTGGACCACTGAGATTTGGGGAACATTTGTTACATCAGTATAATTTAGCCCAGGGATTAATAAATTAAGATCTAGGGCCTTGCCACCTCTTTTTGTAAATAAAATGTCAGTGAAAGACAGCCACACTCATTTACTTAGGTGATATCCGTGACTTCTCTTGTGCTGGAGCAGCAGAGTTGAAAAGTTGTGACAGGTGTCCAATTATATGGTCCACAAAGCCTAAAAAAATCTGTCCCTTTAACAAGGTGTTGCTAATCTCTGACTTAGCCTAAAATCTCTGGTAAGGGTATGGAGAGAACAAAAACTAGTAAATGTCTTGTAAAAGTCTCAACTAGTGATAATTTAGAAGAAAAGGCAAAGCAATATCAGACATATAATAGCAGAGAATTGTCACTAATTCATAAATTAAAACATAAAAATATAATAATACATTGAGATTTATGTTTTCCTTTATGATAGAGTACTTCACAGCAGACCATTGTTCCTTGCTGGAAAACTTTAGAAAGTCAAGATAAAATTTAAATATATAAATATAAATAAATATGTATATATTTGAAAACTAGACTGTATATGTATATGTATATGTATATATTTGGAAACTAGACTGACTCAGCTAAAAAATCTAGACTCACAGAAAGAACAGAATTGGAGAGAGGTATGCCCAGTTCTGTAATAGCTTCATCCTTCAAGGAGTTTGCAAATTTCTGGTGACAAATCAGGCAGAAGACCACTGTTAAAACATAAAGAAACTGGGGAACATTTTAGAACTTATGGGAGTAGAGAGAGCAAATGAGTTTTAAACTGTCAAATAACCTAGGACCTGGGGGACCATAATTCTGTTGAGGTGGTAGACTCTGGGTAGTGACACCAACATTTTGCTGGGGTCCCAGGAGGAATTTGGAGTGTAAAAATGTATGATGATAAGTAGCTAGGTAGGAAAAAAAAAAGGCAAAGGAAAAGTCTTATAACCATCTCTAAGACCTGGTAGAGTGGACACCACGGGTGGGTGAGACCAACAGTATCAGTCATGATACTTGCAAACCAGAATTAAATAACCTCCCTCTCTGGTTGGAGTAATTTTATCTGTTGCTACTCAAGCTGCCTTATAAAGGAGAAGCCTGTGCTGGAGAAAGACCATGCAAACTCTTTCAAATTTATCATGCATGAAATAAATTATCATACATGACATCTAGCATTCAACAACAACAAAAGTACAAGAAAAAGAAAGGGAAAAAAAGTATAAAACAGGAGAAACAAAAATGAAAAGAAATAATATAGTAGCTGTACAACAAAGTGTAAGTGCTGATTATAGTGCTTTAAATGATCCAAATTAAATTAAATTAAAATCCAAATTAAAATGTGAGAGTACCAAAATTTGCAACTTAATGGATAAAAAACAACATGCCAGGCAAATACTAATCAAAGGAAAGTTGGTTTAAATATATTAATAAGCTGGACTCTAAAGGGTGCCTTGGTGGCTCAGTCCATTAAGCATCCAACTCTTGATTCTGGTTCAGGTCATGTTCTCAGGGTTGTGAGATGGAGCCCAGCATTTGCTTTACCCTCTCCCTCTGCTTCTACCCCCGCTTGCTCACTCTCTCTTTCTTCCCCCACCAAATAAATAAATAAATAAATAAATAAAATCTTGAAAAAATAAGTCAGATTCTAAGACAAAAGTATTGTCAGAGAAAATGAGCGAGATGATATAACCAAAGGGTTAATCTACAAGCATCATATACAAATAATAAATTTCTATGTGTTTAATAATATTATTTTGAAATATATGTAGTAAAAATAGAAAGACTAAAGTGGGAAATAGAAACCTACCCAGTGGTAGTGGGAGATACTAAAATATCTTAATAACTGACAGAACAAGTCAACAAAAAGCCTAGCAGTCGTACGGCTCATCACAACAGCAACATTTACAAAACTAAGTTAATAGACGCACACAGATCTCTACCCCCAATGATAACAAAATGCATGTTTTTTCAATTGTACATAGGACATTTATCAAAAGTACTCATGTGCTGGGCTTTAAAGCAAGCTTAGCAAATTTCAAAGGAATGTTGTACTTAGAGTAAGTTTTTTGTTCACTTTGGAATCAAGTTATAAATCAATAACCAAAAGCAAATTCTCAGCTCTTTAGGAAATTAGACTATTTCCAAATAAGCTAGGGATCAAAGGAACCACATTGAAAATTAGAAAATATTTTTAACTAAATAATAATAAAAATCCACATTATTAAAACATGTGTGATAAACTTAAATCTCTGTTTAGAGGAGAAATAACCTTAATTGAATACACTTAAAAAAGAAATCCTAGGGGGCGCCTGGGTGGCTCAGTGGGTTAAGCCTCTGCCTTCGGCTCAGGTCATGATCTCAGGGTCCTGGGATCGAGTCCCGCATCGGGCTCTCTGCTCAGCAGGGAGCCTGCTTCCCTCTCTCTCTCTGCCTGCCTCTCTGTCTACTTGTGATCTCTGTCAAATAAATAAATAAATAAAATCTTTAAAAAAAAAAAAGGAATCCTAAAAAAAAAACCACACACACAAAAACTATGTTTCTATCTCAAGAAGATAGGGCAAGAAGAGTAAGTTAACCCCAAATTAAGTTAAGATAAGGAAGTAATAGAAATAAGATGTATTAGTGGAATCAAAAACAAATATACAACAGAGAAAATGAATAAAATCAAATTTAATTTTCTGAAAAGACTAAATTTATAGAATTGTACTAAGACTTTCTTTTTAAAGATTTTATTTGAGAGAGAGCGAGTGAGAGAGAAAGAGCATGAAGTGGGTGGGGGAGGGGCAGAGGGAGAGGGAGAAGCAGACTCCCTGCTGAGCAGTGAGCTCCACATGGGGCTCCATCTTAGGACCCCAGGATTTTGACCTGACTCTAAGGCAGATGCTCAACTGACTGAGCCACCCAGGTGCCCCTCTACTAAGACTTTCAATAGAGAATGCTAGGATCAGGAATAGTAAAAGAGATTCATCATAGATTTTATAAATACAGAGGGGAAAAGGAGGAGGAGGCAAAGGAAGAGGGGGAAGGCAGGGAAAAATTACAATCAAATTTAGAAAATAAATTTGAGGGGCACCTGGATGGCTCAGTGGGTTAAACCTCTGCCTTTAGCTCAGGTCATGGTCTCAGGGTCCTGGGATCGGGCCCCAGGCCCCGCGTCAGGCTCTCTGCTCAGTGCGGAGCCTGCTTCCTCCTCTCCCTCTCTGCCTGCCTCTCTGCCTACTTGAGATCTCTGTCTGTCAAATAAATAAATAATATCTTAAAAAAAAAAGAAAATTTGAAAATTAAATTGGTAAATTTTTAGAAAAGAAAAACAATTTACCCAAATTAATACCAAGAGAAATTTTTAAATTGCAAACCATGTGACTATTAATAAAGTTGAATGTGAATGCCATAAGTTCTTCATAAGAAATTGCTAAAGCAAGTAGTTTCTCTGGTGAATTTTTACAAATATATAAGAAAGGACATGAGACTTACTGAATACTCTATTTCAGAGAATATTAAATAAAAAGAATGACTTCTCAAATAGCTTCATGAGGCCAGCATAATTTGGTTCAAAAATCTTACAAAGGTGTCACAATAATGAAAATTATACATGCACACATGCACACAGTAATGCATCATGCAAGTCTGAGTTTATTCCAAGAGTGTATATGTTGTTTAACCTTTGAAAATCAATTAAATGTTGTACCATACTGAGTGAGGAGAAAAATGACAGAATATTCTCAATAGAAACATTAGAGAAATTTCAACACCTACTAATGATGGTAGCAAAAAAAAATCCTCTTACTAAGCTATGACTACACAGTAAATGCCATCATCTGATAAGCAGTATCTAAAAAAGAACCAGTAGCAAATATACTGAATTGTAAAATCCTAAAAGCTTGCTCCAGAAACTGAGAGTCAGAAAAGAAGGCCTACTACCATCACTTCTGAAGCTACTTGAGTACATTAAGACAAAAAGCAATTCAGGGGTGCCTGAGTGGCTCAGTGGGTTAAGCCTCTGCCTTCAGCTCAGGTCGTTATCTCAGGGTCCAGGGATGGAGCCCGGGATGGAGCCCGGGATTGAGCCCCAGATGAGGCCCTCTGCTCAGCAGGAAGCCTGCTTCCCCCCCACCGCCTCTGCCTACCTCTCTGCCTACTTGTGATCTCTCTCTGTGTCAAATAAATAAATAAATCTTTTTAAAAAAGAGACAAAAGAAAGCAATTCAAAGCATAAGGAATAGAAGGTGGTAACATAACTTTTATTTATGGTTGACACAATTGTTTATGTAACTATTAAAACTAATAAGTAAAGTTAGTAGGGTTGCTTGACATAAGGCCATTATAAAACATCTGTTGTATTTCTATATACTCATAACAAATAAAAAGAAAACAAAATGTTAATGACGCATTTTATATTAGAATAAAATATCGAATACTTAGTAATAATTCTAACATTCTAACAAAAAAAAATCTCAAGAGACCTACTCTGAAAATCTATAAAACATACTGAAAAATTTGAAGAAGGATTAAATAAATGGAATCATATATTATGTTCATGGGTTGGAAGGATTGATATTGCATAGATATCAACTTGCCCCACATTGGTCTATAGATTCTATGCATTTCCAATGAGGATACTGAGGGGGTTTTTTGGTGGGGGGTGGGTAGCGGGGAGTTTACATACTGATTCTAAAGTTTGTATGGAAATGAAAAGGGATAAGAATATCCAAAACTGTCTTGAGGAAGAACAGAGCTAGAGAATTTGCAAGACTAATTACAAAGTTATGGAAATTAAGAGTTTTTAGAAATAGAACAAAGGAACAGAATAAAGAGATCGTATTCTTAGGTTCATTCGATATGAGCCAAGATGACACTACAGTAGACTAGGGAGAAGATGATAATTTTAAGGTGGTATCTCAATGTGGTTTTAATAAATGATGCTGAGTTAACTGATACACATGTGTTAAAAAAATCTTGACCTTGATCTCACATTAAGTACTAACATTAATTCCAAGTATACTGTACATCTCATTGCAAAAGGCAAAACAATAAAGCTCTTAAAAGAAAACATAGTAGAATAAATTAGTGGCCTTGGGGTAGGACAGAAAAGCAGTAACCAAAAGGAAAAAACCATTAATAAATTAAACTCAATTAAAACTAAGGAATTGTATTTATTAGAAGAAAGCATTCAAGAGTAAAAAGGAAAAGCAGAGTAGGAGAAGATATTTGCAATAGAAAAATCAAATAAAGGATGCCTGCAGAATACTCAAAAAGAACTTCAAATAATTAATAACAGGAAACATAGCTAATCCAATTAAAATTGGACAAAAGACTTGAACAGATAATTCACAAAAGAGGACATCAAAATGATCAGTAAACATATGAAAATGTACTGTGTACTCAACATCATTAATTACCAAAGAAATGTAAATTAAAACCACAGTGTAATAGTACCACACATCTACTGAAGAAATAGAAAGGAATGACTATCTCAAATAGGGTTGAGAGTGGAGTGCAGAGAGTGAAGCATCTCAGGTGCAAAACTTAAGAAGGTGCTTACTCTTAAATTTGATCAAGTGCAGAGTCCTGCACAAATCTGAAAGTAAGTGCCTCCATAAATTCTGTGCTTTAGGCATCTAATTCTTAAGGAGAGACCCTCTTAGGTTCATGCAGGTGGCCAAAGTTCAGAACTCAATGAGAGTGAGCACTGTCTTCAATTTTCTGCCCTAGTTGCTCCACCTGACTCATGGCCCCGATGTTGAATATTGGCAAAGACAGAAGCTGAGTATTAATTGGTACAACCACCTTGATAAACTTTTTGGCATATTTACTAAAGATGCATATCCACATGCCCTATGATACAGCTCCCCTTTATTATTAGACTCAAGAGAAATAAATGCATACGTTTGTCAAAAGTTAAGTATGGCAATGCTTGTGATGGCAACATTCCTAAATAGCCCCCAAAGAACACAGTTCTAATGTCAGTCAAAAGAAGAATCTGTAAATACAGTTAGGTATAATAATTCAGTGGCATAGCATAAAACAATAAGGGTGAACAATGTGGACTTATACATAAAATGGATCATCTCACAAATATAATTCTGAATTGAAAGCAGGTGGACAAAAAGGATCATATTAATGGATTTATAGTAATTTTATTTTAAAGACATATTTATTTATTTTAAGGAGAGAGAGAGCATGGAGGAGAAGGGCAGTGAGAGAGGGAGAGAGAAACCCAAGCAGACTGCATGCTGAACCCAATGTGGGGCTTGATCCCATGACCCATGAGATCACTACCCATGAGATCATAACTCATGAGATCATGAGCTGAGCTGAAACTAAGCATCAGATGCTTAACTGACTGCATCACAGATTTATAGTGATTTTAAAAGAAGGTAAAACTTATCTATGGGATTAAAAGGTAGAAAAATTGACTTGGCAAAAAGGAGTTACAGAGAAGAGGAACTTCTGGAATGCCAGTGATGTCACACTTCTTGATTTGAAACTTCTGAAAATTGTGGAAGTATATTCACCTATGCCCTTACTATTTGGGCAGATTTTGTCTGTTGCTCCTTGCAAGTCTGGTGATTTTGTCTTCCTATATTTTGAAACTCTGTTATGAGGTGCATAGATGTTTAGGATTGGCATATCCTTCTTATGCCCCTTTTATCATTATGAAATGACCCCATATTTATGGAACTATTTCTTGCTCTGAAATTAAAATAGACACTCCTGTTTTCTTTTTGATTAGTGTTAGTTTGGTATGTCTTTTCCCATCCTTTTACTTGTAACCTATCTGCTTCTTTATATTTAAAGTCTGTTTTTTGCAGGCAGCATGTATGAGGGTTTTGATGTTATCCAACCTAGCAATCTCTGCTTTTTAAGTCAGTGAATGTTTAGATTATTTACATTTAATGTAGTTATTGATATGGTTGTATTTTTTTAATATTTATTTGAGAGAGAATAATATTTTATTTATTTGAGAGTGGGGAGAGGGACAGAAAGAGAGGAAGAAGCAGGTTCCCCAATAAGCAGGGAGCCTGATGCAGGGCTGGATCCCAGGACCCTGGGATCATGACCTGAGCTGAAGGCAGTCACTTAACCAACTGAGCCACCCAGGCTCCCTGGTTGAGTTTGAAGCTACCATCTTGCTTTTTTTTTTTTTTTTTAACTTACTTTTTTGTTGCTTATTCCACTTTTACTGTTTTTCTTCTTTCTTTGGATTAAAGGCTATTTTCTGTTTTTATTCTATCTCCTTCTTTGCTTGTGAATTACATCTAATATCAACTTATTACTTATTAGCTTTATTATTTTCGTAATGCTTTAGGTTTATACATCTTAACTTATCATAGTCTAAACTCTACTCTGTAAGTTCCCATATGGTATAAGAATCTTACAAAATGTACTTCCATTTCTCTTCTCTTGGTCTCTCTGCCATTGCTGTCACATTTTCTGCTAAATGTGTTATAAATCCTTCAATACTGTTGTTATTTTTGCTTGCAGATTTATACACATTTTGCAGAAAATTTTTACTCCAGTAAAAAGCTCACTAAAAATGAGAGTTTTCAGTATCACAACTCAATGTCTAAACTTAAAATAATTTTGTTAAATATCCAGTGTGCTTATATTAAAAAAAAAACAAAACCTAAACACAATTAGCAAATACTTACAAATGAATCACACAATCACAGTGAATATCCTACAGGTTTAAGCGAGTGGATTGTTTAAAAAAAAAAAAAAAAGCCTATAAAAGGAAAATCTATATTTCTAACTACCCTTAGCAGAAAACAAATAAGTTCAGAATCAAAGAAACTAATGCTTCAGTTCAAATAGTGAGAATAGGAATGAGTAAACCCAAATCAAGAAGCAGAAATGAGGGGCGCCTGGGTGGCTCAGTGGGTTAAAGCCTCTGCCTTTGGCTCAGGTCATGAGGCTCAGGTCATGATCCCAGCATTCTGGGATGGAGCCCCACATCGGGATTTCTGCTCTGCAGGGAGCCTGCTTCCCCTCCTCTCTCTGCCTGTCTCTCTGCCTACTTGTGATCTCTGTCAAATAAATAAATAAAATCTTAAAAAAAAAAAAGAAATGAATGGAAAACATGATAGGAAAAAAATTAAAAAAGAAGGAAAGAAGAAAAGTGTGAAAACAAAACTACATGTCTGTTTCTAAAAGAACAAGATAGACAAACCTCTAAGAAGCATGATTTTAAAAAGAGAGATGAAAAATAAATACTGACTGAATCTAGATATAATGTCAAAATTAACAGATTTTACAATGTTGAAAGGGTACTATGAAATATACATAATTGAGTGCATAAAATTATAGAAAGTTTAATTTCTCAAAATATATGAACTAGGCTTGACAAAAAACTAAAAAATCAATTAGACTACATTTTTAATGCATTAAAATGGAATTCCAAACCTTTGCTCCATACACAGAAAAAAAGAAAATTTGAAATTCAAAAAGCTATATGTTTTCATGAGCATGGAGAAACAAATGCCCCAGTATTGGTGGGGAAGTGAGTCCTGGAGCCATGGTTTTAGAAAACAGTCAGAGACACAGATTTTGCAGAATTACCTCACATGATTTGGCAGGTAACAAGGCCTATATCCTTAGGGCAAGTCCAATAGGCTAGAGATTCAAATAAGAGTTAATCCAAAGGCTGGAGACTCAGGCAGAATTTATATAAGGCTGTCTGAAGGTATAATTCTTTCTTTTCTTTCTTCTTTGGGAGTACTCAATCTTTTCCTCTTTAGTTGATTAAATGAAGCCTACCTATATCCACATTTGGAAGGCTAATCTGCTTTACTTAAAATAATCTGATTTTATTTTACTTTATTGAAATACAGTTGACACACAGTGGTATATCAGCTTCAGGTGTATCACGTAATGATTCAACAAGTCTCTATGTTCTGCAGTGCTCAGCACAAGTGTAGTCACCACCTGTCACCGTTCAATACTATCACAATACCACTGACTATATTCCCTGTACTGTACTTTTTATTCCCTGGATGTATTCATGCCATAACTTGAAGCCTGTACCTCCCATTCCCCTTCATCCCTTTTGCCCACTGCTTACTCCCCTGTCCTTTGGCAACAGCAGTTTGTTCTTTGTATATATGGGTCTGTTTCTGCTTTTTGTTTGTTTATTCACTTTTAGATTCCACACATTCATCAAATTATTTAAAGTTTGACTTATTTCACTTGGAATAATACCCTAGAGGTCCATCCATTTTGTCACAAATGGCAATATCTCTTTCTTTTTTATGGCCAAGTGGTAGTCTGTTGCTCATACACATATGCCACATACTCTCTATCCATTCATCTATGGATGGACACTTGGGTTGCATCCATATCTTGGTGATTGTAAATGATGCTACAATAAACATAGAGGTATATATATCTTTTCAAATTACTGTTTTTGTTTTCTTTGGGTAAATATCCGGCAGTGGAATTACTAGGTTGTATGGTATTTCCATTTAAAAAATTTTTAAGGAACCTCCATACTGTTTTCCACAGTGACTGTACCAATTTACATTCCCACCACCTGTGTACAAGAATTCCTTTTTCTCCACATCTTTGCCAACACTTATCTTTTGTCTTTTTGATACTAGCTGTTTTGAGAGGTGTGAGGTGACACCTTATTATAGTTTTGATTTGCATTTCCCTGATAACTAGTGATAATGAGCACCTTTTCATGTATCTATTGGCCATCTGTATGTCTTATTTGGAGAAAGGTGGCTTTTTTTTTTTTCATGTTGGATTGTTTAAGTCCTTTATATATTTTGGCTCTTAACCTTTTTTAAAAAATTGATTTAAATTCTAGTTAGTTAACATATAGTGTAATATTTGTTTCAAGAGTACAATTCATTGATTCATCAGTTACATCTTAGACCCATTGCTCAACACAGGTTCCCTCCTCAATACTCATCACCATTTAGTATTTTGTCTATTAACCTCATACTGCATATATCATTTGCAAATATCCTGCCTCATTTAGTAGGTTGCCTTTTCATTGTATTGATGGTCTCCTTTACTGTGCAAAAGCTTTTTATTTTGCTGTAGTCCCAATAGTTTATTTTTGCTTTTGTTTCCCTTGCCCGAGGAGATCTATCTAAAATATGTTGCTGAAGCCACTGCCAAAGAGATTGATGCCTATGCTTTCCTCAAGGAGTTCTATGATTTCAGGTCTCACATTTAGGTTCTCAGAGCATTTTAAGTTTTTTGTGTATGGTGTAACAAAGTGCTTCAGTTTCATTTTGCATGGAGCTATCCAGTTTTCCCAACACCATTTTTTGAAGTGTTTTTTCCCCATTGTATATTCTTACCTCCTTTGTCATAGATAAAGCCAATTGCTTTTAAATGTTAGTCACACCTAAAAAATACCTTTGTAGCAAGGATTTACACTCATATTTGACCAAACAACGGTTCACCATTGTCTATCCAAGTTGACACATAAAATTAACCATCACATATGTCAAAGATGAATTACTCTTTGACAGTCGTAAGTAATGAGCTACATTTTAAAATGCAATGATATCTCAAAATTATTAGCAAAATAAATAAGAACTGAATGAGATGACTATTTAGGTAAGTGCAACACATGTACCCTAAAACACCATGCCCACGTAAACGCATACATGTACATAACGGAGTAGCATAGTGTGTTCAAAATGAAGTGAAAGTCTCGGTGGGAATGTGCAAAGGTAATGAAGCACAAAAAGAAACAAAATGACATGAAACATTAGCGGTGCCTTGCATAATGTGATGATAAGAGCCTCCATTCATTAGGGACTGAGGAGTATGATTAACTCAGTTCTGTGCAAGTGACATGAGATTCAAGTGTACTGTCTTAATGCAATGCAGTAACAAGTTAAACTATTTTTTAAAGATTTTATTTATTTGTCAGAGAGAGAGAAAGAGACATTATAATCATGGGGAGAGGCAAGCAGAGGGAGAGGGAAAAACAGACTCCCCACTAAGTAGGGACTCTAAGTAGGACTCTGGGATCATGACCTGAGCCAAAGGCAGATGCTTAACCAACTGAGCCACCCAGGCATCCCAGGTTAAACTATTTTTAAAGTTCATGTTAAATATTCTATGGCAACTTGAGATTAAAAGACATTTACTGAACCTGCTAAGTGTACCTACTAAAATCCTATGAAAAATGTCATTCTTTAGGGTTGAGATAAGCCATCACCTCTGTCATCACACAGGTAGTGAGGCGCACAGAACTACAACAGAACAAGAAAAGAAATACAACGTATGGTGATTGAAAGAAAGTTAAAATCTCCTCATTATGCTCAGATGATAGATGAATGTCTACAAAGAAAAACATAGGGGAATGTACAGAAAAATATTCAGATAGACTGGAAGAGTTTAACAAGGTTGCTGAATTAATTTTTTTTAAGTAATCTCTATGCCCAACGTGGGGCTTGAACTCAGGACTCCGAGATCAAGAACTACAAGCTCCACTAATGAGCCAGCCAGGCATCCTGTGAATATATGATGTAATATAAAATGCAATATATAAAACTAATCACATGCCTGTCAACAGACAATAATATATAATTTAAACAACTGCAGCAAAAAGAAATCAGGTATTAATCCTGTATCTAACAAAAATATGTTTTTCAGAGTAAAAATATGTATTTTACATTAAAGGACCTTTCAAAAGACCAAAATAAACATAGATTTATATCATACTAAATAGGAAGAATCGATATAATAAAACCGTCAATTGCTTCCATATTAATCGATTAACTGAATGCAAATTAATTAAAATCCTAAAAGTGTTTCTCTTGAGAAACTAATCCTAAAATCCATACAGAAGAATAAAAAGCCAGGCACATCCAGTGTGGTGGGGGGGAGGTCACAAAAGGCAGTGGGGTGGAGGATACTTAAAATTCAAAAAAAAAAGTATGATGCTGAATCTCTCGACTTACCACATAGTCACATCAGTTTCCCAACGTTGGTACTATTGACATTTGGACCAGAGCATTCTCTGTTGTGAGGAACTGCTCTGTGCATTGTAGAATGTTTTGCAACGTCCTTGGCTTCTACTTCTGCAGTTGTGGCAATCAAAAATGTCTGCAGACATTGCCAGATGTCCCCTTCTGGGAAAATTGCCCTGGTTGAGCACCACAGAGTTAAAATAATTAAAATCATTTGATATTGGCATAGGTATAAACAAATAGGCTCATTACAAAGAGGAAAGAAACAGGAATCAGATATACATGAAAATCTGGCACATATAGAAGTGCTATTACAAATTGGAGGGGAAAGCTTCAACAGAGGATTTTATAATAATTAGCTCTTTATGGAAAATGATAAGCTGAATAGATCTCTTATAGCATACACAAAATAAATCTGATTAACAAACTAAGGGTGAAGATCTGAATGCAAAATTAATGTAGTATACAATGTTTTACCAGCATTTTCCTTTATATCCATCAATCCTAGAAAAACTACACACACATATATTCAAGGAGATATTTAAGAAGACGTTTCTTGTGGCATAGTTTGTATTAGCAAAATCATGCAATGCAAACAATTTTATTCTCCCTCACTTTATTTTTTAATTTGATCGAATGCTATGTATCTGTTTAAATGAACATTTCTCCAAAGAAGACACACAAATGGCCAACAGACACAAGAAAAAAATGTTCAGCATCACTCAGGATCAGGGAAAAAAGGATGAAAACCACAATGAGATGTCACCTCACACCAGTCAAAATGGATAGAACGAACAACTCAGGAAACAACAGATGTGGCAAGGTTGCAGAGAAAGGGGAAGCCTCTTACACTGCTGGTGGGAATAGCAAACTGTTGTAGCCACTCTGGAAAACAGTATGGAGGTTCCTCAGGAAGTTAAAAATAGAGCAACCCTACAACCCAGCAAATGCACTACTGGGTATTTATTGAAAGGATACAAACATAGTGATTCAAAGGGCTACCTGCACCCCCATGTTTCTGGCAACAATGTCTACAATAGCCAAACTGTGGAAAAAGCCAAGATGTCCACTGACAGATGAATGGATGAAGAGTGGTATATATACACAATGGAATATTACTCAGCCATGAAAAAAGTAAAATCTTGCCATTTGTAACAATGAGGGTACAACTAGAGGATATTATGCTAAGCGAAATAAGTCAGAAAAAAAACAAATGCCGTATGATTCAATCATAAGCAGATAGGGGAAGGGAGGGGAAAATAAAATAGGATGAAAATAGAGTGGCTGGCAAACCATAAGAGACCCTTAACTCTAGAAAACAAACTGAGGGCTGCTGGAGGGGAAGTAGGTGGGGGGATTGGGTAACTGGGTGATGGGAATTAAAGAGGACATTTCATGTAATGAGCATTGGATGCCATATGCAACTGATGAATCACTAAATTCTACTCCTGAAACTAATAATACACTGTGTTAACTAAATTGATCTGAAATAAAGAATTTAAAAGGATTTTTTAAACAAATTTAAATAAATAAGTAAATAAATAAATAATCTGGATCTAAAACTATCAGCATGAGCAAACCTCCAGAAATACAATACCAAGAGAAGAAAACAAGTTGCAAAGCGATACTTACGTAAGATAGCATATGTTTAAAAAGTGAAAACACTAAAAACAATAGTATATATTTCACAGTAGCCTACAAAGGGATTAAATAGATAGAAGCCCACGAGGAAAAATTTTATCTTTCTGAGTAGGAGAGGAGAAATAATGTGAGATTTTAATTACAGATCTACTTAAATCTGTAATTTATAAAAATGTTCTGAAGTCAATGTGGCATAATTTTAATTTTTTTAAAAGATTTTATTTATTTATTTGACAGAGAGAGAGATCACAAGCAGGCAGAGAGGCAGGCAGAGAGAGAGGGGGAAGCAGGCTCACTGTTGAGCAGCGAGCCTGATGTGGGGCTCAATCCCAGGACCCTGAGATCATGACCTGAGCCGAAGGCAGAGGCTTAGCCCAGAGCCACCCAGGCGCCCCAATTTTAAAATTTGTTAATGTTTGAGGATCAAACATAAAAATATGTTTTTATATATTCTATGTGTGGAAAATGTGTTCCTAATAAAAATATAAGGCATTCTTGGTTATGTCTGTGCCATTGATTGAAGATATTTTTATTGTCTAGAAATAAAATTAAATCTACCTATAAATATAAAAATGCAATTAACATGAATGGTTCACAGGCCAACGGCGACCTCCAATGCAGGCTTTCTATTTGCATTCCTCCCCTATAAAAGTATCCTTGCATGAGAGACAGGGTGCTCCCTGGTTTTCCCAGCAAAAGTTGCACATTCTCACATGTAGACCAGCTGAACAGACAGATGACCTCCTGCTCAGGATGTCATCATTACAACATACAGTCTCAAAGCCGTCTTCTGTTTTGTTTCATGGCTTTCCAGCAGGAAAGAATTAAAATTTAAGTTCTACAGGGACACCTGGGTAGCTCAGTCAGTTCAGCCTCCAACTCTTGATCTCAGCTCCGGTCATGATCTCAGGGTCATGGAATTGAGCCCTCCTGGAGCTTGCTTGAGATTCTCTCTTACCCTCTGGGCCTCCCTCACCCCTCTCTCTCCCTCTCTAAAAAAAAAAAAAAAAAGAAAAGAAAAATTCAAGTTCTGTATTACAGATAACCGATGAGTCAACATGATTTTTCTTCCCTGTTTATTAATGAGCTCTCTCTCTCTCCTTCTCCCGCCTTCACTCCTTCCTTCTTTTACTCACCTCAACACATTTGTCTCTGTTCTCATTTGCTTGAACGTCCTTTCACCGGGCTTATCTTTTTCTTCCAAAGCCAAAGTAACGATGCACATTATTCTTATCTGGGTCTCTCCTTACTTCTCTATTTCCAGAACAGATCTGGCCTAACCAGAGGATCATTGATTAGATGTTTACACAGCACACTGGATCTTTATTGCCCAGTTCATTTGTCTTATTCAGGGGAAATAAGATTAGGTCTACCTTAATTGTGTCATCTCTAATGATACACAAGAACTCTTTTAAAGTTTGGGACAAACCAGAGTGGATAATGTTTCAAAATATCCTTTTTAAATAATTCAATAATAAGCCTCCTACCTCTTTAACCTTTCTATGTTGAATTCAAAACAAAACAAAACAAAATAAAAGCCCAGGGTATGATTTATCTTGCTCTCCACGTGGCCTGACTCTATATCTTCTTGGTTGGTAAGGAGATGCAGGACCAGGACTCGAGCGGATGTCTCCTCTCTGTGTCTGTTTGGGCACCTCTTCCAAATCTCACATCCACTCAAGCCTTTGCCACTCTGATAACTTCTCTTTCCATATATCACTCGCCCACTCAGATCTATAAACTCTAGGCACTCCCTTCGCAGTGACAAGTGTGAATTATCTGATTGAGGTGAATGAGGTGAACCCAATTCACCACTCCCTTTGGAAAAATAAGAGGTATTTTATTTCCAACAGGTGCAGAGCAGATTGGAATTTGGTTTGACATAAGAGACCGTCATTGTCATGACCTCTGGGAGAGGACTGATTGTCTACCTAGGGTTCAAGCTCCTTTCTCACTCGCAGAAGCAAAAAGCAGCTCAAGAAGGTCCACACCACAGCACTACCGTGGGATTCCTGAAAAATCAGTCAGTATAAGGTCAGCTCTGTCACCATGGTGATCAAGGTAGCCCGAACCCAGCTTTCCTGGGGACTGCAGCAGAGGTAGTGGAATGATGGTGGCCATTCAGAAGCACCTGACACCAGCCAGGTTGTGCGGTGGCCAGAAAAGCCGGGAAGTCAGGGTAACTCATCATTTGCTCCATTTCTCCCCATAAAGCCCTAAACAATCCTGTGGTGATGTGTCAGAAGGTCCTCATTTGCAGTCATCTGATGATACCATTTTCTATTACAAATTGCAAATTCAATTCTCAAATTCAATTATCCCGGAGACAGCCAACCAATAAGCTCGGCAGTGTTTGAAAAGAAGAACAAGTAGTACACAGGTTTCTAAACACAGAGATAAATACGAAACTGTTCAGTATAAGCCCCAGCAAAATAAAAATGGGTACTTCACAGCCCCGGACTGGGACAGGAAAGGAGGAATGGAGTTTTGGTGGTTGCACAGAAGACAGAATCTTAATTTGTGTGTTTTCTGAATTCCAAATTAGCTTGATGAAGGACACTTCTTTTTTTTAAATGGCCACTGAAGCTTGGGAAACTGTATCATCCAACTTCTAGAATTCATAAAAGGTACTGACATATCTAAGACCCTAAAAATCCTTAATGAAATCTCTCTTTCCTTTGTTGACTTAACATTCCTCATATTTGTCCAGCCATAAAACATTTTTTCATAGGAAGCCTTTTCAAGGGGCATCTGGATGGCTTAGTCAGTTAAGCATTTGCCTTCAGCTCAGGTCACGATCTCTGGGTCCTGGGATCGAGTCCCACATCTGGCTCCCTGCTCATCGGGGAACCTGCTTCTCCCTCTGCCCCTCTCCTTGCTCTCTCTCTCTCTCTCTGAAATAAATAAATAAAATCTTGAAAAGAAGAAGAAAAAGAAGAAGCAGTTGCTGCCATCTTTTTGCCAGTTGTCAGAACTTGTTTTCCCACACAGCTCACTTTGGGAAACGATGTAAAGAGATTTCAAATTATGGACAACATCCCATGAAAGATTAAGACTCACGTTTCAAGATACTGTCTTCCTATGAAAAGTCACAGACATTTACGAGACATGTTTGAGGCAGGCCTGTTTAGGACTTTGCTATTCAATATGTGGTTCTTGGAACAGCAACATTGGCATCACCACTGAGCCTGTTAGAAATGCAGAACTCTGGTCCTGCCCCAGAGCTGTGGAATCAGAATCTTTGAGCATGCGTAATATGATCCTTCTGCACAAAAAGGGAGGAAGACTATTTTAGGAGACTCATATTGTCTAAAGTATATCCATTTCATGCTTTTCTGCATGCAAACTGGAAAATACGAACTAGAATTATATAATTGAGGTTAATGGCTTCTGTCTTTTAATATTTGAACACTGAAACAATTTTATGAGACAGTAAAAATTATAGTAAGATATAAGGTAATAAGCCGGGGTGCCTGGGTGGCTCAGTGGGTTAAGCCTCTGCCTTCGGCTCAGGTCATGATCTCAAGGTCCTCGGATCGAGCCCCACGTCGGGCTCTCTGCTCAGCAGGGAGCCTGCTTCCTTCTCTGTCTCTGCCTGCCTCTCTGCCTACTTGTGATCTCTTTCTCTCTGTCAAATAAATAAATAAAAATCTAAAAAAAGAATTTATAAAGAAAAAGATACAAGGTAAGCCTTGAGAAGATGACCAGTTTGAATGAACACCTATGAGCACAGGATCTGGATCAAAATAACTGGGTCAGCCTGTAGAATGAAGTCAGGAGAATGGCAGAACACACAGACAAAACTGAAGCAAAACTAGAGCTCCCAACCCATTAGGACTTACAACAATTTTCTTGTGAGAAGGAGAAAGCATTTGGTCACATACAAGGTCATATTGACACATTATATGCAGAATCCTCATTTCATTCATATTTTTTAAAAGAAGCAGGACGCCTGGGTGGCTCAGATGTTAAGCGTCTGCCTTCGGCTCAGGTCATGATCCCAGGCTTCTGGCATGGAGTCCCACATCGGGCTCCATAAAAAAAAAAAAAAAAAAAAAAGAGGCACATGTCAGGTTTTGAAATATTGCCATTGTTTGAAAATATCTATCTTAACATGTATTTTTTACTCATTCACTGGTTTATTAATTCATTTCACAAGTATTTTCCTTGGATTTAGCACCATCCTCAGAGCAGTAAGACATAAAGTTTCCCATGAGTGGGCACATAATCTTGTTTATTAGGTGGATTATAATTAATCCGCCAGGTTGAAAGCTTGCACATTGCATGGTTATAGCAAAGTGTTCCATAAATAGAAGACATACATGACAAATGCTAGGTACATACTAGAGTGTGATTAAGGATCTGGAAAAATCCCATGTCATTATTTATCTGTGTATTCTCATATTACCCAAAAGTGGTAGGGAGTTAGTATAGTATATAGGTAGAAGGTAGAGTAAGATTCTCTTTCTCTCAAGTCTCTGTGTTAGTCCTTTTTGACTTCCTCCCTTCCTTACTGTACTACTGTTCAATGATTTTTCTGAACAATGGTTCTTTGAAGATAGTAGCTTCCCAGTGGATGACTGATTCTTCCCCGCACTACCTAGTACAAGGCTGATCTCAGAGTTCATACTTGTAAAGCTCGGGATAAGAGATCTTGGAGAAAGAACTCTGAGTGATTCAGGGGTAAAACACTGGCATTATTTAAGAAGAAAAAGCCAGATTTGCATGAAATCAAGATAATGGACTATTTGAGTCCAGAAATTTACTGATCTACTGTGTGTTCATGCATGTGTGTGTGTGTGTGTGTGTGTGTGTGTGTGTCCTGGCTTTTGGCTTAGCAGCTATTCCCTAAACTAAAGGTCACCAAAATATAAGAAGATAATTTAATAAAGTTTAATTGGGGACATCTGTGTTAAATAAGGCAAGGTATTCTTACTTATGAAAAGAAGAATGGTATGATCATATTTGTTAGAATTTAGAAAAAGATAAGACATAAGTCTATCAAGAATGGCCCTGGGATGCCTGGGTGGCTCAGTTGGTTAAGCATCTGCCTTCGGCTCAGGTCATGATCCCAGCATCCTGGGATCGAGTCCCATATCGGGCTCCTTGCTCGGCAGGGATCCTGCTTCTCCCTCTGCCTGTGCCTGCCACTCTGCCTGCCTGTGTGCTCTCTCTCTCTCTCTCTCTGACAAATAAATAAATTAAAAAAAAAAAAAGAATGGCCCCAAATTGGGGCATCTGGCTGGCTCAGTCAGGGAAGCGTGGGACTCTTGATTTTGGGGTTATAAGTTTGAGCCCCACATTAAGTGTAGAGATTACTGAAGAATAAAATATTAAAAAAAAAGAATGGCCCAAAATATGCATAAAATGGTATTAGGAACAGAGAAGAGACTGTGTCAGTAACTTCACTGAGCGATGATAAGGATATGAAACAAGACATGGTCCGTGGTGATAAAGCAGCAGGTAGATAAGGACACTATTGTAGCTACACTGGAGCTAAATGGCCTCACAGACAGCATGAGTAACCCTTGCCAGAGCAGATGTACAGGGAAGTATTTACAAATATCAGGTGGCTATAATGGTGTATTGGAGAAATTTCGTAAGACTTTGGGAATAGAGAGCAAACTATTGTGTCACATTCATTTTAAGCACTTGGCATGACCTCCTTACTTCTGGAAAACCGAGAGATATTCTGACATAACCCAAAGAAAAGGAGATGGAAGACCAACTGTTTTACCTTCTTGAACTAAGCTGAAGCTCACGATAAAGAAGTACGAGGGTTCTCAGTTTTCCTTGTCCATGTTGTGACTTATTTTGCTGGAACAGGCAGGAAATCGACAGTCAGGATGGCCCGGAATAAAGATTACATCTTTGGTATAAGAAATGCTGCCATTACATCTCCAGAGAACCATGGCACGATTGATAGGATAGATGGAGGGGGAAACACAAAGAAGATAGAGTGGAGTAGAAAGAATGAGGAGGACAAGTGAGAAAAGAGAAGAAGAGGAGGGATAAGCAATGAGCTAGGAGCTCCCATTATCTTGGAAGACACCTCCTCTGGTTTGGACTCCGTTCTTCTAATGGGACCTACCATTGAGAACCTATGAATATCAAAGAAGGAGAACTGCTCTTCCATACAAGGTGTCAATGATAATAATGAAAAGATTTTCATAGGCAAATTGTTTACAAGGTCATCTGCAATCAGGTGAAAACCTTGTAATAAGAGAGGTCATGTCTATAAAATTTGACATAAGTGCCAAATCCTGACTTACTATTCTACTGACCCAGGGAGTCAATGAGGTCTACACTTTTTAGCTGAATAGGACAAAGCAGAAGATACTGACTGACTCCATGAGAAAGGTAAAGGAAAAAAAAAATAGAAGTTGCTGGTATCTCAGAATCTAGGGTGTTACTAAGAAAGTAAAATGTGTGGTCTTTCCTCTTAACTGCCTAGATTACTTACGTTATTAGGCTCCCGTCTTTGTTCAGAGATGACAAATGTCTGGAAACATGTCAGCCCCCTCCCTTTGCACTCCTTGGCTGATTAAACTAACTGATTGTGATAGTTTTCCATTTACCCCGCATAATACCTCAGAATCTTTCTTAACACAGTATGTCATAAAGTCACTACCAATAGATGATTATTACTCTATAAACCCTACTTACCAACTCTGTCATAAATTACTTATCTGAGGAAAGAAGGAGAACAAAGTTTCACAGGTGGCATCCTTGAAATAGGCTGAGTTGGTCCAACATGCAACAAAGAGTAGAAGTTCTGGCAACTTCCATGAGATGATGGTGTGGCTCAAGACTAAGACTTTGACTTCATCCAGGCTTAGGTGATGAATGGTCTATTGGAAATAAAAATATATATTTCATTTAAAGCGTTTTGTTTACTAACATTATTAAATGCATAATCTCTTATTTAAAATAGGGAGTCTTGTCCATTGGACATTTACCATATAGATATAATTGTCAAGGCTACCCTCACATAACGGATGCATTGAATTTTTGGCTGCATGCCATTAAGTATCTGAATTATAAAACTCATTTGTGTTTGTCTTATTCGATGACCATCACACATTTGTATATTTGTTTGCTTCCCCTTTTCCTGCAGGGAAAGAATGCGCTGATCATGCTAATGTAAATATTCTGTTTTACAAAAGCTAGACTTCTCTCATGTATTCTACATGAATGTAGTGCAATTCTTATTCTTTTAATTCCCTAAAACTTAGTTTTGCATAGCACTACAACTGATTTCCCTGGTCCTTCCTCCTTTTCTACTTCCTCTGCTTCTTCTCTGTCCCCTCCCCCTCCTCCTTCTTGGGACTGTTTAGATCCAGGGTCTTAATAAACCCCATCCAAAACCAACTTTCTCGACCAGCCATCTGCTCTTTTCATCATAAATCTGGGCATAAGCAGTATAGCTCAGTGGTTGAGAGCAAGACATTTGTATCAGACAAACGAGATTTTGCAACTTTCTGGCTCTGTGACCTTTGGTGAACTTCAAAAATCTCTCTCCCATTCAGCTTTGGTGCTTGGGAAATGGTAATAACAGTGTATTACCGAAGCTGTAAGTTTTAGTAAGATCAAATGAAATGATGAAGAGATGTGCTTAGCAGTCCCATTAGTTAGCCCTCAGTGAGTATTAGCTTTTGTTATCATTATTTCTTTGTAACTCCCATGGCATTAAATTACCTCATGGAAAACCCAGTGACCTGTGGGCAGCCTTAGGTCCATAACGATTTTATGCCCATGATACCTAAACTTACTTTTGTGACTTAATCTAACTGTTGCTGGTTGCTATACCATTAATAGCTGAAGCTTCTGGATGGTGAGAAATCTATTTTACATATAATTACTTAAAAGGACATTTTAACGACGGTAGCAATTTCGTCTGACTTCATGCCATTTCGAAGTCACTCAGTGTCAGAAAGCCTACGTACTCTTCAGGGAACTAGTTCTTCCCAAGATTCCCCATGTCAAGTTGTCCTAGCGCCATCAGGAAAAATAACAGGTAGGCTATCAATCATCCAAAAGCATTTCTCAGGCTCCTAAAAGAGCATAATGCTATGCTAACTCCAGTGTGCGATGGGAATTACACAGATAGAGCCCCAGAATCTAGTACCTTATCTTAAAACAAAGCACTTCTCCAGGGAGAAGGAGAGAGTGTCTTTGCATAGAATGAGAAGGGGAGTGTCGAGGTGAAAAGAGGATTCACTCAAGTGTCAAGAGACTCAACTTCCCCAGGTTGATCTTTCAGTGTTTCACTTTATATCTCTGAATCTTTTTCTTCACTGAAAAGTAGAATTATAAAATCCATGTACTTGACACGGATGCTTTGAGAACATCTGTCATTTGCCATAAATATGAATAAGTCACTTTCCCACAAAATAATAATAATAATAATGATAATAATAATAATAATAATAATATCAGAACAGAGAAGACATGAGCAATAATAGATAATTATAAGTTTTCTTTTTTTCTGAATTTCAAATGTGAGCCAGATAGAAAACAATCTCGGGCAAGTTAGTTGGGGGTACCAACAGGTTGGTTAGTGGTAACAATCTAGTGAGCTGAAAACAGAGAAATCCTAATTCTAGGTAGTGTTTTTCTATTACTTAAGCAGAGATCTGAAAGGTTTTTTTTTGTTTTTTTGTTTTTTTGTTTTTGAGCAAAAAGGCCATTTTTCATGGTGTGAGGGAGTACTGGCCAAGGAATAAGAGGTCTTGAGAACTTGTTCTTGGACCTCTTCAAGGAGCAGCATTTCTTACCAGGTCTGGGCTCTGGAGACAGGACCAGACCCACCCTCCCAAAGCGCTTTTGACAGAAGCGGTGGAGTAAATGTTCCCAATGACTTCCCGCCGCTCCTAAGATACAAACTCAGTCTATCTTGTTTTACAACTTGAAGCTATCTCCATGCGTCCCCATTGTTCTCCGTCCTCAACAGCCCCTCTTCTGCCATTTTTCTAATGCATCAAACTCTCTCCTGCCACAAAAAAGGAGTATTGCAAGTGATGCCCCTCTGTCTCAGACCTTCTTTCCTGACCTCTCTGCTTAGTCAACTCACCCTCAGGCCGTAGCCTTCAGTTAAATGTCCCTTCCTCGGGGGACATTTGGTGAGTCTCCACACCAAGTCAGACCCTGTGATAAGTTCTCGAGAGCACCGGATTCGTTCTATTCCTGTATGGCCAAAGTCTTCGAAATCAGGGAAATCTCTGCATGGCTGTTTGGCCGGCTACCCAATAGCCTGCAAGCCCCCGTGGCAGAGACAGTGTTAAGTGGCACCTTTAGTACCTAATGAAAGTTCTGCACAATTGCTAAGTGTGTTAATGAATAGCTTCATGAACAACAAAGGAACCACACACTTTAAAATTATAAAAGTACATCTTACTATATTAGTTACATGTATTCACTGTAGAAAATTTCAAAAACCACAAAACTATAAATAGAACAAAATAGGTATTCCTATCATAAGAATAATAATTTATTTTAATTTTATTCATTTATTATTTACTTATTACTCAATATATTGATAAAATTTTACTTTTCATTCAGTATATCACTCAGAATATTATTTAAGTCATTACAGTCCTCCCAGTCATATATGAATGCAGATGTTTTATATATTTGCACACACACACATAAATATATAATTGGATTATTGGGCATTCCTTGCTCATAAGTCTTTTTTTATAACTTAGTGATACCATGAAAAATTTTCAGAATTATCAAATGCTCTTTACCAGAATGAGAATCAATTAAGTCATCTCCTGGCTTTTTGTTAAGTATCTTGGTTTGTTTAATAACTTGCTGTTGGCATTTAGATTATTTTAAATATCTTATAATAAACAATAGTGGAATAATTAGTTGTTTTGCTAATGTCCTCATGCCCTTCTCTTAGGATAATTTTTTTTTAAGATTTTATTAATTTATTTGACAGAGATCACAAGTAGGCAGAGAGGCAGGCAGAGGGGGGTGGGGAAGCAGGCTCCCCAGTGAGCAGGGAGCCTGTTACGGGGCTTGATCCCAGGACCCTGAGATCATGACATGCTACTTTGTATCTCTTGATTATAAAGAAGGTTGAATTTATACATAACCACCTACATGCCAGTGTATGTAGATTTATACACAAAGCATATTTACCATTTACAAACATCTTATTTTGTTCATGTTGTATTTCTTGGATTTTGTGTATATATTACACATACTGACCATTTTCTGAATATCATACTGTGTTCATATTTTACATATATTTGTTGCTTTTCTTACCTGAGATGTTTATCTTTTTTTTTTTCTTGAAGATGCCTAAATATCTGTATTTACCTTAATGATCTTATACTACTTTTAGAGCATATTATATTTTCTCAACTGGTTGATCCCTTTTAATTTGGATTCACTGATTTGCTATATAGTGGTAGACATTTTAATTCATTGACAGTTACATCTTCTTTCATTGTTTCCTTCTGTTATTTATAGGGTATGTGTGTACATCTTAATAAAGATTTCATATTTCTGTTGTTATAAATGACAAAGTAACATTTTCCCATATTTTTTCCAAATAAATTTCCAATTATTCCATCAATTATTGATGCCATCAGTCTGAGTCCAAGGACCCAGAGGTGGTCACAGGACCAGATAAGAGGGTCCCTAGCTGAAGGTGCCAGGGTGGCTTAGTCATTAAGTTTGTCTGCCTTCAGCTCAGGTCATGATTACGGGGCCCTGGGATTGAGCCCTGCATCAGGCTCCCTGCTCAGCAGAAAGCCTGCTTCTCCCTCTCCCACTCCCCCTGCTTGTGTTCCTTCTCTCTCTCTCTCTCTCTCTCTGTCAAATATATAAATAAAATATTTATTAAAAAAAAAAAAAAAAAAAAAAAGAGCACCCCTGGCTACACACAGAAATCAAATGCACGCCAGCAGGAGTGAAAGCAGAGGTTACTAAAGGTACAGAGAGAGCAGGGGCAGACAGGTTGTCCAGGAGTCTATTCTTTGCAGTCTGAGGTACACATCCTCTCAGGCATCCAAGAACCAGTAAGACCAAAAACAAGGGCCCAGGCATTATTCCTTGGACCCAGGGGATCTTGGCGTCTAGATGTCTAGTGCTGGTCTCATGGGATTCACACAAGTGTGGATATGCCTATTATCCTGTTAGAAGTAAGGCCCCCTGTATTTATGTTTGCATTTTGAACACTGCCATGAGTTTTCCATATTGCCCCAAAATGGGTTTTCTTAAAGAAAAGCCACCCATGGTGGCCTCTTCCAGCCATTCTCACCTGGTCCTTCCTTAGATGGTATCTATTGTAGAGAAATCATGGTCTCCTTGTCCCTTACAAGGAGGACATACACTGTTTGCGTTCTGGGGCATGCATAAAGTGGGGTGCAGGTCCCAGCCAGAATAGCAGCAAGAAAAGGAGCAGAAAGCAGATTTTTATGGAACCCTTTAGTTTCCCTATCTTAATAGTACTTATACAAAAATTCACTTTTTTCCCTTAACATTCCACTCTTTATGCATAATTTTTCAAATTTTTATTATTTAAGTAGAGTTGATAATGTTATGCTAGTTTCAGGGATACAACATGTGATTTGACAATTTTATACATTATGCAATGTTCACAATGATTCTTATATGCATTTGATCAGTCCTAAAAGTAGAAGACAGGCCAAACTTAACAATGAAGCATTGGGACAAGATTCTGAGAGGTGGCTATGAGCTATAGAGCCTGATTTTCTAGGTTGAGAGGTTAAGAACCAAGCCAAGTCCTTAGAGGAAGGCAATACTAGAAGTATTCCCTTTCAGGAATAGTGGTAACTCAGGAAAGTTACCCACTTAGATCCAAAATATGGATTAGCACAGAAACCAAGATCCAAGAATGGACCCCAGCTGGAGGAGCAGACTTGTGATTCCGGAAGCTCCCGAATCACAACAGCATCCTTAAGGTCAAGCTCAGGTTCAGTCAACAGGGAGAGGATCAGCCATAGTTTGGATTACTGTTTGCTGGGTGCCTAAAATAATGAATACCAAAAGGCTTCCCAGGCAGGCAGGGGCACCATGCCTCTTCATGCTTCCCGTCTTCAACCTGTCTTCCTCTTAGAGATAAATCTGAACTTGCGTAGACCAATGGGTCCAGTAAGGGGGACCCCACAAGAGGTAGAGAATTGAGGCAGAAGGCTGACAGATATAATCTAATGAACTCTCATGTTCACATTCACATAAAAATTGAGGGAAAGTATTAATATGTCTGTGTGAGCATTGAATTAATGCTGGCAGAAAAACTTGATCCTCTTCATTGGCGTGCAGCACTGAGTAGTAAAATCCTACTGGTAATGCTTGGTGTCACTTTTATCTCAGCTGCTATTAAAACCAAACAAATCCTGTAAATTTTGCCCATTTGTCCTTGAACTACTTAAAGACTAAGACAGGGATGCCTGTGGCTCAGTCGGTTAAGTGGCTGCCTTTGGCTCAGGTCATGATCCTAGCGTCCTGGGATCGAGTCCCACATCGGGCTCCTTGCTCCGCAGGGAGCCTGCTTCTCCTTCTGCCTCTGCCTGCCACTCTGCCTGCCTGTGCTCTCTGTCCCTCTGACAAATAAATAAATAAAATCTTTAAAATAAAATAAAAGACTGAGGCGCCTGGGTGGCTCAGTGGGTTAAAGCCTCTGCCTTCAGCTCAGGTCATGATCCCAGGGTCCTGGGATCAAGCCCCATATCGGGCTTTCCGCTTAGCAGGGAACCTGCTTCCCCCCTCTCTCTCTGCCTGCCTCTCTGCATGCTTGTGATCTCTGTCTGTCAAATAAATAAAATCTTTAAAAAATAAATAAATAAAATAAAAGACTAAGACATATCCATCTGAACAATTAAAATATAAACCATAAAAAAAACCCATTTTCTTTAAGAAAACCCATTTTGAGGCCATATGGAAAACTCAGGGCAGTGTTCAAAATGCAAACATAAATACGGGATTTGGGGGGCTCACTTCTAACAGGGTAATAGGTGTATCCACACTTGTGAAGCAAATACATTTCCCCCAAGTATCCTCAAATTACAAAATCATTTTACTGTATTAATACACAAGGTGATCTGGGAGTAATCCTGCATTTGGAATTATTTGCAAACACACAGGTAAGTGAGCCAATAATTAAAACCAACATAGAGGCAGCTTCTCGGAGAACTTGAAACAATCTTGCAGTGAAGGATCCCCCACTTCCCTCCTACCCTCCCCCCACCCACCCCTCCACCTCCCATCCCATGCCTTCAGAGATTGCCACTGACAGATTTTTGCTGGGATCCATTAAGAGATTTTTTTTTTTTTTTTAAATGGCTGAGAGTAATTTCTCCCTTATTTCCCTCTTTGTCTCCCCTAATGCACATACCCTCAAATACTGCTTGAAAAATTGTTGGGATCAAAGACCTGAAAGAGGTTTGTTAAAAGTAAGAAACCTTTACCATGTTAACTGTCTCTACCTTACATCTTGAATTTTTATACCTTCCTGGAGCTGCTCAACACAATAAGATCGTAGTCTCAAACCAGAAGTGGTATTTTAACCACTATCCTGTGAGGAATTGTTTGATCCAAGAATTTAACCACCTGTTTCTAGGGGGGCAGCCAGGAGTTCCAGAGAGCTTCATGCCGATTGTTGTTTTTCTGTGCTGTGATTTTAAACTGTATTTAATGGGCCATTTGAAGGGGGAGTTTTGCCACCTGGGGGAACGTTCCTGAAAACAGCATCGGTTGCTGGGCATATGAATAGCAAAGTCAGTTTTACATTGCAAAGAGGCTGCAAAAATGGTGAGGGGAAATGATCCAGAAAATCCAGGAAAGCAGCTCCCCCCCCCCCCCCCCCCCCCCCCCAAATCTAACCCGCTGACACTGTTTACAAAGCAACTTCCCTGCCTCCTCTAGGGTCACAAACTTCTCTCCTAAACTGTGAAATGAGAAAGATATCAGAGGGACTTGTTTAGGAAACCTGCCTTTTCTTTCTTTTTCTGCAAACGGGGATGGCTAGCCCACCACCCACATGTAATAGAATACTGACACCAGAAAAGACGCAGTGTCCTGCAATGAGTTCTTGTTGTTGTTAAATATTTTGTGTCCTGACTCATCCCCCTTGCTTTTAATATTATTTTAAAGTGCAAACTTAGGAGGGCGCCTAGGTGCCTCTGTCCCTTGGGCATCTGACTCTTGATTTCAGCTGAGGTCAATGATCCCAGGGTCCTGAAATAGAGCCTTGCAGGCCAGGTAAGCTCTGCACTCATCAGGGAGTTGGCCTGTCCCTCTCCCGTAGCTCCCCCCATCCCCTCCCCGGCTCTCTCCCTCTCTCTCAAGGAAATAAATAAATAAAATATTTTTTTAAAAATCCAAAATTATGTAGCATACTATTCTTAAAACACAACTCTATAAAGATAATTATTTTTTTCCTGAAGAACTTTTAAGCTTTATCTAATTATTAAATATTATAAATAGGGGCGCCTGGGTGGCTCAGTGGGTTAAAGCCTCTGCCTTTGGTCCATGGTCAGGGACCACGGTCCCAGGGTCCTGGGATCGAGCCCCGCATCAGGCTGTCTGCTAGGCAGGGAGCCTGCTTCCATCCTCTGTCTCTGCCCGCCTCTCTGCCTACTTGTGATCTCTGTCAAAAAAAAATGAATAAAAAATCTAAAAAAAAAAAAAAATTAAAAATAAATATTATAAATAATGCTTCAAGAAAACCTCTTCCATAGGTATATGTTCTCCATTTCTTTTGGAATATTTACCTGCGAAGGGGAACCCTTTTTAAATTTTTTTCTCCATTCCCACCTAGCTTTCTTCAGCATTTCCCTTCAACATTTCCCTTAAATATATCCACAATTTTTCAGAGCATGTAACATGTAAATTAGAATCCAAAGCAAATAAACCTTTGTCTGCACATCTTACTATCTCCTTATAATATATTCCGCAATATTAATTACTTGGCCAGAACACATGAATATTTTACAACTAATGTATTTTGACAGTGTACTTTCCAGAAAAAAAATTTACCCATTTTCATTCTCCAAAGCTGCATTGGAAAATGTCATCCTTACTGTACTCAGTACAACAATATGATCTTTGCTTTTTCACATTTGCCTGCTTGACGAACAGAAAAGCTGCCTTTTTGCTTAATTTGCAGCTTATTAGCTACTCATAGGAAATGTTTGTATGTATTTTAGCTCTGTGTATCTGCTTTTGGAGTATTTTGTTCATGAGCTTTGTCCAGGTATCTTATTGGTATAGGTTTTCTTTCTATGACTTATAAGTGTTCTTTACATAGTTGTGGTATAAACTTTGGTCATGGATTTTTTTTTTTTTTAAGATTTTATTTATTTATTTGAGAGACAGAGATCACAACTAGGCAGAGAAGCAGGCAGAGAGAGAGAGAGAGGAGGAAGCGGGCTCTCTGCTCAGGTGCCCCTGGTCATGGATTTTGATCCTCTGTTACTAGGCACACAAATATGGGATATTTATGAAACTGTCTATGTAGATTCCCTTTTGTGAACTTGAAAAGCTTGTCTCTACTTGATCACAGCTTTTTACTTTGAATCCCCATATGTTATACCTGCATCTTAAGAAGACCAGTTTCTGCACCCAGGAAAACTGAAATTATCTTGGGACAAAACAAGATCCATTACCATTCCAAATCATTAGCCCTGTAGACCTGTCAGAACTGAGTTGTGTCTGGAGAAACAGAGTTTAATCCTATCTTGTCCACCAGAAGGTTGTTTCCTGGGGCCAGACAACTCCCGGTACCTTCTGTTTTCTTCATGATAAACACTTATGTACTAAATGCTCAGCTTAAGAAGTAATGATCATGAAGATTGAAGGCACCTCTGTACCTCATGCTGATTGTAGTCTTTTTTTAAGATTTTATTTATTTATTTAACAGAGAGAGAGAAAGAGAGAGAGAGCGCACAAGCAGAGGAACAGCAGGCAGAGGAGGCAGAGGGAGAATCAGGCTCCCTGCTGAGCGAGGAGCTCAATGTGGGACTCAGTCCTAGTACCCTGGGATCATGACCTGAGCTGAAGGCAACCACTTAACAGACTGAGCCACCCAGGGGGTCCCATGATTGCAGTCTTCTTAATTCCCTCCCCAGCTAGGAAAAGCCGCTGTCCTCATATTATTGCTGTGTTTATCATTGCTAAGAATTTCTTCATAATTACATAGCTATAGAATCCTAAACAATATTTAGGATGGTTTTAAATTTCTGATATATATAAATATAATATATATTTATATGTACTAATATATTAAGAGCTATGGTATAGATTCCTAAGTATAGAATAATGTTTTCACCCAACACTGTGGTTTGAAATTTGCCCAACACTATGGTTTGAAATTTGCCCGTATTAATATTTGTTCTCCTGTATTACAGTATTCCACTGTAAGTATAATGTTGATGGATATTTCTTTTGTCTTTCTCCTCCTCCTCCTTCACCACTGTTATGAACATTACCGATAGGAAATTTTATACATATCTTTGAGCACCTGTGGGAGAGTTCCTCTAGAGCAGAATATGCTGCTTTTTCAGCTTGACTTGAAATTTGCTTTTCAAGGTGGTTTTACCAATTTAAATTCACATGCCTCTGCAGAATGTACCATTATCAAACCTTTTTATTAGTGATGTTCTGGCTGTGATCATAGGTGTCTTATGGTTTTAATTTGCATTTCCATGACTCATTGAGTGAAGCTTCTTTTTATATGTATATTGACCTTCATATTTCCTCCTCATTGAATTGCCTTCTCATAGATCTTGCCCAATTTTTATTGGATTGTTTATCTTTTCTTATTGATTTGCAGGAATTTTTAATATCGTCAGTATATTAATATTTGTCAGTTACATGCATAGCACTATCATCTCCCAGACCACAGCTAATTTATTTTTTATTATGAAGTATTTCATCCATACAAAGTACAGATATGATGTACATATAGAAAGCTTAAAATACAACAAAAACCCTTCTACTCTTGCACCAAACAGACCTCATATCACCTGATAATAAAAATATCACCAATGCCTTTGAAGCCCTCTGGATGTCCTTTACTCTATCCTATGTTAACCACACTTCTGAATTTTTTTTTTAGTCCAACTTCATTAAGATTTAATTACATACAATAAAATGCACACAAATTAAAGTGTACAGTTGGATATTCTTGACATGCCCATAATCAAGAGATAGAGCGTGCTCATTACCCCCCAGTGCTCCCATGTGCTCTTTTGCAAGTAATAGCCCCTCTCCTAACCCTATGCCCCAAATAACCAAAACAAGCTGACATAGATTATCTTGACTGTTCTAGAATTTCATATAAATATAATCTTAGTTTATATTTATATACTCGGTGTCTCTGGCTTCTTTAGCTCAGCATGATGTTTTTGAGATTTATCCATGTTGCTTTATGTATAAGTAGGCAGTTCCTTTTTAGTTCAGAGTTGCATTTCATCGCAGACCACAATTGGCATACCCACTCTCCTGCTGATGGGCAGCTGAGTTGTTTCCATTGTTTTTAGCTATTATTAATATAGCTACTATAAATATTTATGTACAAGCCTGGGCACATCCTTTGGGCAGGCTTATGATTTTATTTCTCTTGGATATATAGAGGAGAAATTGCTGGATTATATATAAAACTTACTATGTGTAACTGTATGTAAGCTTATGTTTAACTCAACATTCTTAAAGTGTTTATAGTATGTTACATTCACAGCAGAGACGCATGAATGCTCCCGTTAAATCGATATCCACTAGGTAGGTATAGTATCTTTCTTTCTTTCTTTTTTAAATTGTAGCTACTGTGACTTTAATTTGCATTCCTTGAGGAGTATGCTGTTGAGCATCTTTCCTTGCATTTATATATCCATTCATATATCTTCTTTGTAATGTGTCTATTGACATTTTTTTTCAAATTAGGTTGTGTTTTTATTATTGAGTTAAAAATGTTCTTTATATATTCTGGATACAAGAGTTTTGTGCATATATATGTATATATACATATATATCTTATCTATAAGACACGTCGATTTCTAATGCATATTCTTATATAATTAGATATATTTTTATCAGTCAGTGCATGCCTTTTCATTTTCTTAATGAATCATTTTTATCAAACGTGTTGAAGTAAAATTTATGTACGATTACAGCATCCACTTCAAATGCACATTGTGATGAATTTTGACAGACGAAGACACCTGTTAAACCACCACCACCATAAATATATGGACCATTTCCATCACCTTAAGAAGTTTTCTTTTCCCTTCCCCATCCATCCTTGCCTCCAATCCAGGCTGATCGCAAGAAACTGCAGATCTGCCTTCTGTCAAAATAGATTAGTTGGCATTTTTCAGATTTTATGTAAGTGGAAACATGCAGTTTTTATATTTGATCCTTTCAATCAGTGTTATGATTCATCCATGGAGAATCATCTAATTGTTACTGGTTTTAGTAGTTTATTACTTTAATTTGCTACTTATTTATTATATTCCACTGTATACATTGTGCCACAGTTCATCCATTCTCTGTTAGATGGGCGTGTGGATCACATCTTGTTTTATGCTTATGGTCAATAAAGCCATTAGGAACATTCATGCACGAGTTTTTGTGCAGGTGTCGATTTTCATTCCTTTTGGGTAAATATCTAGGAATGGAATGACAGGTTCTTATGGTAGGTTGGTTTAATTCAACATGTCTTCAGTTGTCTGTGTCCTTATTTGGGTTTGTAAGAATTTTTCTATTTATTTTGGATGCAATTCTTTATCAGATACGAGCTTTGCCAATATTTTCTCCCATTCTATGGCTCACCTTTAGTTTTTCTGGAGGTATCTTTCGAAGAGGAAAAGTTTTTAATCTAAAGGTAGTCCAACTTAACTCCTTGTTTTATAGTTAATGCTGTCTGTGTCATATAAAAGTTTCTTCCGGGGGTGCCTGGGTGGCTCAGTGGGTTAAAGCCTCTGCCTTCGGCTCAGGTCACAATCCCAGGGTTCTGGGATCGAGCCCCGCATCGGGCTCTCTCCTCAGCAGGGAGCCTGCATCCTCCACTCTCTCTCTACCTGCCTCTCTGCCTACTTGTGATCTCTGTCTGTCAAGTAAATAAATAAAATCTTAAAAAAAAAAGTTTCTTCCGAAGTTTCTATCTAGAAGTTTTGTAATTTTAGCTTTGGCATTTAGTCCTGTGTTTCATTGTGAGTTGCATGCAGTATGAGGTAACTGTTCAGGCTCACTTATGAATATCAACTGTTTCAGCACTGTTTGCATAAAAACAAAAACAAAACTGCTTTTATTTCCTCTATTGCTAAGTACATTTTATGAGACTCGATTGACCATATGTGTTTGAACCTATTTCTGAAGTTTCCATTCAGTTCTGTTGATCTCTATATACTTTTATAAAATACCATACACTGGGACTGGACAAAGAGACAGAAAATACATGGGAAGCCCAACAACAAACACCGACAGACTCTTTGGCTTTACAAGAAGATGCCTACTTTTTTCCAAAGTGGTTGCACCAATTTACATTCACGCAGGATGACCTGATTGTTTCATATGCGTACAAACTCTTAGTAGCTCCTGCCTTTTATTTCTATTATATATACATATATATGTATATAAAATATATATACATATATTATATATATATATATATATATAAATACACAGAGAGAGAGAGAGAGAGAGAGCAGGAGTGTGGGAAGGGACAGAGGGAGAGGGTGAGAAAACCTCAAGCGGACTCCTGAGCCTAAATCAAGCATCAGATGGTCAACTGACTGAGCTATCCAGAAGCCCTATGTCTGCCTTTTAAAGTTGTTTTCTTTTCAACATAGTTCATGCAAACTGATACCCCTTTATAGATTTACTTGTTGGTATAAAACATCAGGACTTATCTGGCATTTTTTTTTTTTTTTGCTTATTCTGGAATCTTATTTGTCTTTGAGATACCTGCTTATATCTGATCTAGGCTGCAGTGACATTAAATTATACAGAGTAATTGGGAGAGAATTAAGTTTTTATGATATTGAATAAACCTATTAAAAATCATTTACTTTTGCCTTCCTTAATGCCATTAAATGAAGATATATTATTTTCTCGGGACGCCAAAAATATTTCTCGGGACTGAGCCTGCGTGGCTCAGTCGGTTAAGCATCTGCCTTCAGCTCAGGTCATGATCCCAGGGTACTGGGATCCACCCCTGCATCAGGCTCCCTGCTCAGCAGGGAGCCTGCTTCTCCCTCTTCTCCCTACTTGTGCTCTCTCTCACTATCTCTGTCTCTCTCTCTCTCAAATAAATAAATAAATAAAATCTTAACAAAAAAGATCTATCATTTTCTCCATATCTTTGTTGTTAGAGTTATCCCAAGATTATTAAGTTTCTAACACTTTGGGAATGTAAAGGGTATGTTAAAATTATACTTATACCTGGGTGTCTCAGTCAGTTAAGAATCTGCCTTAGCTCAGGTCATGATCTCAGGGTCCTGGGATGGAGCCCTGTGTCGGGCTCCCTGCTCAGTAAGGAGTCTGCTTCTCCCTCTTCCTCTGCTGATCTCCCCCGGCCCACCCCCACTCATGCTAATGCTAATCTGTCTCTGTCTCTAACTCAATAAATAAATGAATAAATATCCAAATTATCTCAATTTATCTAAATAAATAAAATCTTTTAAAATTTTAGAAAAATTACACTTTGGACTGTGTATTGAGGGTGTATAAGACTTCACCTTATTTTTATTTTGGTCTCATGTCCAGAAACCTTGGTATACTTTTTAAATTATTTTATTTTATACTTTTAAAATCTTTAATTTTAGTAAATTAACTGTCAATTCCCATGCTTATTTTATGCCTATATTAATATTCTCCCTTACGATCAGTATTTATTTGCTTAATATTTTTCTTATTTTACTGGTAAAGACTTCTTTTTTTTTTAAAGATTTTATTTATTTATTCGACAGATAGAGATCACAAGTAGGCAGAGAGAGAGGAGGAAGCAGGCTCCCTGCTGAGCAGAGAGCCTGATGTGGGGCTCAATCCCAGGACCCCGGGATCATGACCTGAGCCAAAGGCAGAGACTTAACCCACTGAGTCACCCAGACACCCCTTACTGGCAAAGACTTCTAATAGAATACTGAATAAAAGTGTGATTGCTATTGTTTTTGTTTCTGATTTAAAAGTAGTGCTTCTGAGTGTTTATTGTAAAGTCTAATGAGTTTTTGATAGATAATCTTTATTAGGATGGAGACTTCCCTTCTACTCCAAGTGTGAAGAGAATTTTACTATTATTATAAATAGATGCTTAATTTTATCAATTTTCCCCTTTCCATTGAAGAGATCATAAGGATTTTCCCCTTCAATCTATTAGCATGAGCACCTACTAAAAGGTTTTCTAAAATTAAATCAATTGAATTTGCTTCTTCACTCAGCAACTATTCATTAAGTGTCTTCATTGTGCCAGGTATTTTGCTGGGATCTGGAAATAAGTCTATAGCAGTGAGGAAAGAAAGAATGATGATTAAAGCCTTCACTGTTAAAAGAAAACAAAACAAGCAAATAGATATATAAGACGGCATGTGGCACTAAGAGTTTTAAATACAAATGAAACAAGGTAGAGATTGGTAGGTGCTTGTCTTAGTCCGTTCAGGCTGGTGTAACCAAATGCCAGACTGGTAGCTTAGAAACAACAGAAATGATATTTTTCACAGTTCTGGAATTTGGGAACTACAAGCTCAAAGCACCAGTGGTCTCATTCTGGTGAAGGCCCTCTTCCTGGTTCATTGCAGGGCCTTCTTGAGAGAATAGAAGAAGGTAAGAAAATGAACTATGTGGATCTATGCAGGAAGAGATTTCCAGGCAAAGGGAATGGCAAGTACAAAGGCCCTGCAGCAGAAACACAGAGAACTGATTGGTCACTGTGAGTAGCAAGGAGCAAGCAACAGCGTGAATGATAGTGGATCATGTCAAGGAGACAGAAGAATATCAAATTATACAGGTTCTAAGCCATAAGATGCTTTCCCAAAGGGCCTTAACCATGGTCAGAACTTAGGCTGTTTTTCGGAAGCCGATAAAACACTAGAGACTTTAAGCATGACTTAAACTTTAATAGGATATTCCAGGGGCACCTGGGTGGCTCAGTCATTAAGCATCTGCCTTCGGCTCAGGTCATGATCCCTGGGTCCTGGGATCAAGCGCCACATCAGGCTCCCCACTCGGTGGGAAGCCTGCTTCTCCCTCTCATACTCCCCCTGCTTGTACTTTCTCATTTGCTGTCTCTATCTCTCTCTCTCTGTCAATTAAATAAATAAATAAAATCTTTTTAAAAAGGATAATATGATACTCTAAACTCCTTTGCACAAGAAAGAGAGAATCCAAAAGGTCAGAGGTACACGCAAGCAGGCTGATGGAAACATACAGTTAGGAGGCTGATGGAAAACTCCAGGTGAGAGAAGAAGGTCACTTGGGTGTGCAAGAAAGGGTTGGCTTCTGTGCACATACTGAATATCCATGATAATAGCAAACACTTTTATGACACTGTTTGCTGGGTCCTCTTCTATGGGGTTTGTGAATACATACTCATTTCATTCACTCATAATATCCTCAGAAGGTAACTACTAAATTGCTTTCATTACATGTTAAGAATTTGAGATACAGAGAGGTAAAATATCTGTACGTGTTTTAAAAGGGTCAAGGAATAGCTTGGAGACCCAGAACAAACAAGCAAAGTCTACCTGTAAAGATGGCACTAGGAAAGTGTCCAATGCCATAAGGAGCGAGGGCAGGGATATTCCTTGACTTCTGAGAACTCAGCGGGGGAAGGGGGGGGGCTTATAGGCTGCTCCCTGGGGAGAGCCAAAGAGGCTTTAATTGTTTATGATTCTAGGATGTGTGGCTTAGGATGTAAATCTACACTCTTGGAAAGGATATAAGAAGATTCTCTATTGGAGCACCTGCGTGGCTCAGTTGGTTAAGCATCTGCCTTCAGCTCAGGGTCCTGGAATTGAGCCCTGCCTTAGGGTCCCTGCTCAGCATGGAGTCTGCTTCTCCTTCTCCCTTTGCCCCTCCCCCAGCTTATGCTCTCTCTTTCCCAAATAAACACATATGTTTTTGAAGGAGATTCCCTACTGAAGCTAATGGAAGAGGAGTAGGGTTACATAATGTATTCTTTTGCTACTATTAGTCACTATTACATTTTAAAAGGGATACCTAGTTTCCTTGAGTCTGAAGGGCCACAGTGAACATTTCTATAATAGGCACAAGGTAGACAAAGAGGTAGAGTCTGGATTCTTGCTGTATTCGCCTGCCATGTTGACAATGAATGATCATTATTTAAAAAGAAAGCTGAATCTGAATGTTCTTGGCAAAATGAGGAAAAAGTCTTTCTTCCTCCTCCTACTCCTTCCTCTTCTTCAAACAAAGCTCTGTGTGTTTTCAGTGTGATGGCACAGAAGACCGAGCTTTCTTCCTTGCGGAAAACTGTCAGTCACAAGGCTCTGAAAATCCCTCAGCATTTTAGCTGCTTACACATGCTTGGTCATCTCTACCATTTCCCCAAGAGGGAAGTCTTCCAGATCCCTCAGGTACTCTGTGTTCATCTCAGATTTATCTTTAGTTTTTTAAAAAAATGGTTTTCTTAAGGAATCTCCAGAGATAAAGATGTAGTGAAAAGAAGGGCCATCTGGACCCCAGTGTTCATAGCAGCAATGGCCACAGTGGAAAGAACCAAGATGCCCTTCAACCGACAAATGGATAAAGAAGATGTGGTCCATATATACAATGGAGTATTTTGCCTCCATCAGAAAGATGAATACCCAACTTCTGTATCAACATGGACGGGACTGGAAGAGATTGTGCTGAGTGAAATAAGTCAAGCAGAGACGGTCAATTATCATATGGTTTCACTGACTTGTGGAGCATAAGGAATAACACGGAGGACATTGGGAGATGGAGAGGAGAAGTGGGTTGGGGGAAATTGGAGGGGGAGACAAACCATGAAAGACTATGTTCTCTGAGACATAAACTGAGGGTTTTGGAGGGGAGGGGGGTGGGGGGTTGGGTGAGCCTGTTGGTGGGTATTATAGAGGGCATATACTGCATGGAGCACTGGGTGTGGTGCATAAACAATGAATTTTGGAACACTGAAAAAAAATAATTTAAACTTAAAAAAAAAAAAGACCAGTAAGTGATCTGAAGGGGCACGTGCACCCAAATGTTTATAGCAGCATTGTCCACAATAGCCAAACTATGGAAAGAACCTAGATGTCCATCAACAGATGAATGGATAAAGAAGATGTGGTACACACACACACACACACACACACACACACACACACACACACAAAATGGAATACTATGCAGCCATCAAAAGAAATGAAATCTTGACATTTGCAATGACACGGATGGAACTAGAGGGTATTATACTGAGCGAAATAAGTCAATCAGAGAAAGACAATTATCATATGATCTCCCTGATATGAGGAATTTGAGAGGCAGTATGGGGGGGGTTTGGGGGGGTAGGGAAGAAAAAAATGAAACAAGATGGGATCAGGAGGGAGACAAACCTTAAGGGACTCTTAATCTCACAAAACAAACTGAGGGTTGCCGGGGGTGGGGGGGATGGAGAGGGTGGTGGTATGGACATTGGGGAGGGCATGTGCTATGGTGAGTACAGTGAAGTGTATAAACCTGATGATTCACAGACCTGTACCTCTGGGGCAAATAATACATTATATGTTAATAAAAAATAAAAAAATTTAAAACATTTTAAAAAAAGAAGAACAAAAACAAAAAAAAAGAAAGTGTAGTTCAGATAAAGCCAAGTCAAAGGAAAGGGAGGAGAGAGTTCTGCTAGTTTTCTGTATGCACCCTTGCCCATGTGAAATTAAATTCTTTTGCATCCTAAAAACAAAACAAAATTAAAAAAAAAAAACAAAAAAAACAATAATTACACAATCATTAAAAAAAAATCAATTTCAGGGCACCTGGGTGGCTCAGTGGGTTAAAGCCTCTGCCTTCGGCTCAGGTCATGATCCCAGGGTCCTGGGATCGAGGCCCACATTGGGCTCTCTGCTCAGCGGGGAGCCTGCATCCTCCTCTCTCTCTGCCTGCCTCTCTGCCTACTTGTGGTCTCTCTCTCTCTGTCAAATAAATAAATAAAATCTTTAAAAAAAAATCAATTTCAGCTTTTCAAGTCTAAAAAATAGAAAATAAAAAAATAAAAAATGGTTTTCAAAATGCTTAGGAAACCATATGAGAAAATAAAAGGACAGGAAGTACAGAAGAAAATATTTTATGTAAACATCTAGAGTGTACCACAGTGAATGGCCGCACTGTTAAATACTGTGTATGAAATGAATGTACAGGTTTATGAAAAAAATATATATATACACATTTTGCATACATGTATGCCTATAATATACATGTGTTATAGTCAACATAACAAATATGTACATGTGTTATAGTCAACATAACAAATATGTACACACATATACACACATGTAGATACATTCATATTATGTATTTGTATTATGTTTATTTATAATGTATATAATTCTATGCAATACTATGTGCTTTATGTAGTTATAGGTAATCCAGTATATAATGCAATCTATAATGTATATAAAGTTTGAGAATTTTTCAAATTCCCCAAGAGCACATATCAGGTAGTCGCCTCTCTGATGTTGGTATATATTTATGATTTGTGAAACTTGGAGAGATTGGTTAGTAGGCTGAGAAATCAAGTCTAAATGGTCTGCAAGGACTGGGTCAGAATTTGGGACAGACAAACCCAGGCATTAGTGCTCCAGCTAAATAAATGTACAAATATATATGGTAATGAGTTATGGGTAGAGAACTCTATTAGGGGTTTTGGAGGCAAATAATATTGTAATAAATGGCCTCTGATTTGTTGATCACAGATATTGGCAAGAGGAGACACACACATGTAATGACAGACAAAGGCAATGTAGGGCTTATTCCATAATATGTGTATATACATAACATGTTTCCATACACATGTACATTAATTTCATGCACAGTATTTAGTAGTGTGCCCATTCACAGAGATACAGCCTAGATGTATACATAAAATGATCTAGTCAAAAAGACATAATTTCAGAGGAAAAAAAAAAATGACCTTTCACTGAGAAACCAGGGAGGACTTGGGGAAGGACTAAGATTTGAATTTGATGGACAGTGCTGCATATACTTTGTCCAGACAGAGGGATGGGGATGTCTGCCTGTTCAGATCTGCATCAATTCTTCTCTTCTAACTCACAAATTTTGTCTACTTATGGTTTCCCCATACATTCTGGTCAGTTTCAATCTTTCAGTAATCATCAAGGACGTCCAGAATCCCAATCTCCAGAGTCTTGGAATTAATTTTTTTTCTTTTTTGAAGATTTTTTTTTTTTTTATTTGAGAGAGCAGTTAAGAGAGAGATAGTGAGAGAGTGCACAAGCAGGGGGGAGAGGGAGAAGCAGGCTCCCCACCGAGCAGGAAGCCTGACATGGGGCTCAATCCCAAGACCCCGGGATCATGACCTGAGCCGAAGGTAGTTGCTTAATCGACTGAGCCACCAGATGCCCCTTGGAATTCACTTGAAATTAAATCATAACTGAAAAGATCCTATAAGTTGGGTAGAAGCCAAAACTGTCAACTTTGTTCTTCCCTGCATCTTCCCTATACCAGGTACATACTGGACGCTTAGCAACTGTTTGGTTAATTCAAGAATAGATTCCCATTCAGTTTGAAATCTTCTGAATTTCACTCCACACCCCCCAGCAAACCACAGAGTTTACTGTGCTGAACACAGAACTGGATGTATTATGAGGTCTATTTCCCGGTGACCAGCGATCTGCTGTAACTAGTGTCCCTTAGAAATTCCAGCATATTGGACAGGTGTTGCCACTGCACTTTGCTTGTCACTTCCTTCATTTAGGGTGTGCCACTGTGAACGGCCACATCACCACGGGGACAGGGCTGCTGCCTGCCTGAGCTTGAACATTCCTTACCAGCCAGGCTTGCCTTCTTTTGTGCTCTGTGTAGTGATTTTCACCGTCCTCCCTAATTCGAAGCCTGTCCAATAACAACAGCCTGAACCGTGTCTAAACTGTTAAATACTGTACAGTGGCTGTCTGACTCATTTCAGGACAACGTCTGTTCCTGGCTCGGTTTTTCAAATCTGTTATTATCAAGTCATGGTGTCCTTCCAGGTGATCATTCCAAATGGAAGGAATGGCTTGAGCAGTGCAAAGAGGCATGAACATGCCAAAAGTGTTCCAAACACAGCAGGCGGTTGCAACAATTTAAATAGAGCAGTTGTTCTCAACCCAGTAAGGATAAACACCCTTTTAAGTGACAAATATTTATAACTTTGTTATTATTCTGAAATGAAAAGGAAAGGTGATGTAACATTCTGCACAGCTTCCAAATGTCAGCATTATGCCTTAACCATAATGTAAGGGTCTTAATGAGAAATGTAAATAAAGGCGGAGGGCGGGAGGCTAGGTGGCTCAGGCAGTTAAGCATCGACTCTTGATCTCAGCTTAGGTCTTGATCTCAGGGTCATGAGATTGAGCCCCCACATTGGGCTCCATGCTGGGAATGGAGCCTACTTAGGAGAGGGAGGGGAGAGGAGGGGAGGGGAGGGGAGGGGAGGGGAGGGGAAGGGAGAGAAAAAAAGAAAAAAGAAAGAAAAGAAAAGAAAAAAAAGAAAAAAAATGTGGATGATCACAATTCACTGGATACAAATGTTCCTAAGTGGTCAGGTCCCTATTTTCTCTCCTTTGAGTTACAGGTTATTCCCAAGATGTTTTGTAAAGCAACTCCTATATTCCCTTTAGATCTACATTCCAAATCTTTATTGAGCATCAACCATGTGCTAGGCTGTGACATTGGTATGAAACTCCTCCACCTGGCAGATGAGGAAAGCAACAGGTTAACCAAATTCTCCTAAGTCTTATTGTTGGGAGGCAATGGAACCAAATTTCAAAAGCAAAGCTTCTGTAGCCTACAGGAGAGCTGCTACATGACTTAAGTGTAGTCCCTTGAAGGATCCATGGCTGGGGGAGGGGGGATTTGGGGGAAAAAGCTGGTATTCTATTTCTTTTTAATCTGGGTGCTAATGACATGGGTGTGCTTAATTTGTGAAAGTTCGGGGAGATTTCCACTTGTGATATGCGTTATGTGTACTTTACATATGATATTCATCAGTGAAATTTGGGGAAGAAAAAAAAATTACTATCTGAATCCAAAACTATGTCTTTTGCCTGAAGTCAGACTCTTTAAAAACAAAACAAAACAAAACGATTTCATTTATTTGCCAGGAAGAGAGCGAACGAGTGAGAACACGTGAGCACAAGCAGAGGGAGCGGCAGGCAGATGGAGAGGGAGAAGCAGGCTCCCCACTGAGCAAGGACCCCCCCCCACACACACACCCCATGAAGGACTTGATCCCAGGACCCTGGGATCATGACCTGAGCTGAAGGCAGAGGCTTTAACCCACTGAGCCACCCAGGCACCCCCTGAAGCCAGACTCTTAATGAATCTCCACTCCAAATACCAGATTGTCTTTTCGGTACGCTTTTCATCATTTTATTAACACTGTTCTGCCTTTGAAAGATGCTCTTTACACCCTCCTTTACTGAGCAACATTATGAAAAACCGATTTCTCTGGGCAGGTGGATGTGAGAGGAGATTTCTGAGACACTGATTCTAGCATAAGCTCTACATGAGCTCCTTTCCAATCTAGCAAAACACAACCTGCCATTGCCATCCAGGTTCTAAAACTATAGTTGGAGCCAATGGGGACCTCCAAAGGAGGAGCCTTACTGCATCAAAGCAAGTAGCCAAATGTGAGTTTTGTGTGGAAAACTGGAACTTGTTCCCCACATGCACAATGGTGGATTCAATTACATATCAATGACTTAGATTTAGAATGCGCGTGACACTCAGGCAGTGGGGCACTGCCCTTTACTTGAACAGTGTTGAAAAAACTGAAAGTGTTGATAAATATGCATTTATGCATTTACTTTAATTCAATTATAAGTAGTCTAAAAAGTGGGGGAACAGAAAGAAAAGAACCAAATGCTGTCTGCCTTACTGCTCTAACTCAAGCCATGGAAAGAGTTCAGTCTGACATGGTTAGTGGTCATGGAAGCCACGGAAGAAGGGAAGCATTTATTTCTAGGTGAGTGGATCCGTTTACATCTTCGTCATAGAAGAATTTGACAAGTTAAATGAGGATCGAAAATAAAAGTGATCAAAGAAGAGCTGCTTACAAAGTTGTTTTCAAATAACATGTATACCCTTTTATATCGGATGTCGTCAAAAGGTTTTCCAAGAATAAATTTAAATATTCCAATCAGTCACCTTACAAGCGGTGTTAGAACATAATGTCCACGTAAGATTTAACATTGTTTTATTACTTAGCCTTATAACGCCCCAGAGCAACTGATACTATCAGATGAAATAAAAATCTGTGACCAGATGAAAAGGAATGTAGAAAATAATATACAGTAAAGTTTCTTTCTCTCTCTCTCTTTTTTTAACCTGGTGTTTACCAAGCACAAAGCTAAATATTTTGGTGGCAAAACCGTATTATACTTGTTGTTGGGCTAGGCACTAGGATGAGGACTTTATGATATATTTCCTTTAATCAGTACTATAATCCCATGAAGTAGATATTATATTTTGCTTTAAAAATAAAGATCCTGAAGCATATAGAGGCTACCCTGCCTGCTCCTGTTGGTGAACCCACAATTCGCAAGCAAACAGACCCAACCTTGTCCCAGGGACACTCCTCAGGTAGAAGCTTTGTAGGAGACACAGACATGTTTAAAACAAAACACGAAACTTCAAAATGTTCTAAATATGATGTCCCCAAGGACAGAACAGAAAGGAGAAAATACATGAAGAACATAGTAGAACCATGTCCCCTGACCTGAAAGACTGCGTGTTGCCGGTGATGTCTCTGGCGATATTAATCATACTTTGCCAGTCAGTTTTCCTTTTCACATGTTAACTATTTTTCCTCCTGGGCTTGAATTGGATGTGTTTGGTGCCGTGCTTTCTCTCACAGCGGCGGGTTGTCTCCCGTGTTTAGGGATGCTAAATCATCCACATATATTTGGGAATAAGAATCTGCCGTGATTGGTCTTGGAAGCAGGACGTTTTCTCCAGCCCCCAGGATCTGTTTATATGACACCATGGCCTGTCATCTTGAGATTTCTTTGAACTTTAAGGGGAAAAAAAATCACCTTGTAAAGGTTCTCGTCTTCACCCGCATGTCTCAGCCTCTGTGTATTGCATTGTCTCTTACAGTCTTTCCATCAGCTTTCCATCTTTTACCATCACTAAGATAGTCATGTGGGCTGATGGCCCAGCCTCTCCCAGCTTTCCAGCCCTGCCCCTGATTCCATATTTATTCATTTAGTAACATATCCAATTTGTTAGTAAAACACATACATACAGAAGAATTCACATGAGTATAACTCGGATACTCTTCAGAAAGAGCACGCTTGTATAACCAGCTCACGGGTTAAGAAAAGACCCTTACCAGAGATGTCAGAAACCTGCCTTCTCTGCCCAAATCTTCACCAGCCCTCGCCTTGCCCAATGGCTCCACTTCCTAACACCATATCCGCTTTGTCTCTTTTATTTTATGTATTTTTTTATAGATTATTTATTTATTTATTTGAGAGAGAATGAGTAGGAGAGGGGGAGGGGGCAGTGGAGAGACAGAGGCAGGAGGAGAGAGAAGCAGACTCCCCACTGAGCAGGGAACCAGATGGACCCCGCTGGACACCGAGGCAGGTCTCGATCCCAGAACCCTGAGATCATGACCTCAGCCGAAGGCAGATGCTTCATCGCCGCAGCCACCCAGGTGCCCCAGATTTGTTTGCTATAATGCTTCATATTAGTGGGTGCCTATACTATATATTTTTGCGTCTGACTTCTTTCATTCAGCCTCATGTTTGGAGATTCACTCGTGATGCTGCATGCATTTACTTCCTCAGTTCTCACTGTTGCATCTAATATAGACATGAGACGATTCCCCGTTTGCCTATCCTTTCTCTTCTTGCCGGGGTTCAGCTAGTGTTCAGTTGGCGATTATTACGAATAGGGCTGCTATGAACTTACTATTGCGTGTCTTTCTGCAAACATATATATGAGTTTCTTTTAGGCGTATACCTAGGAGTGGAATTGCTGGTTTTCATTTCTTTTATTAAATATGTGCTGTCATTTCAATAGTTTTTAGAACAGAAGGAAAATAACTACATTGCCTCAATCTGCCATCTTTTCCTTGAAAGTCATGTATGATTTTGACTGATAAGAATCATTTTAAATCCAATACTAATGATATTGCTGATACTTTTTTGACTGTAACGTAAACCAGAATGAGGAAACTTTGAGTTCAATATTATTAAAGAAAAAGAAAGACCCCAAAACAAACAACCTATAAACACCGAATATTTCTTTTTATTCCCTCTTACTACTCCAGTGATATATAACTTTCAGCATTATTTAAGAAAGGCATGTACAGGAAATATCCATTATTAAACTTGTTTTTCTAAAATCCCAATCTTATCATCTCTATAGAGCTATAGAACTGCAGTTGAAAACAAAAATAAAAAGAAAGAAAAAAAGAATTCCATAGCTGATTTTTTTTTTCTTGCTTGCTGTTTTGATTCGTATTTGTTCAATTATGCATCTCTGAATGAACCTAGCCCCTCATCCTCTAACCTTCTTCTGAACTTAAATGATTTGTATGTGGTATAATCATATTTCTTGGTCCCACAGCACTCCAGAGTCTAACTGTGCATGCCTGCGTCTCATTTCCATACGTTGTATCTCGGAGAAAACCAAATGCATGGCCAACTTCCCTAATTAGAGTCGCTGGGTCCCTGTGGCCTCCTGATAGTACCCTCTCTTCCCTGCATTCTTTCAGTATTGTGCTTTTTTTCCCCCCATCTCTCCCTGAAGTATCTCCTCTCCTTCAATTTCCCCTGCCCCTAAGGAATCGGCTTCCACATTTGTTTATATATCAAAAATAATTGAGGGCTAAATTAATTCTCAGTTTCAATGTATCAAGCTCCTTTTCAATTGTTGTAGGACACACACACCGCCCCCCCCAAATCCCTGCTTCAGACTCCAGACTTCGGCAACTGGCAAAGGTTTTCAAAACAGAAAGTACAGAATAGATATTGATTGATTGGTTGATAAACTGTGTCCTCCAGGCCTGGAGTCTCTGATTTTATGACTGATTGACTTGCTGGATTTTCTCTTCTGTGGATTCCCTGTACCTGATTATTAAATTATGCACAGAGCCTCTGAGCATGTCTGTGAAGTCCACTCTCTTAATATCTCTGCTCCTTTTGTAGAAGAGGCTTAATGGAAGAACGTATATAATAAGCCCATTTACTGTGAGTCACTTAAATGACAGGGAAACATATTTCATGTCTTTTTATATACTAAACACCAATATATTGGGCAAGACATAGCAGAAGCTAAAGCGTAGGGGACTATATGATCGAGAAGTATGCTGGGGCAGTTTCAAGATGGTCTCTAATGGTTTCCACCTCCTGATATGTATGCCCCCGGTGATCCCCTCTCCTCGAGCATAGGCCAGCCTAGTGACTGGCTTTTAAGTAATAGAATATAGCAAAGGGGGTGGGACCTCACCTTAGTGACTGCTTATAAGAGATCATAAGTTCCATATTACTAGCAGATTCTCTTGACTGACTGCCTCCCATGCTACCTTTAATAAAGCAAATTGCAAGGAATCGAGGACAACCTTTGCCAAACAGCCATGTAGGAACTGAGGCCATCAGTCCAACAGCCCTTGAAGAACTGAGTTCTGGCAACAACGATATCAGCCTGGAAATGAATTCTTCCCCTGTCGTGCGTTTAGATGAGATTCTAGATCAGACCAGTACTTTAACTGTAGCCTCCGGGAGACTCTGAAATGGAGGACCCTAGTAAGTCATGCCCGGACTCTGATTCACAGCAAGTATGGGATAATAAGTGGGCATTGTTTTAAGGCACCAAGTTTGTTATGATCTGTTACATAGCAATAGATAATTAATAGAGAAAAGTCACTTTTGTGGAGTGCCATTTCTCTACTGGACCCTGAAAGAGAGCTGTCAGAGCTGCACAGAAACTCATTTTGTCTTAACAACCATCCCTCAAGATATGGCTTCAGCTGGCATATAGGCATGACTCTAAATTGCAAAGATACAGGAAAAAGAAATACTTCAGAGAAATCAGCCCAACCTGCCCAAAACTGCGCAGAGCTAAAATTCTAAAACCTGGACTAGGTCCTGCGAAAGTAGGAATAGGAAAAAAGAAAGGAGCCAGCTCTGAGTCCTGGTTCCGTGTGTCAAGAATGAAGTAGGGCTGGAGCACCTGGGTGGCTCAGTCAGTTAAGCATCTGCTTTCAGCTCTGGTCATGATCCCAGGGTCCTGGGATCGAGCCTCACATCGGGCTCCCTGCTGGGCAGGAAGCCTGTTTCTCCCTCTCCCCCTCTGCCTGCCTGTGCTCCTTCTCTTGCTGTGTCTCTCTCTGTCAAATAAATAAATAAAATCTTAAAAAAAAAAAAAAAAAGGAATGAGGTAGAGAATTGAGCTTGAGATTAATGTGGATGATGGTGCCCTCCCCCACCCAATACAAGAAAAGATAAAGTAAAAAGTGCCTAAGTTATGATCTATGGAAATGATACTCTAGGGAAAGTAGAAAATCAGTTTGAACTCTCTAGTACTGGATAAGAATCAGTTGACAAAAGAAATTACAAAAAGAATTCAAAAAAGAGCCACAGAGATGGTATCCGTTTTTTCTTTAAAACTAGAGCAGAGAATTTTTTTTTTTTTTTTTTTGGTAGTCATTTAAAATGTGTGGCAGATTTTTTCCAGGTAGGCAATGTGTTACATTGCTACAAGGTTTTTAGGGTAGCTAGAAATATATATAACAAGAAGGCAGCTGAAATCCTACACATTTGTAATGAAACCAACAGAAGGCCAGACTGTAGAAATGAAACATATTAGACAACAACAACAGAATAAACCCCAATAAAATAGAAAAAATAAATTGCCTAACTAAATTATTTCCTCCAGAAAGTCAGTTTTAATGGAAAATTTGTGGGGATGCTGGGATTTTGTAAGAGCTTTAAAATTGCTACCACTAGCTCTATATTGTTACTTCTAATTTCTTTACAAAGCAACATACTTTTTCTTGATAAAAATATATTGCTAGTACTCTTCTCTTTCATGACAGGCATGACTAGGGATACAGCGATTGAGGTGTTTTGTGAAGAGATAACTAGATAAGAAGCTGGAAGGGAGAGTACAAACGAGAAAGGAATCAAGAAAATAACTGGGTACCAAAAATAAATAAAATAAAATGTTTGCTGATAAGAGAATTGGCTCAGTTAGATGTCTTAGTAAATCCATCACAGGAACGAATGGGGAGGCTGACCTGACCGGTGACATCCTGTATATGCTTCGTCAATTCTGGGCCTCGATTTCTCATCTTAAAACTCAGATTCTAATGTTTGTTTCTACATTAGATGGCCTAAGGCAGATGGTGATTCCTCGTTGTGTGCCCGCCGTGTAGCGGACTTGGAATGAAGTTCGTGGAATCTGAAACGGAGTCTGTGTTACCTCCATAAAGGGAATGAATGGAAGTCATAAAGAAAAACATTTTGATTATCACCTTCCCATGACAGATTTCTTTGGTAACACTGAAGGAAGAGAACTAGGAAAGGAGTTAGAAAAGATCAAACAGAGGCAAAGCCTAGAAAATATGACAGAGGCTAGCCGGATGCCTCAAGGCACATTTCTTCTCCTCTAATTGCAGATGAGCTATGGGACCCCCTTGCAGGTAAGAGAGACCTTGGGAGCAGGTCTGGCCAATAATTTTTTATTATAGTTAAGTGACTGTACCTAAGTGTGTCTTCCCGGTGTGCTCTGTCCCTCCTATCTGCCAGCTGGGTTATGCCAGGGAAACCCTAAACCGTGTTTTGAAGAAGACCTACTGCATAATAGGAGCCCCAGTCACCGAATGGTTGCCTGGAGTGCAGGTCCATTCCCATCCTGTCTTCAGTGGGCCAGCTGGGAATGAAAAGGAAACCTTCAGTGTGTTGATCCATTCAGGATATGAAATTGTAAATGCATCTCCTATTATTTACAAATAGAGCATGAATGGGAGAGAGACAGGGAGCATTATGTACTGACAGCTGAATTTATGTATACATTTAGGAAGCAAAAGTCTAGATTCAGAGAACACAAATTCCTTGGCAATTTCTTATGTCAGAGAAATAGTCCCCTTGGATTCCTATCAGTGGTCAATTCCTCCTGTCCATTTAAAATTATTGTATTTACAGCATAATTCTGCATGTGTAGCCACTGGATATGAGGGGGGTACCAGCGTGCTGCCAACCTGATTGCACTCTAATGGACTCCCAAAGAGGATGAGGCACCTCTCTCCTGGAGAGATGTTTATTTTGTAGCTAACAAAGTGCAAGAATGTATTTTTTGGAGATATTTGCTTAGGAGCTCAGAATTTAAACTCGCAACATTGGCTCAGCCACTCATTTAAGGTAATAAAAGTTGCTTCCATCGGAGATAAAATATTCAGAATACCCATTGTGTATATTTTCCCAATTAACTGGACTTTAATTACCTTGCAGAAAATCTATAAAAAAGTCATCAAAGTTTTCAAGATGAGAGCAAGCTGGTACATATTCCATTTACCTTCCACAGAGCTATCTTACTATGAAACTTAAAAAAAAACAAAAACAATAGCCAATTTAATTTTCTTCTGTTGAGGCTTATAAAAGACCCAATAGAGGCTACTATCTCTAATTTTTAATAGAGATAGCTCTATTTAGAAGTATAAATGCTGAGAAGGAGAACAGGCTTAGGAACGCTGTTTTAAATCAAGGTGACCCATTATATTAATTTCTTACAGTGCCTTTGTACATGTGTGTGTATACAAATGTACACACACAGTTGTATGACTGTATCAATATTCAGCCCAAGTGAGGCAAAAAAAAAAAAAAATCCAATAGGGGGAAGTAATATAAAACTAATTCCTTCATTTTTCTCATGTCCATATCAATTATTTTTTGGAATACTTTCTTCCCATTGGAGGGGGCAATAAAAATGATGTTTAATAAAATGATGTTTAATAAAAATGTTTAATAAATTATTTATATATAAAAAATATAAAAATATAAAAATGTATTTAACTTCCATTGCAAAATACATATGTTCAGTGAGGCAGACAGTAGAGATACACCATCGAATTAGACATGATGGCTTGACTTGAAGGAAATTATTTACCGTCAGCTGATGAGAGCGGCTTAGGTAACTTGATGCCCAAAGGAAAGATGGGGGATTTAGATGAGAGGGAAGCAGTGCTGAGTGGGAGCTGGGTTGTATCCTGCCATTTCCTCTGTTACAATATTGGTGTTAAAATAGGGAGGAGCCGGGGCACCTGGTTGGCTCAGTGGGTTAAAGCCTCTGCCTTCGGCTCAGGTCATGATCCCAGGGTCCTGGGATCGAGCCCCGTATCGGGCTCTCTGCTCGGCGGGGAGCCTGCTTCCCCCTCTCTCTCTGCCTACCTCTCTGCCTACTTGTGATCTCTGTCAAATAAATAAAATCTTTAAAAAAATAAAATAAAATAGGGAGGAGCCACTTTTAAATCCCATCCTAAACGTGTCCAGTGTGGTCAATGAAAAATATTATTTTTGGCATTTGCAGCAGAAAAGCTGACCAGATGGGGAGCCAGAAGCTAAATAAAAAGTGAAACCTGAAATTAAAAACATGTCAGAATCCATCAGTTTGGTGTGGCTGAAATATATTCTTACCTAGAGGGAACCAATTGCCCTTGAGGGCATCTCAAATCTCTTTCTAGCCCTGCACTTTGATGCTTTAAGATTCGGAGCTGGGAGATAATTGGCTGAATATTTTGCCTTTGATTAGGAATTTCTAATCTCCTACCACAGCCCTGGATGCTCTGGCTACAATATTTATTTTCTGATCGGACCCCTTGCACCAACTTCATGATACTGTTGGGTACTTTCCTGTAGTCTGACTTAGTTTAATAGTCCGGACAATGAATTTCCAAGTAATTGCAATGGCTTCACTCCACGATATGTCTCAACAGGGCACTCTTGGAAATTAAATGTTACTTCTCAACAGTTATTTGCTTACTTCATCCCCATTTTATTAAATAATCATAAAAGCCCTTTTGAATTTAATTATGCATGCTCTGTTATCTGAAAGGTTTGGCAAGATGAAGAGGATGGAGGAAACGAAGCCAATGTCACCCTCTCTTTGCTCTCTCTCCCTGGATGTTCTGCTGACACTGTGTGCTCCCAAAGTCTTAGGCTTTCTGGACTCTCTGCCCCGGACCCACCGGGGTCCTGCTTTCTTTACCACAATTATAGTAGAAATCCCTGCTGTTTAGAAGTGGCTTGAACCTTTCATCAACATTGAAAACCCTTTAGCCAAGTTACAGTGAAGGAATGAGTTGAATATTCTTCCCTGTTGCACGAATTTTCAACCAGATTTCTGAGGATTTGTTTTGATGGAAAAATGGGCAGTGTCCTGAGACACATGCAGGTGATCTTGTGGTGGTGATGACACACTTTCTCTGGGTCCAGTTGAGAAGAGAGGCTTGCCCCTCCTTCTTAGACCACTTCCCTTCTAGAGGACTGTATGAGGTTGTCCACCTGCAGAATTTGGAGGGGAAGGTGTTGCTTTCATTTGAAGAATTTCACTCAATGAGATAGTAAGTGACTTGTTCAAATTCAGCAGAGTTCTGCCATATTCCTGTTTCAAATATTCTAGAGAAGCATGGGGTTAGTAGAGAGGCCCCCAACTTTGGACATAGTCACACTTGATTTGAGTTCTGGGGATACCCCTTACTATCTGTATGACTGTTCACATAATAGCCTCCGAGCTTCAGCTCTCAAAGAAAGAATAGTCTATCTTTCCAGGGTTGTTGTCAGTCTTATAAAAATGCCTTTAATCTACCTAAAGTATAATAGATACTAATAAATAATAAATACTATAATTATCAGTTCTGTCATTATGGTTTCCAACAGTCGGCTTGGTTGAAGACTGGCACTCATGATATGAGTCATGATAGAGCTCAGAAATTATGCTTAGAAAATGGTAAGTTGTATTCCTTTTATGTGAAATTTACCTGACCACTTGGCATGGTAGTTTCTTGTTCATCAAAAGCACAATATACAGATCTGATGATTTCATAAAGGAAGGCTACATGTATTAGCTAATGGAAAAGACAGAATTTGCATTTTCATCCCCATTTCCCCTGTCTGGCTCTATTGTGTGATCTTAGGCAAGCAAGTACATTTTTCCATCTCTTTGGGGAGGAAGAGCAGAGGGCTTTGTCTGCAACATCAAGGCTATATTTGTGTAAATTATTTCCAAGAGACGAGTGAGAGTGACTGCAATATTGTCCCTCAGGTACTTGGCATTCCTTGGAAGAAAACATGATGTAATTGGACTTTAATAACTTGGATGAAAATGTATCTTAGGGCCATAAAATGTTTCCCGACAACATTAGATCTAGGCGAGTTATTATGATTACTTCCTAAGAAGTGTTCGGATTAACGGATATGTGATTATAAAGTTCATTACAAAGGCAGAATCAGAAGAAGGAAGAGGTAAAGCAAAGTACTCTGATATTTCAATGCTTCACACTCCTGGACATTTTAGGCAGAGACATTATTTTATCGCTTGTACTGCCAGGCTCAGTGGGGGAATAGCTGAATGAGGAGGACTGTCCTGAATACCATTTCCACTTTCCTCCTTCCTCTGCATCACAGGCTGCTTCTGGGAACCTCCTTTTGTCATGGTGTGTCGGTAAGAGCAATGATAGGAGAAGCAACACACTTGGGTCTACCAGTTCTTTCCTCAGCAGGGGAAGCATTCCTACAACATCCATTCAGCAAACTCAGAGCACCTTCTGTGGGAGGTGTTACACGTGCAAAAACATAAATACATGACTCTTGACCTTGGTTAAAAACAGTCTAGTGGAGGAGGCCAGGTGTTGTGTGCAAATACACCTCTTTACAGATTCCTAAAGCATTTTATGGCTGATTCCCACTGATGATTATTCCTAGTTGGTTATGTTAATCTCATTCTCACCACCCCATTATTATTGATGGATTCAGGGATGGATGTGGGTCTAAGCCAGTTGATGGGTATTGAAACACTAGAAGTGACTTTCTAGAGATTTCTGGTGGTGGAGGGAAAACCTTTCCCCAGTGTTTGGTTGGTCTTAAAAGACCACTTAATCACCATAAGTGAAACAGCAGAGAGAGACAGAGAAGAAAAAAAGAAAAAAAAAATTCTGTCCTGGAAAACATAATTAAGCAACTAGTTAAATCTTGTTCTGCATTTGGACTTCATGTTATATGAGGTAATGAGTGACTTTATTGCTTACGTCAGCCCCAACTAAATGTTCACTTACTTGCAGCCAGAAACACTGCAACTGAATACTCGTTTAATTTAATGCTTTCCATGTCCCCCATCACATCAGTCCCCTCAGATTCTTATTTAAGAGACAGACTCTGGGGGACCTGGGTAGCTCTGTTGGTGGGACGTCTGAGTCTTGATTTCTGCTCAGGTTGTGATCTCAGTGTCATGAGATCAAGCCCCACTTCGGGCTCCACGCTCAGTGGGGACAGGAGTCTGCTTGACACATTCCCTCTCCATCTGCCCCTCCCCCTCATGCTCTCTCCCTCTCTCTCAAATAAATAAATAAATCTTTAAAAAAAAGACACAGGCTCCAGGTGATGTATATGGAGACTCAGAGCCTCTGATCCACATGTACCAAAATGGGGCCCCAGGTGATTCTTATGATCAGGAAAATCTCAGATGATTCTTCTGATTACTATAGAATTAAGGCAAGAATTAAGTGCAGGTTAAGCAATCAACTCAGCCTGAAAGAGTTACAAATGATTTCTCTAAGGGACATTTGATCTGTGCCTTGAACAATGAATGGGGCTTGCTAGGCTGAAAAGAGAAGGAAAGATGGTACCCACAAAGGGGAGCTCAAAAAAAAAATCTTCATCTCTATGGTCTTGGTTGCCTCATTTATAAAATCAACACAAAAAATCCTGCCCCCCTTCTCCTCTAATGTCCTCTGTTTTGATGATAACTTTAGAAACTAGGCAATTTCAATGTTATTTACCTCTTGATCCACCTCGAAAATGTTCACCGTAGTAACTTGTGGAATTTTCTTTATGAGAACTTCTCTCTATTGGAAAAACAGAAATATTTGGTAAGCTTCATTATAATGTAGCTGTCATACAGGTGGAGACTATCTTTCTTGTCCACTTTTGTATCCACGTGGACTTTCAGAGGACGTGGCCCATATGCACTCAATTGTGGTTATTGCATAACTGAATTGAATTAATTATATTCAAGTGCTCAATTTCATATAGACCCTTTAAAGATTAATTGCACATGTAAAGTGAATAATACTTTAATTATAGTGATGAAGCTATCAATAACGTAAATATTTGTAATTTGCCTACCCACCTTATTTTTTTTTAAAGCCATCCAATCATTGAGCTTGTATTTATAGAACATTTTCTAGGTGTCAGGTACTATTCTGGGCACTGGGAATAAAGCCATAAACAAAACACAAAAATACAAGCCTGTATAGTCTTATATTCTGGTGGAAGAGTGAGGATATCATTTCTGTTTATAACCTGAATTCAGGCATAGTTATCTATAATTCATAGATGAGGAAAATTTCAAAGAATTTCATGTCTTTATGAGGTCACTCATTTTGTCAAACTCGTGACAGAAACCAGAAGTTACGTGACTTCCAGCACAATGATGAGCACACCATTCCTTCACAGGGACTGTGTGACACTTAATGAGACTCTCTTCAAATGAGCAAGTAGTTAAGTTCTTGCCATGTGTCAAGTTCCTCCTCTGTCAGTGAGAATATATTTAAAGCCCATAAGATACACTATCTGTCTTAAAGAAACTGTTGCTTTCTTGTCTCTGTGCCCTTCACCTACTGTGCCTCCTTGGATAAGAAAATATAAGCACACACAAACTTCATAAAAATAGATTCCACTTATCTGGGTCATAGTTCCCAGATGTCAGAGCAACGGGAGGGCAGACCAACACTCGGAAAGTTGTATTAACTTAATAAAGGAAATGTTGTAAAAGCACTTGATTTAGGCCATTTTCAACTCACGCCTTAAAATTTTCTTTTTTCTAGGACTGCATTATCTTAGAGACAGTGCTTCTCTTGGTTTAAAGAACCACAAGTGATTTTCACAACATCAGGATCTAATATCCTTTACACAGTACAGAAACAACTCCTTTATCCAGAGATTACTTTCCAGGAGCAACTCCTAAGTGAAACATAGACTGAAACTAAGATGAATCAGAGCAGCCAGGAGAGACTCATGCATGGTTCTGATGTGCTACCGCTTCACTCTGTGCACTGTTCTTCCATCTTCTTCACAGGAGGTTCACAACAGCCACAACAGTGATGAAACGGCAACAATAATGAGAATAGTGAGGACACCTGCCTCTCTGGAAGTACTTACACACAACACCTTATTTCATCTTTCCACCAACCCTGTAAAGTGAGTGTCATTATTATGCCCACCTTTAATGAAGAAACTGAAAATTTAGAGAGTTTATTTTTCAGTGTCAAAAAGGTAATCAGCAGGGAAATGAGAATTTTAATGTCTTTATATATCTATCTGTCTCTAAAATATAATCTCTGCCTTCAATGATCGGATTTCCTAACCTGCAGTAGCTAATAAATGGAGAGAGGTGGAAACAAGACAAAGAATTCATAAAACAAAAATGCACGGGAGCTCTAAGCATGTTAGTCTAGTGGCTTACAACCCTCTACCCCTCCCTGGCTTCTAGGATAGATAGCACATTAATTAAGATATATAAAGATAATTCTGAATCAGGAAGTAAAAGTGAAATTCCACTGAATCCTTTGGCCTAAGTGTAAATGGAAAAGATATCTGCATTTTCAAAACATGTCTACATAAATTATAAAAATTGAAAGTTTCGGTACTTAAGATGCACTGAACTTTAGGTCTGTGAACTATTTGCTTATATTGAACAGCCCATTTATAGCTGCAGTTGGTGTTAATCTTGCCAATATTACCTTCATGCATCTACTGGATATCTCTACCATTTTTAGCACAAAACAAGGATTTAGAAATCTTACGGTGGACACAAGGTCAACCAGCTGAATAGATACAAATGAGAAAGAACTGATTCTATCATTAAGACTATATCAAACTCAACGTTGGGTATCAGTGTCCAAATACTCATTGGTTTGAAGAACTAAATTCCTGGATTTTATTTTTATTTCCACTGAGGCAACTTGAACATAGAAGTATTTCTTTTTACTTTTTTTTTTTTTAAGATTTTATTTTTTTGACAGGGAGAGAGAGAGAGTACAACCAGGGGGAGCGGTGTGCAGAGGGAGAGGAAGAAGCAGGCTTCCCGCTGAGCAGAGAATCAGACATGGGACTCTGAGATCATGATCTGAGTGGAAATCAGATGCTTTACCAACTGGGCCACCTATGCGCCCCCAGAGAAGTGTTTCTTACTGACTGTTCGTAATAAAGGTAGATGTTCTTCCTTATCCTTCACTGTATTTATAACTTTTTTTTTAAGATTTTATTTATTCACTTGACAGAAAGAGATCACAAGTAGGCAGAGAGGCAGGCAGAGAGAGAGAGGAGGAAGCAGGCTCCCCGCTGAGCAGAGAGCCCGATGTGGAGCTCAATCCCAGGACCCTGGGATCATGACCTGAGCCAAAGGCAGAGGCTTTAACCCACTGAGCCCCCATCCTTCACTGTATTTAAAAGTTTGTGTGTGGATAGAGATTATATTACTAATAAGACCACTGATATTAATTTAGCACATAAGAATAATCCAAGTCTGGGGCGCCTTGTTGGTTCAGTCCATTAAGCCTTTGACTCTTGATTTTGGCTGAGGTCACGATCTGCTGGTGGTGAGATTGAGCCCAGCATCAGGCTCTGTGCTCATTGGGGAACCTGCTTAAGATTCTCTCCCTCTCCCTCTGTCCTGCCCCTGATTATGTGCACTCTCAAAACAAACAAACAAATAAACATTGAAAAAATAATCCAAGTCAGCTTCCCATTATGGCAAATACCCAAGAAAAGAATGGAGGGAGCAGTGCTGTTGTCCGTAAGCCCAGCAAAACTATCCCTTGTATTTTGCAAATATGAATGGAGCTGCTTTGAGCCTCTTATTTTTTCCCTTATTTTAAATCATTTGTGTAATGGTATTATTAACCATATTTGGTAAATTGACCAATTTCCTACCTTCTCATAAAAAATATATATATTTTTCCCCCTTGGAAAAACCTTCCCAACATCTTCACTGGGTGGGTGTATTTTTTCCAGCTACCAGTGTACTCAATCTCTTTCACTATGCTTGCCTCCACCCCGCCCCCCCAGGCCTGGCATAGCCAGGTTAGAAATGGCCACTGGTTAGAAACCTCCCTTCCCATGGGGCACCTGGGTGGTTTAGTGGGTTAAAGCCTCTGCCTTCAGCTCAGGTCATGATCCCAGGGTCCTGGGATCGAGCCCCCATCAGACTCTCTGCTCAGCAGGAAGCCTGCTTCCCTTCTTCCCTCTCTGCCTACTTGTGATCTCTGTCTGTCAAATAAATAAATAAAATCTTAAAAAAAAAAAAAGAAAGAACCCTTCCTTCCCTATGAGATGCTACTGCCAAGATGAGGAAGGGTGGAGGACAGAGTCATGGGGTCTTGTTTTTCAATGCAACCAACACTACTTCCAAGAAGAGTAACACTGATTTGCTCTCAACTGATGGCAAATATTTGCTATTAAAAAAAAGGATTTTTTCATTTTCAAGCAAACATATTTGCCTACTTCTTTGATTCCCACTACAACACCTTGGGCTTTCTATAAGCTAGAACAAATTCAACATTCTCTTATATTTTTATGTGTCAGCTCTGTGTATTAAAGGAAGAAACTTTCCAAACATTTCCTGATATTTTGCCTCATTAGCCTCTCAGTGTATTTTTTAACCAACATCTGTGATCCTCTGATGTAACCATAATTGCAAAGTGGGGGATTAGTCAGTGAGAAGGTTGGAAAAAGGAGATGTATTAATAGGCTAGAGAGATCTTTTTTATAGAAAAATATACATTTATACCAAACAGGAATATATTACTTACCTCGTACTAGGACAACAGAAGAGACATAACAACAAATAAAAACTTCTATATTTATTTCAAACCACATTATGTTCTTAACATGGGCAAATAAAGGGATTTTTATTATTTGCTGTATTTTTAAAAAAGATTTATTTATTTGTGAGCACCTGGGTGGCTCAGTCACGAAGCATCTGCCTTTGTTTCAGGTCGTGATCCCAGGGTCCTGGGATTGAGCCCCATATCAGGCTCTCTGCTTGGTGAGAAGCCTGCTTCTCCCTCTCCCACGCCCCCTGCTTGTATTCCTTCTCTTGCCATGTATCTGTTAAATAAATAAATAAATAAAATCTTTAAAATATAAATAAAATAAAAAATAAATAAAAGATTTATTTATTAATTTATTTATTTGAGAGAGAGTGTGTGTGTGAATGATGGAGGGGGAGGGCAGAAGGGGAGGGAGAGAGAGAGAGTATCTTAAGCAGACTCCCCACTGAGCACGGAGCCTGACTCAGGATTTAAGCTCAGAACACATGAGATCATGACCTGAGCCAAAACCAATAGTCTGACGTTCAAATGACTGAGCCATCCAGGTGCCCGTTATTTATTGTATATTTTCTTCTCAGTTTCTTTACTAACATTCTACTCTTTTTCAGTATCTTCAATTTTTATTGAACCGACTTTAGCACATTTTGTTACATCCTTCTGATTTAATTTGTTGTTGTTTTGTTGCTTTGCTTTGTTTGGCCAGTGTGGAAGTTGGGAATTCACTCGTATTTCATCTGACAAATAGTCCTGGCAGGTCCTGGGGACACTTAAAATTAGCCAGCGATGTCCCATCACGTGCCACACATGCCCTGCACATGTGTACACATGACATTTGAGAAAGAACAACCAAAAACATTTTTCTCTAAGTCAGAAGATGATTTTTCAGATCAAGTTGGTCTTCTTTGGGAGAAAATTACTTTTCCCTATAGCCGAACACAAAAGACTTCTCATAATTTGACATCATTCTACACAATACTTGTCTCTCACTTAAAAACAGAAATATAGATTAAGACCCTGCTATTGTAGATTTCTGTACCTTCCACGACTCTAAGCAAAATATTATCTGAAGCATAGGAGAGAATTTGGCTTACTAGAAATCATAGCCTTATTACTCAAATTGGCCCAACTGCTACTTAAAGGAAATCACTGCCTGTCTTTGGTTGGGTTCCCCAGAAGCAGAGTCTGAGATGAGGATTCACAAGCCAGTGATTTTTTTAAGGTAGTGTGCCCAAGATATACTGGGAAAAGATTGTGGAGAAAGGACGGGGAATGGAGAAGTTTATAAAGTGTGTGATTTCAGGTTGATCTTGCAGTACTCTCTGGAATGGAGTTCACACTTCACAGTTTGTCAAAACTCAAGGCACAGGGGCTGGGTTTTCTTAATCATGGAACAGTCAACCATTTGGCTGTAAACTGTTCAAGAGGCATGGAAGCCCCTGGGCATGCAGAGGGAGGTGGCTTTGGTAGCCAAAAGGAATTTATAGAATGAGGTAGTGGCCATTAGAAGCAAAGAATATAGAAGGTGGAGATATATGCACAGATATGACAAAGGAAATCCAAGAGGAGCTTGGAGGTGCACTGATAGTGTTTGCTATGCTGTGTCTACTTCCAGAAATATTGGCACATGTTTTGTGTGCTGTTCATTCAGTGTCAAAATGTACTATGAATCCAGTTGAGCAATGTCCCATAGAAATAGAATGTGAGCTAAGATGGCCAACACATACATGAAAAGTGCTCAACATCACTAATTATGAAGGAAATGCAAATCATCACCACAATGGGATATTGACCCACACACGTTAGAATAGCTATTAACATAAAGACCAGAAATAACAAGCGTTGGCAAGCACGTGAAGAAAAGGGAGTTCTTGTGCACTGCTGTTGGGAATGTAAATTGGTGCAGTCACTATGGAAAATGGATGCTGTTTCCTCAAAAAATTAAAAATAAAATTACCTTAAGATCCAGCAATTCCACTTTTAGGTATTTACCCAAAGAAAACAGAAATACTAATTCAGAAAGATATGTGCACCCCCACGTTCATTACAGCCTTATTTACAATAGCCAAGATAGGAAAAAACCAAAGTGTCTGTTGATAGATGAATGGGTAAAGAAAATGTGGTGTTTAGAGCAAGATGGCGGAGGAGTAGCTGATTGAAACAGCATCAGGTCCCAGAAGTTCAGATAAATAGTTATCAAATCATTCCGAACACCTACAAACTCAACAGGAGATCGAAGAGAAAAAGAGCAGCAATTCTAAGGACAGAAAATCAACCAGTTTCTGGAAGGTAGGACCTGTGGAGAAGTGAATCCAAAGCCACGGGAAGATAGACCACGGGGCAGGGTGGGGGTGGGGGGGAGCCGGCTCCTGGCAAGCGGAGGAGCAATGGAGCACAAAATCCAAACTTTTAAAAGTCTGAAGGGACGTGCTCCAGAGGCTGAGGGTGGAGCCCTCGTGGGGACAGTGTGGTCTCGGGTCCCTTGAGGTCACAGAAGGATCAGGGATGTCTGAGTGTGGCAGTGCTGCCAGATATCGGAGCAGGGAAGCCGACTACAGAGATGGAGCTGAGGAGGGAGCTCTCACCTCAGGGTCATCTTAAATTGTGATCCAAGTCACAGTCGGGTCACTGCTCTTTGAGGAGGGACCCCAAAAGTGGCAGGTCTGGGGAGACTTACCTTCCTCTGGGAGGAGCAGGGCTGCAGGAATCTGCTAAGTTTGGAGACTCCGAATGGGGCCGTGCGCCAGAGACAGAAACGCTTGGTCACAGGCTGGGTGAACTCGGAGCGCGGCTGGAGAGCAGGGAGAAGGGAGGGATTGAACGCTTTTCTCCGAGGGCGCACTGAGGAGCGGCCCGAGCTCTCAGCAACTCCAGACCAGAGAGTGGGCGGCCGCCATCTTCATTCCCGTCCTCCGAGCTCTACAGAAAGCGCTCAGGGAACAAAAGCTCCGAGAGCGAACCAAGCAGATGACTTAGCCCAACCCCTGGCAAGGGCGGTGCAATTCCCCCTCAGGCAAAGACAATTGAGAATCACGGCAACAGGCCCCTCCCACAGAAGATCACCAAGAAATCCAGCCAAGACAAGCTCACTGATCAAGGAGAGCAGCGGAATTCCAGAGGGGGGGGAAATCAAAGCATGGAATTCATGACTTTCTCCCCATGATTCTTTAATCTTGCAAAGTTAATTTTTTTTAGTTCTATTTTTTTCTTACTCTAGTTTGTTTTTAACTTTTTCTCTTTCCTCTTTTAATGTTTTTTAACTAGTTTATCTTAATACCTTTCTTTAAAAAATCTTTTGAAACCTTCATTATTATAGTCATATTTTATCCTTCATTGTATCTAACTTTATTTTTGCATACATATAGGGTTTTTTTCTTCTAAAAATTTTTGGGATACAATTTCTTCTAATAGATCAAAATATATCCTAAATCTAGCACAGGGCTTTGTTCTAATCTCCAGCCTGAGCAAATTCTCCCCACTTTCCATTTCTTTCTTTTCCAACCAAGTTATTTTATCAATTTCTTTTTTAGAATTTATTTCGAATTTTCATCTTTACAGTCATATTCCATCCCTTCATCGTGTTTACCCTTGTTTTTGAATATATATGAGTTTTTCCTTCTTTAAAATTTTGAGAGGTAGTTTCTTCTAAGAGACCAAAATACACCCAAAATCAAGTGGGTCATTCAGTCTAATATATATTCACCTAATATACATATTAGGTGAATAATAATATATATTCAGCCTAATATATATATATTTTTTTCATCAGTCTAAAATATATATGTATAATTTTTTTTTTAATTTCTTTTTCTCCCTTTCTTCTCCCCTGATTTGGGTTCTCTTCTGATTGGGTTAGTGTTCATTTTTCTGGGGTCTTTGCCACCCTTTTAGTATTTTATTCTCTCAGTCATATATTCTTAACAGGATAAAGTGACAAGGTGGAAAAACTCACAGCAAAAGAACAAGAGGCAGTACCGAAGGCGAGGGACCTAATCAATATGGACATTGGGAATAGGTCAGATCTAGAGTTCAGAATGACAACTCTCAAGGTGCTAGCTGGGTTCAAAAAAGGCATGGAGGACATTAGATAAATGCTGTCTGGAGAAATAAAAGCCCTTTCTGGAGAATTAAAAGAACTAAAATCTAATGAAGCTGAAATTTAAAAAGCTATTAATAAGGTGAAATTAAATATGGAGGCTCTTACTGTTAGGATAAATGAGGCAGAAGAGAGACTTAGTGATATAGAAGACAAATGACAGAGAATAAAGAAGCTGAGCAAAAGAGAGACAAACAACTACTGGACCATGAGGGGAGAATTCAAGAGATAAGTGATGCCATAAGACAAAACAATATTAGAATAATTGGGATTCCAGAAGAAGAAGAAAGAGAGAGGGGGGCAGAAGGCATATTGGAGTGAATTATAATAGAGAATTTCTCTAATATGGCAAAGGGAACAAGCATCAAAATCCAGAAGGCACAGAGAACCCCCATCAAAATCAATAAAAATAGGACCACACCCTGTCATCTAATAGTAAAACTTACAAGCCTTAGTGACAGAGAAAATCCTGAAAGCAGCTCAGGACAAGAAGTCTGTAACGCACAATGGTAAAAATATTAGATTGGCAGCAGACTTATCCACAGAGACCTGGCAGGCCAGAAAGTGCTGGCATGATATATTCAGAGCACTAAACGAGAAAAACATGCAGCCAAGAATACTATATCCAGCTAGGCTATCATTGAAAATAGAAGGAGAGATAAAAAGCTTCCAGGACAAACAAAAACTAAAACAATTTGTAGACACCAAACCCGCCCTACAGGAAATATTAAAAGGGGTCCTCTAAGCAAAGAGAGTCGTAGACCAGAAAGGAAGAGAGACAATATACAGTAACAGTTACCTTACGGACAATACAATGGCACTAAATTCATATCTTTCAATAGTTACCCTGAATGTAAATGGGCTAAATGCCCCAATCAAAAGACACAGTGTATCAGAATGGATAAAAAAACAAGACCCATCAATATGCTGTCTACAAGAAACTAATTTTAGACTGAAAGACACCTCCAGATTTAAAATGAGGGGGTGGAAAATAATTTGCCATGCTAATGGGCATCAAAAGAAAGGTGGGGTGGCAATCCTTATATCAGATCAATTAGATTTAAAGCCAAAGACTATAGTAAGAGTTAAGGAGGGACACTATATCATACTTAAAGGGTCTGTCCAACAAGAAGTTCTAACAATTTTAAATATCTATGCCCCTAACATGGGAGCAGCCAATTATATAAATCAATTAATAACAAAATCAAAGAAACGCAGCAACAATAATATGTTAATAATAGGGGAGTTTAACACCCCCCTCACTGAAATGAACAGATCATCCAAGCAAAAGATCAACAAGGAAATAAAGGCTTTAAATGACACACTGGACCAGATGGACATCACAGATATATTCAGAACATTCCATCCCAAAGCAACAGAATACACATTCTTCTCTAGTGCACACGGAACATTCTCAAGAATAGATCACATCCTGGGTCACACATCAGGTCTCAACTGGTAGCAAAAGGTTGGGATTGTTCCCTGCATATTTTCAGACCATAATGCTCCGAAGCTAGGACTCAATCACAAGAAGAAAGCTGGAAAGAGCTCAAATACATGGAGGCTAAAAAGCATCCTACTAAAGAATGAATGGGTCAACAAGGAAGTTAAAAAATAATTGAAAAAATTCATGGAAACAAATGAACATCAACACACAAGTGCTCAAAATCTGTGGGACACAGCAAAAGCAGTCCTGAGAGGAAAGTATATAGTGATACAAGCCTTTCTCAAGAAACAAGAAAGGTCTCAAGTACACCACCTAACCCTACACCTAAAGTGGCTGGAGAAAGAACAGCAAAGAAAGCCTAAGCCCAGCCAGAGAAGAGAAATCATAAAGATCAGAGCAGAAATCAATGAAATAGAAACCAAAAGAACAGGAGAATAAATCAATGAAACTAGGAGCTGGTTCTTTGAAAGAATTAATAAGATTGATAATGCCCTGGCTAGACTTATCAAAAAGAAAAGAAAAAGGACCCAAATAAATAAAATCATAAATGAAAGAGGAGAGATCACAACCAACACCAAGGAAATAAACACAAGTATAAGAACATATTATGAGCAACTATATGCCAGCAAATTTGACAATCTGGAAGAAGTGGATGCATTCCTAGAGACACATAAACTAACAAAATTCAACCAGGAAGAAATAGAAAACCTGAACAGACCCATAACCAGTAAGGAGATTGAAGCAGTCATCAAAAATCCCCCAACAAGAGCCCAGGGCCACATGGCTTCCCAGGGGAATTCTACCAAACAGTTAATGATGAATTGATACCTATTCTCCTGAAACTCTTGCCAAAAAATGGAAAAGGAAGGAAAATGTCCAAACTCATTTTATGAAGCCAGCATTACCTTGATCCCAAAACCAGACAAAGACCCCACCAAAAAGGAGAATTACAGACCAATATCCTTGATGAACACAGATGCAAAAATTCTCACCAAAATACTAGCCAATAAGATCCAACAGTACATTAAAAGAATTATTCACCACGACCAAGTGGGATTTATTCCAGGGCTGCAAATTTGGTTCAACATCCACAAACCAATCAATGTGATACAATACATTAATAAAAGAAAGAACAAGAACCATATGATACTCTCAGTAGATGCTGAAAAGGCATGTGACAAAGTACAACACCCTTTCTTGATCAAAAGTTTTCACAGCGTAGGCATAGAGGGCACATACCTCAATATTATCAAGGCCATCTATGAAAAACTCACAGTGAATATCATCCTCAATGGGGAAAAACTGAAAGCTTTTCCCCTAAGGTCAGGAACATGGCAGGGATGTCCATTATCACCACTGCTATTCAACATAGTACTAGAAGTCCTAGCCTCGGCAATCAGACAACAGAAAGAAATTAAAGGCATCCAAATCAGCAAAGAAGTCAAACTCTCACACTCTGCAGATGATATGCTACTTAATGTGGAAAACCCAAAAGACTCCACTCCAAAACTGCTAGAACTTGTACAGGAATTCAGTAAAATGTCAGGATATAAAATCAATGCACAGAAATCAGTTGCATTTCTGTACACCAACAGCAAGACAGAATAAAGAGAAAGAGTCAATCCCATTTACAATTGCACCCGAAACCATAAGATACCTAGGAAGAAACCTAACCAAAGAGGCAAAGAATCTATATTCAGAACACTATAAAGTACTCATGAAAGAAATTGAGGAAGACACAAAGAAATGGAAAAATGTTCCATGCTCATGGATTGGAAGAACAAATATTGTGGAAATGTCTATGCTACCTAAAGCAATCTACACGTTTAATGCAATCCCTATCAAAATACCATCAATTTTTTTTCAAAGAAATGGAACAAATAATCCTAAAATTTATATGGGACCAGAAAAGACCTTGAATAGCCAGAGGAAAGTTGAATAAGAAAGCTAAAGTTGGTGGCATCACAATGCCAGACTTCAAGCTCTATTACAAAGCTGTCATCATCAAGACAGTATGGTAGTGTCACAAAAACAGACATGTAGATCAATGGAACAGAATAGAGATCCCAGAAATGGACCCTCAACTCTATGGTCAACTAATCTTCAACAAAGCAGGAAAGAACATCTAATGGAAAAAAGACAGTCTCTTCAACAAATGGTGTTGGGAAAATTGCACAGCCACATGCAGAAGAATGAAACTGGACCATTTCCTTACACCACACGCAAAAATAGACTCAAAATGGATGAACAACCTCAATGTGAGACAGGAATCCCTCCAAACCCTTGAGGAGAACACAGGCAGCAACCTCTTTGACCTCAGTCACAGCAACTTCTTCCTAGAAACATTGCCAAAGGGAAGGGATGGCAAGGGAAGCAAGGGCATAAATGAACTATTGGGACTTCCTCAAGATCAAAAGCTTTTGCACAGCAAAGGAAACAGTCAACAAAACCAAAAGACAACTGACAGAATGGGAGAAGATATTCGCAAATGACATATTAGATAAAGGGCTAATATCTAAAATCTATAAAGAACTTATTAAACTCAACACCCAAATAACAAAAAATCCAATCAAGAAATGAGCAGAAGACATGAACAGACATTTCTCCAAGGAAGACATCCAGATGGCCAACAGACACATGAAAAAGTGCTCCACATCTCTCAGCATCAGGGAAATATGAATCAAAACCACAATGAGATATAACCTCACACCAGTCAGAATGGCTAAAATCAACAAGTTAGGAAATGACAGATGCTGATGAGGATGCAGAGAAAGGGAACCCTTGTACACTGTTGGTGGGAATGCAAGCTGGTGCAGCCACTCTAGAAAATAGCATGGAGGTTCCTCAAAAAGTTGAAAATAGAGCTACCCTATGACACAGCAATCACACTACTGGGTATTCACACTAAAGATACAAATGTAGGGATCCGAAGGAGGGTGTGCACCCAAATGTTTATAGCCATGTCCACAATATCTAAACTATGGAAAGAACGTAGTTGTCCATCAACAGATGAATGGATAAAGAATAAAGAAGAAGTGGTATATATATATATATATATATATATATATATATATATATATATGAATTTTTATATATATAGGAATACTATGCAGCCACAAAAAGAAATGAAACCTTGCCATTTCCAATTACATGAATGGAACTAGAGAGTATTATGCTGAGCGAAATAAGTCAATCAGAGAATGAAAATTATCATATGATCTCTCTGATATGAGGAATTTGAGAGACAGGGCGGGGAGTTTGGGGGATAGGGAAGGAAAAAATTAAAAAATGATGGGATAGGGAGGGAGACAAACCATATGAGACTCAATCTCTTAAAACAAACTGAGAGTTGCTGGGGTGGTGGTGGGTAGGGAGAGGGTGGTTGGGTTATGGACATTAGGGATGGTATGTGCTATGGAGAGTGCTGTGATATGTGTAAGCCTGATGATTCACAGACCTGTACCCCTGGAGCTAATAATACATTATATATTAATAAAAATGATTATATAAAAAAGACAATGTGGCATGTACACACACACACACACACATGCATGCACGCACACATAGGAATATTATTCAGCCATAAAAAAGGAAATCTTGCTATTTGTGACAACATGGAGGGATCTTGAGGACATTATGCTAAGTAGGATAAGTCAGAGAGAGAAAAGCAAATGCTATGGGACTTCATTTATGTGTGGAATCTAAAAAAAAGAAAGAGAATAAGATAGACTAGATACAGAGAACAGATTGGTGGTTGCCAGGGGTGGGGATTAGGAGGTGGATGAAATGGGTGAAGGGAATCAAAAGGTACAAGCTTCCAGTTATAATATAAATAAGTCACAGGAAGTAATGTATAGCATGGTGACTTAGTGAATAATAATGTACTGCACATTAGAAAGTTTCTAAGAGGGACACCTGGGTGGCTCTGTTGGTAAAACGTCTATCTTCAGCTCAGGTCATGATCAAGCTCTGCATCAGGTTCCCTGCTCGGTAGAGAGCCTGCTTATCCCTCTCCCTGCACCCCTCCCCGTGCTCATATGTGTTCTCTTTCTCTCTATCTCTCTCAAATAAATAAATAAAATGCTTTTAAAAAATAAAATTTCTGAGAGTAGACCTTCACAAGTTCTCATCACAAGGAAAAGAAAATTGTTAACCGTACCCACTTACTGATGTTAGCTAGACTTACTGTGGTGATCATTCTTCAATATATACAAATATCAAAAAATTTTTAAAGATGTTATTTATTTATTTGACAGAGAGAGACACAGCGAGAGAGGGAACACAAATAGGAGAAGCGGGAAAAGGAAAATCAGGCTTCCCACTGAGCAGGAAGCCTGATGCAGGGCTTGATGCCAGGACCCCAGGATCATGACCTGAGCCCAAGGCAGACGCTTAACGACTGAGCCATTCAGATGCCCCACAAATATCAAATTGTTACATTGCACACCTGAAACTAATATAATGTTACATGTCAGTTATGACTTAATTAAGAAAACAATTAGACTGAGAAAAAAATTTAAAGAAATACAATGTGAGCTAAATATGTAACCTAAAATTTTCAAGTAGCCTTAGTGAAGAAAATAAAAATAGATACAATGAATTTCAGCAATATATTTTATTTTATGCAATATATCAACATGTCATTGATAAACATTAATGAGATGGTTTACATTATGTTTGAGCAATTGGCCTTCAAAATCAAATATGCATTTTGTGCTTGCTGTACATCTTACTTTGGACCAGTTTCATTTAAAGTGTTCAATAGCCACATATGACTAGGTGCTAATAGTTTTCTTGAGCTAATCTACTAGGCTTTTACTGAGGTACAATCAGAAAAAAATAGGTTAAATAACTTAATAACTTATGTTAAATAACTTAAATAACTTAATATCTTATATTAAATAACTTAAATAAGTTGCTCTACAATATACTACATATAATATAATCTATACTACAAGGGAAACAACACAATTCTTGAATGATCTTTAAAAAAAAAAAGTACCCCACCTCCTTCCACAAGGGGGCCTCCTATGGCTACCTTTGTACAAGACTGTCCAACTGGACTTCATCCTGATAATTTGACCTAAGCTGGCCCAACTCTTCACTTTCCTGAGCATAACCTGCTTCCCAATGGCTAGCCAAATCTTGACTCCAGCACTTCCTGAGACGTGTCTTCTTTTTTGCCCTTGGGTTTCTTGAAATATGATGAGAACCTTTAAAAAAAAAAAAATCCTTTATTTGTACTAAGTTGCTTGCAAACCAGGTAATCATAACTAGTAATAAAAAGTGGTACCCAAGTATAGAGACACTGTGACTCTCACAGACTCAAGGCAAAGGGCATTGCATCTTGCCCATACTGGATTGGGAAGCAATAGACCATGAAATGATGTTGATGTTCACTGTCTTGAGACAAAGACCAATAGATCTCATTAATAAGCTTTAGAGGACGTGGTTACAAAATGTAAGTGTGTCATATCATTGTGTATAATTCTTCTTGGAAACCCCAGATAGGTGCAGCAGGACAAGGAAACAGGGTTAACCCAGCTGGAAAGAGATAAAGAAAATACCTTTATACCTGTTACCTTAGAGTTTGTTGTCAACGTAACACTGGAAGGATTATTTTAAAATCTACATCAGATCATGTCACTTCCTTCCTAAAAATATTCAGATGGTTTCCTATACCTCTCAGAGTAAGAGCCAAAATCCTTAAAATGGTCCATAATATCCCACAGGAGCTGACCTTTAAGAACATCTCTGACCCATTTCCCATTACTCATTCCACACTGGACCCTTCATTATGGCTCAGATATGCCATGTTCACTTCTACATTGGGCCCTTTGCACTGAGCCCTCTTCCTGAGCCAGTCTTACTTCTTCTCTCACCCTCTTCAACACAGCCTCAAATGTCACCTTCTCAATTAGGCTGACCCTGACCATTTTCTTAAATTATCACCCTTTGTCATTGGAAGTGCTACCCAACTCTCCTCAGCCTACTCTACTATTTTTTTGTAAATATACCACATAATACATACATTTATTTTGTTTATTGTGTATTTGGGTATTCACCAGAAAAACTCTGACCCTGACCTTCATGAGGTCAGGAATTTCTTCTTCATAGATCTAAAGCAATGAGTATAAATTGATATATACTTGAACCTTGCAATATATGTTTTAGGAGCTTATTATATATTCGTTGAATGAATAAATAATGAACACACGCTGCCAGAATTCATTATTTGAAAATACAGACAAAAAAATTAATTGGGCACATTGCCACATTTCAGGGTCAAATTATTGTTTAGTCTCCTTTTCTGTTACTAAGATCCACACACTGTGAAAATGTAGAATTATTTAAATTGGACTAGAGATCTCCCTCAGGAGCTGGAGACACTCAAGACAACATGGTCACAACTCCCTTCAGACACCTCCACCTGACTGACCACTGAGTTGGTGGAAGTTCATGTTGACTTATATTTCAAAGTCAATTCTAGGAGTAGAACAGAAATGGAGCAAAGATTTCCTCCCCTCTTTTGTCTGTTTCTTTCTTGGTGTCTACCAGTCATACTGTAGAAAAAAAGAAACAAACAAATATGTAAAAACAGAGATGAGGTCAGCAAACGTGGGGGAGTAGGCAACTCCAACAGCCCATTTTCCCAACAGAAACAGAAAATTCAACCAGAATTGTCAGAATCAACTTTATCAGACATCTGGGGAAAAAAAGTTTAAAGAAGTTTATAGCAACCAAGCGGTGGGAAGCTATGTTGCATATTTACTTGCCCTTGCTTTATGCACGCCACAGCTTGATGGTAGTCCTAAAGACAGTAGCTCATTTTCTCAGTGTGGGGCCCGAGTCCCTGATTCTGGGGGGAGCAGAACAGATCTTGTTGGCAAAGGATTGTATTTGTCTGTTCTCATCTACCTTGGGGCTGCTTAAAGGGCCAACACAAGCCTTTAGTCTTTGTTTCTCCTCTCTAGGAACTCACTTGGGGTGGAAAAGCACCAGGAATTCCTCAAAAACATCATAAAGCAAACAAACACCCTATAGTCCCTCAGGTCAAAGATTATGGTTGAGGCATACGATAGGGCAACAGAGACTCTGGGAACAAAAGCTTGGAAGAAGATTCTTTCACAAATCAGGTCAATAAAAAGCAAGCACATGTGTTTACTGGGGAATTGAGAGGGCTAGGCATAGGGACAGGGCAGGATCCATGCTGCAGAAAGACTTGAGAGAACCATCAGCTCTCACCTCTGGCCGATCTCAAAATTCAGAGCAAGCAGGACGTGAAGGCCAAGGCAGAGCTGTAAATGGTCAGGCTAAGTGTTGGAGGAGGTCCCCAGCGTATAGCCAAAGTGAAAAGACTAGAATAAATTTGTTATCATTGTTACTGTTACCATCATCATCATTATCATCCATGTTTCTTCTTTGTTTTCCCATTCTTTTTTTTTTTTTGCCCCTTTTTATGGGGGTAAGAGCATGGCATTCAAGAACATATCTGTCAAAAAACTGGCTGAATATTAGCTGTTCCTTTAACAGAGACTTCAGAGACCATACATGATAAAGAAAATATATTTTATAAAATGAGTCTGCAAAGTCCCTAGAAAAGCAGCTAGAGTCTACAGCAAGTGATGAAAATGAGCCAGAGGCAGATGAGAGAATCTCCTTACCAGGGCTACCACATTATAATATTTAAAATGTTCACTTTTTCACTAAAAAATATATACAGCACACAAAGAAACAAGAACGTATGTCTCTTCACAGAAGAATTTTATAAAAAATGCCCCTGAGAAAGCACAGACATTTGACTTGTTAGAGGAAGATTTTAGATCAACTGCCTCAAATATGCTCAAATTGCTTAAGGAAATCATGGGCAAAGAGGTCAAGAAAACCAGAGGATCATGTGTAAACAAATAGAAAATATCAATAAAGGGATAGGAATTATAAAAAGAAACCAAACAGGAATCCTAGAGCTGAAGATTTTAAAACTGAAATGAAAAACTCACTAGGGGTATTTTGGATGGTTAATTTCTATGTATCAGTTTGGGCTGAGGGATACCCAGAGAGCTGGTGAAAGATTGTTTCTGGGCTTAAGAGTATGTTCCCAGAAGAGATTAACATTTGAAATCATAGAATGAGTAAAGAAGACAGTCTTTACCAATGCTGATGGGCATAATCCAGAAGGAAGGGCAAATTGGCTATCTTTGCTTGAGCTGGGACATCCATTTTTTCCTTCCCTTAGACATTAGTGCTCCTGGTTCTCAGGCCTTGTACCATTGCTACCACTCCATTTCTTTAACTTCTTGGTACTCTCCCAAGAGAAAAGAAAGCATGATTGTAAAGAGACTTACACATGAATATTTACAGCAACTTTATTTGCAATAAAAAAAATTTTTTTTAAAGGAAACCATTTAAGTGTACATCAGCAGGTGCACAGGTAAACAAGATGTGGTATGTTTATACAATGGAATGCTACTTGGCAATATAAAGAAATTAACTATCAATACATGAAAGAATCTTAAATGCTTACACTGTTGAATAATCCAGGCACCATAAAGTACATTCTGTATAATATCATTTATGTGAAATTCTATTGCAGGAACACTAATCCATAAAGGGTATGAAAGATCAGTAGTTACCTGGCTCTTGGAATTGCTAGAGGTGGGAAGGACTGGAAGAGAGCTGGGAGGAAACATTTTGTAAAAAAAAGTGGTGGAAATGTTCTTTATCTTAATTGTATTGGTGGTCAGTTCCATGTTGATGATTGTTGAATCTCACCAAACTGCACAAACACAATTTAATGGTACACAAAATATACTTAAATGAAGTTGATTAAAAGATATATGGAAAATCAGACATAGAGAGATTTTTAAAATCACTTATTTTCTTTTGCTCAAGTCAACTAAACCCAGCTCTCATGGACTCATAAGACCTGGGGATAGGAGATTTAAAACAAAACAGAACAAAACAACAACAACAACAACAAAAAGCCTGACCTGTAATTAAGAAAATTAGAGTACTGATTCAGTAGCATCTCTATAGAATCTTTAAGCTATGGTGAAAATTTGGTAGCCCATGTGGCAGATGCTTACCCAAGGGAGGACAAGGATTTACTTCCTAATCAAGGCACTAGCTAGAACATGTTGGAGCATGTTGAAAGTCGGAGTGGAACTGGCAGACTGATCGGACAAAATAGGCTAGCTTTTCCTATTAGACAGAAGGAGGAAGATTATATAAGGAGACTGTGGTGATCTGTTTGTAATCTATTATGTCCGTTGCTCTTGGGTCATTCTCTCCCTCTGAATATGAATTGGAAATATGGCTTGCTTAATTAATGGAGTGCAGCAGAAGTGATTCGGGTCAATTTCCATGATTGAGCTTCAAGGGTTATACAGCTTTTATTTCTACTTTGGGACTGTTCCTTCTTGGAAAACAGCTATTATGTAAAACGTATGGTTATTTTGAAACCACAATGTTCTGAGGGGGTTCAGTCTATCCACAGAGAGAGGGAGGAGCCATGGGAAGGTCCCAAGACACCAGTGGACCCACATGGAATGGCGGAAATGACCAGCTGAAACTTGTGCATCCCAGATCCACAGAATTATTATTATTTTTTAAAATTAATTTTATTTTTTTCAGTGTTCCAAGGTTCATTGGTTATGCACCACACCCAGTGATCCATGCAATATGTGCCCTCCTTAATACCCACCACCAGGCTCATCCATTCCCCTCCCCCAAACCCCTCAGTTTGTTTCTCAGAGTCCACAGTCTCTCATGGTTCATTTCACCCTCTGATTTCCCCCAACTCACTTCTCCTCTCCTTCTCCCAATGTCCTCCGTGTTATTCCTTATGTTCCACAAGTAAGTGAAACCATATGATAATTGACAGTCCTGCTTGACTTACTTCACTCAGCATAATCTCTTCCAGTCCCAACCATGTTGATACAAAAGTTGGGTATTCATCCTTTCTGATGGAGGCATAATACTCCAGTGTATATATATATATATTGTGTGTGTGTGTGTGTGTGTGTGTGTGTGTGTGTGTGTGTGTATGTATATATATATATATATCTTCTTTATCCATTCACGTGTTGAAGGGCATCTTGGCTCTTTCCACAGTTTGACAACTATGGCCATTGCTGCTATGAACTTTGGGGTACAGATGGCCCTTCTTTTGACTACATCTGTATCTTTGGGGTAAATACCCAGTAGTGCAATTACAGGGACAGATCCACAGAATTATGAGAAAATAAAATGGTGTTGCTTTAAGTTACCATTTCTTGGGACTCTTTGAAAGGCCATCATAATAAATACCCAAAACTGAAATCGACACTTTGAAATGGTGTGCCACCATAAAAACAAAACAAAACAAAACTAATACGTGCAATTTGGGGACTGAATGGCAAATAGGTTCCCAAAGGTAAAAGAAGCCCATCATCGGAGGCTAGGAAGGAACTAGAAAAACTATAAATGGAGGTTGGAGGAAAAGTAATTCATGTAATAATGGTGACAAAATATTTGGCAATCCTGTCGCCTTTGGTCACCTAGAAGATAGGAAATTTAGTCAATGAATGTGTGCATCTAGCTGAGATTTCCATGTTGAGTGTTAAAAGTACAACAGCCTCTTTCTAGCTGTGTTTGATAACAGACGAACAGAGGAAGATAAAATAAAAAATGAACTGTTCCTTTTTTTTTTTTAAGTAGAATCTAAAAATAAAATCAAATCTGAACTTATTAGTTTGGAAAATAGAACTCTTTTTCACTCCCAGCGTTTCCAGTGAGAAAGAGAGTCTTGAAGTAAGAAATGGTCACAGAGCTTGGATCAAATCCAGGGCTCTGGCAGTAAAAGATGGCCTCCAGGTCAGATCAAATCAAGAACGCAGGTGTAAATCCTTTGTTAAGACTTCAGAAAAATTTAATATGGCATCTTGTAGACTAAACTAGACAGAAGGACTTCTAAGAATATTAAGAACATGGTATCACAGCTGCCCAAGGGAGAACAAATCCTTTGTCTTGAGGATTTGTGAGGGTGAGTCTTGTCTGTTGAAGTAAACACTGACACAATCCAGAGGAAATCTGCAGAGTTTTTAATATAATTAAACTGATGGAAACAGTAGCAACGTGGACTAAAAGGGACAGGGATAGTTCTAAATGATGACAGGCTTTATGGCACTTGACCATCTATATACAGGAAATGGTCTGAGAAGACCCTTAACTACGAACATAGGCTATGCCATCTTTAAAAGAGAGAATGGTAGATGCTATGGAAGGCAAGAGCAGCACCTCATACACCTCTAGTCCTGACTCTGCTCTGGAATCAGGCTCAGCCTGTCACTTGCTTTAGCAAAGCGGAATGTGTTGGAAGTGATGCCGTGCCAGTCCCAGACCTAACCCTTATAAAGGCTTGGAGGCTACTTCTTTTGTCCTCTCAATAACGTTGAGTCTCCATGCAAGAGTGTCCATTGAGCTATTGTTGAGAGCTCATGGAAAGACAAAGTGGAGAGTCCACGTGGAGTGGGAGAGACTCTGGGGCTACGAAGCAAAGATGGCCAGCGGTGCCAGCTTCCCAGCTCCCAACTGAGCTGCAAACCAAATGCAATCACAGGAGTGAGCACCAGCAAGACCAGATGAGCCCCGCCTGCACCTTATAATCATGGGCAAATAAAATAATGGTTGTTTTAAGCCACTAAGTTTTAGTGTATTTGTTAGGAAGCAAGAAGTAACCAGAACAGAAATCATCCTTGTCTGTTTTGGCTGCTCTGATGACTTAAGCAAATGATATAAATCATCACAGGAGGGGACAGAGAGAAGAAAGGCACAGAGGATAGCAGCTGGAAGGCAAAAACAAACAAACAAACAAACATCTATAAGATTTTCTTGCAGATTCCCAGAGGTAGGTGGGCTAGAGGTCTGGACACTCAAGAGTGGATGGGGTCAAACACTAGAAATACTATTTTGTAGCAAAGTCACCTTTTAGCACTAATCTGGTTCGGTCTGGGACAAAGCGACTCTTCATCTGATAGTGTTATTATAAATGTAAGTCAGTGTTATTAACCTAGCTCGAAAGAAAAAAAATGTTCAGACAGGTCAGGGGCCTGGGGGATCTCACCCAGCAGAGAGCACCACCGTGCTTGGCCTACTCACAGCTCTATCGCAGTTTTAGCGCAACAGGCAAGGACCCAGATGGCGCTATATCAAATGACTCGCACATAAATCTGGCGATATGGATGTGGCGTGGTAGGCACGAGAACCCCTGCACAAGGTAGGCATCCTGGGAAGGCACTGGAGACCACTTCTCCCCTGCTGGGTTGTATGTCTGGGTCTAGCAGCAACGCACAAATTACAGGACCTGGGGAGCCTCCAGAGTAACTGAATGTAAATGAATGGAGCCTCCCAGGAAATACAAATACGAGCTCATTATTTTGTTTTCCAATCCAGAAAGGAACACATTTTGAGATGGCAGTTTTGGGCAATAATGAAATAACAATAACAACAACAATAATAATAATAATAAAGATAGCTCTGCCTAAGTCAATTTTCTGCAAGTGGCAGAATCTGATAGGCCTTCATGAGGTAAAGGAACGTCTATCTACCTGAAGTACAGCGACCTCCAGAGAATTTTTCCTGAATCCACCAGAACTGGGCCTTTTCCCCACAACATTTCTTCAGCATTGTTATCCTATGTGGGGGTGGGTGTGGTGAGGGCATTACTGTACCCGTTATGAGGTCTTCACAAATTATATTAAGAGGTGAGTAATAGGGATGCCTGGGTGGCTCAGTCGTTAAGTGTCTGCCTTTGGCTCAGGGCATGATTCTAGGGTCCTGGAATCAAGCCCCATGTTGGGCTCTCTGCTCAGCAGAAAGCCTGCTTCTCCCTCTCCCACTGCCCCTGCCTGTGTTCCCTCTCTTCCTGTATGTCTCTCTGTCAAGTAAATAAATAAAATCTTTAAAAAAAAAAAGGTAAGTAATAAACGAGGTGAGGTGAAAATGCTTCATTTTAAACATCTCCAAATTGGCCAATTTCCTTGATCTTTAAAAATATTTGCAAAGCACTGCGGTGATGGAAACATTTTGCTATCTATAAAATGCATAGACCAGATTCATTTTGGAGATGGTTGTGCTATTAGAATATTTTATGGAGGCCATTTCTGAAGTCCTACTGATACTTGGAGAACTTAAGACACGGTGCCAGGGGTGTTTGCTGGGTTGGCTAGGCTTTTTCCGTTGCTCGTTTGGACTTCTTGCTACTGGAGGCTTTAGTTCATGGAAGACCCTGTCGAGCTGAGACTTCTTGGTCAAAAGTCACCTTTTCAGTTAGGTCAACCATTCTATTAATACTAAAACCTGTCCCATAACCCCTCCCCCCCCCATTTACTGATTCCCCCTTATTCTGCTCTACTTACATGGAAGTCCATGAATTATTTCTGTTAACTACAGATGGAATACCTGTTCTATAAAAGCAGAGGTCTTGTTTTTTTTTTTTCCCTCTTGAAGTATTCATGAGTCTAGCACACTGCCCGCAGCTCAAGAAACATGTGTGGAATGAATAAATAAATATGATAATAAATGCATCTTTGGGAAGGCGCTGTACTTTCCAATACATAAATGGCATCTCAGTGGGAATGATTATTCTTGTCTTCAGGACCTATAACCTATATAACCAAGGATGGTTCCTTGCAAATCTAGTTCATGTTGGATGTGACCGGAGGATGGTTCACTTTTTTATATAATCCCAATGACTAACGCTATCAGGAGATTTCAGCTTTTGATTTTCAACAAAGAAATGTTCTCCAAGGAGATCCAAACTCTTAGTTTACACAGCACATACCTTCCTAATAGGATTGAACCAGTATGACTCATTCACACATTTGTAAGAGATACATTTATTTAAGAGCCTACAGTTCATCAGATACTGGGTTCAGCCAGTGGATGCAGAAGTGAATCTATTGTTAGCCTGTGTCCTCGAGGAGCTCACAATCTGTACAAGACAGAGCTGAGAACATTTATACAATAGGGCTCTAGTATTTAGCTTTTGCTACAAAAGAGGCAGGAGCAGAATGCTGACAGAGCACAGAGGAGAGAGCCTGATGCAGAAGAGGTGACAAAGGAACTGGTTCTTGGAGGAAGAACTGGAATTGTCCACATGATTTGGGTGATGAAGGAGGAGAGTCAAAGAAAAAGTATTATGGGCAGAGCATACCCAAAGGGAGAGGGAACAGGGCAGTCAAGGAACATTGGGAGTTTGGAGTGGGTCAGATGTTTGGGGGGATACTGGACAGCTTGATTAAATGAGTTCTTGACAACGCCTCCCTGACAAAGAAATGACACAGCTTCTCAGTCTCTGAGACAACTCACCCTACTATGGACATAGCATCTTTGGATGCAAAAAGCCTAGATGTGATGTTGACATATACGTATATGTTTTAATCCAAGTTGCTCCATGTTCTCAGTTTCATAGGTACCCAAGCATGTCACCTGGTCTAAAAATGATAGCAATAAGCGATACCACCTGGAACAAGCCTGTTAGCAAGCTTCCTGTGAATAGATATGTAATTTGTGCAGAAAGACACACACAGACACACACATTTAAGAAAAGCAATGTTGGTTAAGTCTTTGTCCAATGAAAGCATTGGGAGCAGTTGGTATCTCAATGAAGATGATGCAGAAGGTGATTTAGCTGCAGTATTTTTCACTACAGGTATCACCTGGGTTCTCCAATTTGACCTGGCTGGCTAGAAGATTAAATGTTTCTCTTATATGTTTCCAAATACACCATCTTTCTATCTGTTGGACATGATCTGGAGTTTTCAACGGCCGTGGCCTCTACCAGGAATGCTATTCCACCTGATGTCCCCATGGATTTCTCCCTCACCTATTTAAATCATGACACAAATGTCACCTTCTCCATAATGTTTGCCTTGAACACCCTATTTAAAATTGCTCCCCATGCCCATGCTCCCCCGCATCCTTCCCTGGGCTCCAACACTCACAAATGCCCTCTCTGCTGTTGAATTTTTCCCACAGCAGAGGGTGGGAGGATTCAAATTAGATATTTGCAGTCTTGCTCTGGGACCTGCTGACAAAGAGAGGAGGAATTTAACAGGTAGGGTCTACTTTACAGGCACTTATTTTAATTTAGCTCTCTTTATGGGCTTTATATTCTTAGACTCAATGGAATATATCACATAAAGTGTTCTGGGCTTTACAAAGTTAGAGAAAGTCTGGTAGATAAGAAAGCTCACAAGACTACATTTAGGAAAGTCAGATTCCAGTTCTCATCTCATACAGACAAGCTGTGTGGGAACTTAGAGTGTCTTGCTCCTACTTTGTACCTGCAAGATGGTAGGCAAAATAACGGTGTCTTGGTTCTTTTCAAATAGATTTATTCTGTGATCTGAATAGCTCAATATACTCCCTGTTGTTGCAGAACAAAGAAGTGGTTGCTCATGAAAACTGTAATCATCAGAAGACAGAAGCAAAAGCAGGAGCTGACATTAACTAGGCGTGAGGATACGCGTTCATAAATCACGAAATGATGTTCACAAAGGGAGCAGGGACCAAAAACATAAGTAGCTGGAAATAGGAAACAGGATGAATGCCAAAAAGGTGAGAAGAAAGGTCAGTTAGGACCATTCAGAAACAAATACAAGGATTCTTGGAATTCGGAGGGAGGGATTTGGAGTCTGGCTTTTTAGTAATCAATCTGTTGAGGACTAAGTTTAAGGCATGTTCTGCGGCCAAAGCCATGTTTTGAGACTCACCCCATAAATGTACCTTCCCACACTGTGAGGCTTCGGGAAATAGGGACCGTTTTGCTCTTGTTTTTTTCAATATCAAAAGCAACAGCAGCTTCTTGCACAGTTTCAAAGGAAACTGGATATGTTCAGACACACTCATAGGATTCCTGAGAGCAGCTGTCTTGGACATCGTACTCCACGTCCTGAGGGCATCATGGTGAACATGAGCCTGCTCTCACTGAAAGGTCAAAAGGGAAATCAATCGAGAGAGTAACTTGAAACAGTGTAGACTTTCCCTGTATCTGTGATGTGTTGAAAAAAATTCCTGTCTATCAGCCTCTGCTAAGCTCCATTTCCCTCCCTTTGATTATGTACTGATTTCAAAGGACTAAAGAAGACCCAACCCTTGTAAGAACTAATTTATCCTTATGATACCATGTTATTAATTCTGGCCCAAATGTCATGATTTTTACAAGTTCTTTGAATTATGGTTTACTTTTTCACTGAGGGAAATAAAATTTGTGATTTTTAAAATTTGTTTTCGAAAAAACAAATGGTACCTTACAGCATTTTATTTAGAGCTTAGCCTCCAAATTAAGAAGCTGATTAAAAACAAAACAAAAAAGCAAAACAAAACAACAACAAAAAACCCTAAATCTCCTCCTAAATTTCTTGATTTAGATACTAATAGAGTAAATTGGATCTCTGACTTTCTGGATTATATCTTGTTAGAAACAATTTTTAGGACTGGGAACATGACTATTAAACATCATAATAGTAGCTGGGTAAGAAATGTCGTCCTAATAATAGCAAAGGAGAAGATGAAAAATTACAAGAAATGAGATTCAAGTACTTCCATAACAACAACAAGAAAATGGTCATTATAGAATGTTTACAAAATATGTACTTACTTTGAAATTGAAAAAAAATAGATAAAACAGCCTGCTTAATAGCTTGAGGATGAAAGACAAAGCAATTTGTCCAGCTGCAGTCTTAAATATTAATGCCAATTAGAACAATAAATATATATGAAAACTTCAAGAAGGCAGGAAAATCTGTTTTTAGAAGCACACTCATTAATTATTGAAGTAGAAAAATGAAAATTAACTCTTCAAATGATGACTCCCCCCCTCGCTCCCCCTCCAAAAAAAAAAAAAGTGGGGAGTTATGATAAATTAAAAAGATAAAATCTGAGATTAATATATTAGAAAACTGAGAAAATTAAAAAGATAAATAAATGTAAGAACTAGTTTTTTTTCCCATAAACTCTAATAATAGTCAAATTTCTTGTAAAGGTAATCAAGTAAATATCAGGAAATTAAAAATAAGAACTCTATACCACCAAGGGGGCATAGATATGGGAGAGATTAAAAATTTAGAAGAGTAATACAGTATAATTGTATGGATAACATTGAAAAATCTATACAAAATGGGCTATTGTCTGTGCTTTGTCTCAAAATAGGAGAGGTATGATAATAAATTTATTAAAAAGGAAGAAATTAAACACATAATTAACCACCCCCCAATACTCTGGGTCCAGAGTTAAGTTTCATAAAAATAAAAAAAGAACAAATAATGTCCATGCCTTCTAAATCTTTCTCTACTGTGGAAAGCAGTATCTCTCTTCTCAATTAAGTTTATAAATCAGGTACAATTTTTATAAGAAATCATGAAGATAACTCGGGAAATCTAGAAACTTTTTTTAAGAACAGAAATATATTAATAAAACATTAATAATTCTAAATAAACATATTAAGATAATAACATAAAATTAAAGTTTATACAGGAATGTGAGACTATCCAACTTAAGAAATATATTGATATAATGTATCACTTTAATAAGCAAAGAAGGGAAAATATTAATAGATGTTAAAAATAATTTGAAGAAAATCTATATTTCTTTTTTAAAAATTTTATTTATTTATTTGACAGAGAGAGAGAGAGAGAGAGATAGCAAGGGAGTGAGCACAAACAGAGGGAGCAGCAGGCTGAGGTAGAGGGAGAAGCAGGTTCCCCACTGAGCAAGGAGCCTGATATGGGGTCCGATCCCAGGATCCTGGGATCATGATTCGAGCTGAAGGCAGATGCTTAAGCACTGAGCCACCCAGGTGTCCCAAAAAATCTATATTTCTTTACATTCAAGAACATTTAAAGAAAAGCTTTGAACAAACTGTAGATAGAAAAATACTAACTCAGGGCGCCTGGGTGGCTCAGTGGGTTAAAGCCTCTGCCTTTGGCTCAGGTCATGGTCTCAGGGTCCTGGGATCGAGCCCCACATCAGGCTCTCCGCTCAGTGGGGAGCCTGCTTCCTCCTCTCTCTCTGCCTGCCTCTCTGCCTACTTGTGATCTCTGTCTGTCAAATAAATAAATAAAATATTAAAAAAAAAAGAAAAATACTAACTCTACATGATGAAGATTTCAAAACCAATAGCTAGTATCAATAAAATTAAATAATGGAAAAATTTTATCATATGTATACTATAATAAATAATACACAATATTTTATAATATATTCTTTCTATAAAATGTATCTTTAAACTTATCATCATATTATATTTAAGGTTTTCCTCAAAGTTCCAACCAATAAAATAGGAAAAAGGAAGAAATAAGAGTATTAATTAGAAAAGGGAAGATTTAAAAAAATAAAAATTTTGAGAATTTAGTAATTGGATTACATACAAAGTAGATATATAAAAGTAAATAGTTTTCCTTTATAACAACAATAACAAGTCAAATTACCAGGCACTTAAAACCTGCGTGTGCATGTGCGCGTGTGCGTGCGCGCACACACGCACACACACACACGCTCATTAGAAACAGACCAATTGAACCTGAAAGTAAAATAAATTATTTAGGTAACAGAAAAGACATTTAAAGGATTTTTTTTTTCATCAGAAGGATTAAAGATGAAATTATAGAAAAATATGGTTTAATATTATGTCACAAAATAGTAGTTATCAGAGAAAATAAAACTGTCATTTAGGTAAAAGTTAATTTGGAAGATGCGTAAATATATTTTTGTTAGAAGTTTAGAATTTTTGGCAAAACAAAAATGATAGAATAAAGCTAAGTGTAAGAATTAACCAGGAGAGGGGCACATGGGTGGCTCAGTCAGTTAGGTGGCTGCCTTAAGTTCAGGTCATGATCTCAGGGTCCTGGGACTGAGCCCTGAGTCAGGCTCCCTGCTCAGCGGGGAGTCTGTTTCTCCCTTTTCCTCTGCACCTCCGCCTGCTCATTCTCTCTCTCTCTCTTTCTCTCATATTAATAAATAAAATCTTAAAAAAAAATAACCAGGAGCACAACAAGCATTTAATAGGAGTTTATAATAAAGAAAATTTAAAAAAGGGCACCTGGGTGGCTCAGTTGGTTGAACATCTGCCTCCTGATTTCAGGGTCCTAAGATCCAGGCCCTTGTAAGGTTCTCCCACTCAGCAGGGAGTCTGCTTTTTCCTTTCCCTCTGCCACTCCCCCCACCTCCTATGTGAATTCTCTTTCTTTCAAATAAATAAAACTTTTTTTTTAAGAAAAAAGAAAAGAAAGACATGTGAATGGAGGATATAATCAGTTATCTAAAGGAATAAATGTTACCAGAATTTAAGAACAAAGGAGTCTTCACATGGCAAGAACCCAACAAGTATCAAGTCAGATGAATGAAAGAAACCACATCTCTGGAAAAAAAAAAGAGAGAGAGAGAGAGAAAAGAGGCTTCCAAAGTGCCAGAGATTAATAAAACAAAGAAACAAACAAACAAAAGGCAAGGCAAACAAAACAAAACATTGTTCCCCACAAAGGAAAAATAAAAAGAAGTCAAAAGCTTCAGCCCTCTGTTCAGCAACTCTCAATGCCAAGAAAACAATAAAGTAATGTTTTCAAAGCTTTGAGGGAAAATAACTTTGTACTTAGAATTCTACATCTATCAAAAGTATGTCAAGTGTGAATACAAATTTAAAATGTGTTTGAATGTGTAAGAACTGGAAAAAGTTATTTCCTGTGTACTGCTTCTCAGGGAAAAATATCTTAAGGTAATGCTTCAGCCAATGAGAAAAAAGCCTAGAAGGAATGAGAACAAACCAAACTTGGAATCAAATCACAATGCAGTTACATCACAAGTGCATCACAGTACTTCAAATTGGGCTTGTGGGGAAAAAAATAGGTCAATCTAAAAGAGGAAATAAATTGGCCCTGAAAACGATGTCCCCAATAAGAAAGTGGATTTTATTTTAAAAGTAGTTTGAAGAAGCCGAATGACTAACAAAGAGACACATTTTTATCTGCTAACCACCACAACAAAAAGAACCATAACAAGATAAGTGGAGGGAAAAGCAAAGCTGTCTATGAACACCATAAACCAAGTGCAAAAAACAAAAACAAAACAATCTGAGGTGTGGAAGAGTTTGTAAAAATGGATGAAATTCTCAAGCCATAGAAATCTGTGAATGTACAAGTAACAAACTGAATGTTATTCTTTTAAAATACTTTTTAAACATCTAGTAGGACACCCTTTCATTATTCTTCTAACTATTCTAACTTTTCTTTTTTTTTTTTAAGATTTTATTTATTTATTTGACAAAGAGAGAGATCACAAGCAGGAAGAGAGGCAGGCAGAGGGGGAAGCAGGCTCCCTGTTGAGCAGAGAGCCCTATGTGGGGCTCAATCCCCAGGACCCTGAGATCATGACCTGAGCCAAAGGCAGAGGCTTTAACCCACTGAGCCACCCAGGCACCCCTAACTTTTCTTGATCTCAAGAATTGGAAACTAAATATTCTTCACAGGCAAAAATAATACATTAATACCTGATTACTTTTGAAATTAATTGCATTCTCAGGATAATCTTCATTATATACTTTTTTTATGTACTATAATGTTGTTGAGGACTTTGGCACTTATGTTTATGAGGAGCTGTGCTTGGTAAATTTCTTTTCTTATATGTCTTTGTCTGGTTTTTGGCATGGTGACACAGGCATAATAATACAAGCTGAGAAGCTTCATCTCTTCTATTTTCTGGAAGGGTTTGCATATACCTGGTATTAATCCATTCTTAAAATGTTTGGTAGAATTTGCCAGTGAAACTATCTGGAACTGGAAAGTTTGCTGTTGAAATTTTTAATTTCCAATTCAATTTGTTTAATAGATATTGGGCTATTCAGATGACCACCTCTTCATGCAGGAGAGCTAGGTAGGCAGTATATATATATTTGAAGGAATTGACTTATTTCATCTAAGTTGTCAAATGTATGGATGTCTTTGTTCATTCAGGCTGCTATACCCAAATACCACAAACTGGGGAGCTTATAAATAACAGGAATCTACGTCTCACAGTTACAGAGGTTGGAAGTCTGGGATCAGGGTGTGAGCATGGTTGGGTGAGGCCTCTCTTCCAGCCTGCAGATTACTACTGACTTCTCGCTGCGTCTTCACACAGTGGAAGGAGCATGAGATCTCTCTGAAGTCCTTTTATAACTGTTCCATTGTCATGATTTACGCAACCCGCAAAGGCTGCACCTACTAATACAATCACCTTTGGGGGTGAACGTTTCAACATGTGAACTTGGGGAGCAGTGAACACAAATATTCAGACCCTAGCCATGGGCATAAATAACACATTATTCCTTTATTATTCATTGAATGCCTGTAGGATCTGTAATTATGTTGCTTATTTCATTCCTGGTATTTTCAATCTGTGTATTCACTCTTTTTGTCCTAATCAGTCTGGTTTGAGGTGTAAACAAACGTATAGATTCTTGGAAAGATTTCTTTTCTTTTTTTTTGCTCTGTTTCTATTTTTCCAAATTTATTGAGATGTGGTTGACATATTGTGTATGTTTAAGGTGTACAACCTGTTGAATGGATATACGTACCTATTCCAAAATGATTACCACCATAGCCTTAACTAACACATCCATCCTGTCATATAATTACATATTATTTCATTTTTTGTGGTAAGCATAGTTAAGATTTCTTTTAGCAACTTTCAAGCATATAATAGAGCTTTATGAGCTATAATCAACATGCTGCACATTAGATCCCCAGAGATTTTTATAAATAGAAATTTGTACCCTTTAACCAATATATCCCCTATTTACATCATTCTCCCTGTCCCTGGTAACCACAGCTCTGCTATTTTTCTTTGAGATCAGCCTTTTTAGATCCCATATACAAGGGATCATCATCTAGTATTTACCTTTCTCTGTCTGACATTTCACTTAGCATATTTGGCCTCAAGTTTCTTCCAAGTTGTCACAAATGTCAGGATTTCCTTTTATCTCATGGCTGAATGATTATATCTTACTAGATTACATAATATTAGTATAATAATATGTATGGTATATAATATAAATTATATAAAAATATATGTGCACATAAATATATATTCCACAAATATCACATCTCCTTTATCCATTCATTTGTTGACCAACACATGGCTTATTTCTGTATCTTGACTCTTATCAATAATGCTGCAATGAACATGGGATGCAGATATCTCTTTGAGATCCTGTTTTTATTTCCTTTGGATACACAGAAGTGGGATTGCTAGGTCATATGGTAGTTCAATTTTTAATTTTTTGGACGAATCTCTGTACTGTTTTTCATAGTGGCTGCACCAATTTACATTCTCATCAACAGTGTGCAATGGTTTCCTTTTCTTCACACCCCACCAACACTTGTTATCTCTTGGTATTTTTTGTTTATGTTTTTGTTATGTTTTGTTTTGTTTTTTGTTTTTTTGATCCTAGCCATTCTAACAGGTGTGAGATGATATCTCATTGTGGTTTTGATTTGCATTTCCCTGATGATGATTGATGCTGAGTGCCTTTTCATGGACCCATTGGCCATTTATGTCTTTGGGAAAAAAAATGCCCAGTTCCTCTGCCAATTTTTATTCAGATTATTTGTTTTTGTATTATTGGGTTGTATAAATTCTTTATATATTTTTGGATATTAACATCTTGTCAGCTATTGGATTGAAAATTTTTTTCTCATTTTGAAGGTTGCCTTTCCATTTTGTTGATTGCTTCTTTCATGGTACAAAAGATTTTTAATTTGATGTAGTCTCACCTATCAATTTTTGCTCTTATTGCTTATGCTTTCAGTGTCATATCCAGAAAATTGTTGCCAAGACAAATGTCAAGGAGATTTTCCCTCATGTTTTCTTTTAATAGTTTTGCACTGTCAGGTCTTATTCTTAAGCCCTTAATCCATTTCAGGTTAATTTTTTTTAAAGATTTTATTTATTTATTTGACAGACAGAGATCACAAGTAGGCAGAGAGGCAGGCAGAGAGAGAGGAGGAAGCAGGCTCCCCGCTGAGCAGAGAGCCCGATGCGGGGCTCAATCCCAGTACCCTGCATTATGAGAATGTGGAGCAACTGGAGCTCTTGTAAATAAGAATGCATGCACACCGAAGGCAGAGGCTTTAACCCACTGAGCCACCCAGGTGCCCCATTTCAGGTTAATTTTTGTGTGCAATGTAAGACAGGGGTCTAATTTCATTTTTCTGTGTGTAGTTATCCAGATTTTCCAAGACTAGTTATTGAAGAGCTACCCTTTCCCCACTGAGTATTTGTGGCTTCATTGTCGAATGTTATTGACCATATATGCATATATGCATATGCATATATGACCATATGAATTGATTCTTTCCATATGTCTATGTGTCCATGCTAGTACCATGCTGGTTGGATTACTATAGCTTTGTAATATAGTTTGAAATCAGGCAGTGTGAGGTCTTCAGCATTGTTCTCCCTTAGAATTGGTTTAGCTTTTTGTGGTCTTTCATGGCTCCATACAAATTTTAGACAGTTTTTTTTTCTATTTTTGTCAAGTATGCCATTGGAATTTTGATAGGGATTGCATTAAGTCTACAGATGGCTTTAAGTAGTATGGATAATAAACAATATTAATTTTCCCAATTGATGAACACAGACTACTTATCTGCTCTACTTTACTGTTCTCTTCATTCTACTTTCTTTTTTTTTAATTAATCATTTTTTTAAAATTTATTTTCAGCATAACAGTATTCATTGTTTTTGTACCATACCCAGTGCTCCATGCAATCCGTGCCCTCTCTAATACCCACCACCTGGTTCCCCCAACCTCCCACCCCCCACCTCTTCAAACCCTTCAGATTGTTTTTCAGAGTCCACAGTCTCTCATTGTTCACCTCCCCTTCCAATTTCCCCCAACTCCCTTCTTCTAACTCCCCATGTCCTCCATGCTATTTGTTATGCTCCACAAATAAATGAAACCATATGATAATTGACTCTCTCTGCTTGACTTATTTCACTCAGCATAATCTCTTCCAGTCCTGTCCATGTTGCTACAAAATTTGGGTATTCATCTTTCTGATGGAGGCATAATACTCCATAGTGTATATGGACCACATCTTCCTTATCCATTCATCCATTGAAGGGCATCTTGGTGCTTTCCACAGTTTGGCGACCGTGGCCATTGCTGCTATAAACATTGGGGTACAGATGGCCCTTCTTTTCACTCCATCTGTATCTTTGGGGTAAATACCCAGTAGTGCAATTGCAGGGTCATAGGGAAGTTCTATTTTTAATTTCTTGAGGAATCTCCACACTATTCTCCAAAGAGGCTGCACCAACTTGCATTCCCACTAACAGTGTAAGAGGGTTCCCCTTTCTCCACATCCTCTCCAACACATGTTGTTTCCTGTCTTGCTAATACTTTCTTTGGTTTTAATTTACTCTTCTTTTTCTACTTTATTCAGATGGAAGCTAAGTTAATTTCTTTGAGACTTTTATTCTTTTTGTGTATAAGCTCCATGTTATAAACTGTCCTCTCAGCACTGCTTTTAGCAGCATCCCACACGTTTTAATATGCTGTATTTCCATTTTCGCTCAATTCAAAATATCTGCTAATTTCACTAGAATGAGTTCTATTGTGATCCAGGGGTGTTTAGTGGTGGATATTTAATTTCTAAATATTTGGAGGTTTTCTAGATAATCCCCTATTCTCAATTTCTAGATTAATTCTTTATGTCCAAGAATATACTCTGCATTATGTCAATTCATTTAAAATTTTAAAGTTTTTTTTAAGATTTTATTTATTAATTTGAGAGAGAGAGAGTGCAAGCGGGGGGAGCAGCAGGAGAGGGAGAAGCAGGCTCCCCATTGAGCAGGGAGACCAACTCAGTCTTGATCCTATGACCCTGGAATCATGACCTGAGCTGAAGGCAGACGCTTAACCAACTGAGCCACCTTGGTGTCCCTTAAAGTTTATTTTTGGTCCTAGGGTATGGGTCATGATAAGAATTCCATGTGTACTTGAAATGAGTGAGCAATCCACGGTTATTGGTCAAATTGTTCTGAGTGGAAGATTTTTTTATGTGTTCCCTTCTTTCAGAGATAATGAGTTTTTCGCTGGTGTCCTAAGAACAATGGCATAACATTTAAGATTTTTGTTCTGTAAGAAATAAAGCATAAGAGGGTACAGATGGGTTTTCACCCCTTCCTATAGTCCTTTTATCTTGCTTTCTCTGATGGCTTCAAGAAAAATTGTAAATTTTCAGAATGCTCGAATTTATTGTTGTTGTTTTTGCAAGGGAAAGGATACCACTCTTTCAGCTTTCTGCATTCTAAGCCAAAGCTGGGAAATTTATATATATTTCCAATGATAACAAATAAAACTTAAAAAAAAAAAGATTTTATTATATATCTGAGAGAGAGAGAGAGAGAACATGAGCAGTGAGGCAGAAAGAGAGGGAGAAGCAAGCCCCTGATGAGCAGAGAGCCCAATGCAGGACTGGATCCCAGCACCCTGGGATCAGGACGTGAGCTGAAGGCAGACACTTAACTGACTGAGCCACTCAGGTGCCCCACCGTGGTAAAACAATGTTCTTAGTAAATTCAAAATATGTAAGAAAAATAAATTCACTTAGACTTATCGGTTAGAAAATAGAAACTCTATACAGTTGTTGGATTGTGAAAAGTTTTCAATTAGCAATAATTGCGCCTCGGATAAACCTCATTGGCTACGATACTGCCACCGCGCAAAGCTCAGTTGTTGGATTGTATAGCAGTTTTTTAATATATGCAATAAGCAAACCACAAAATATTTGTGATGAAACCAGTACTGAATTAAGAAGTATGTGAACATGAGAGACATATTTTCTCTCTGCCATCTGTCACTGATTAGATTTTAGAAATACTTGAACTTTTGAAACACTCTTTGGGAAATGAAGCAACATGGCTTACAATGGTCATTAACACATTTTTTAAAAAAAATTCTCTCAATTTTGTTTGTATTTTTTTTTTGCAAATTTAGTTGAAAATCTTTAATCAAAGTATTCAACAAATAAAATGCCCAAATGCACAGATTACACTCTTCATTAAATGTATCAGTTGGAAACAAAGTTTGAAAAAGAGAAGACATAAAGGAGTATGTACAAAAGCAATGACAATTATAATAGCGAGAGCAACAATGAAAAGAAAACAAAAATTCTACCTCTGCATATTGCACCATTTTAAAATCCAAAACATGCCACTGAATTGGATAATCTATTTGACAAATAAACTTATTAAGGCTAAAATATTTATACACTTAAATATGATAAAAATAGAAGTTAGAATAGTTCTCTTTTAGAAAATTCTTTTCAGAGCTCAACAGATACATCAGTTACCTAGAGAGAAAATGTTTTCTAAATTAAAACATTATGTTTTTCCATTTATGGGTAAAATTTTAAACTTAGGTTTATCTGTACTATTGACAGAGGAAAAAAGCATGTTATACATTTAGAGAAGACTGACAAAGATTTAACTGAAGAATCCCTTCTAATCTATAAGAAAAAGACAACTAATTAAAAAAAAAGGCACAAAAAAATGCCACCAACAAAAAATGTGCAACTATGACACCCCACCAGAAAATCTAAAACACAGAACATCTGAAAACACCAAAGCTTGTTGAGAATGTGGAGCAACTGGAGCTCTCGTAAATAAGAATGCATGCACACCGTATGAAATAGGACTTCCTCTCCTACTTGCACATCCCAAAGAAATGTGTTTGTCAGTTCTCCATGAGACACGTAATAAACTATCCATAGCACCACTCACCATTATAGCTCGAAACTGAAAAATATCACAATATAGAATAGATAAATTATGACCTATGTATACAATGGTATAATAGACAGCAATGAAAATAAGTGAACTGCAACTGTTCTCCAAAACATGATAGAATCTTACAAATATAATGTCCATTAAAAAAAGCCAGATATGAAAACTACATTCTCTAAAATGGCATTTATGTAAAGTATACAAGGAGGCCAATCTAATCCATGGTGTTAGAAATCAAGTTAGTGGTGTCTTTGTTGAAGGATGGGTATGGTCACTGCAAGGAGACAGGAAGGGAAGTGGGGCTGGTGGTTTGGAACATGGGCAATGTTCTTCTTGAACTGGAACTGGTTGCTGGATCAAAGTGTAAGATTATTATACTTACACTTCTTTGTATGTGTGTATTACATAAAAATATACCCCCAAAGGCCAAAAACACCCCAAGTAAGTTAAATAAAAAGAGTTCAAAGAGTGTAACAGATTTAATGTTAAATTTGGACAATTGTATTTTGAAATATTTCACCCAATAGGGAAATATTCTGATGGTTTCTACTTTTAGTTAGATACATTTCTTCTATACTAGAGTAGAGTAACATCAAAACTCTATGATTTCATGGTACTAAAATTGTCAAAAATTCAAAATAATTACAGAGAAGCTCAGTGGATTATTTTGTTTTATGAAGATATTTGTCAAAGGGGTGCCTGGGTGGTACAGTTGGTTAAACGTCTGACTCTTGGTTTCAGCTCGAGTCATGATCTCAGGGTTGTGAGAACAAGCCTCATGTTGGACTCCATACTCAGAACCAAGTCGCTTAGGATTCTCTCTCTCTCTCTCTCTCTCTCTCCCTCTGATCCTCTCACTCATTTTCTTTTCTTTTTTTTTCCTAAAACAAATATTAAAAAAAAGAGATGTTTGTCAAAAAAAACTATTGTATACATAGGAAGAATAGATTCAAGATAGTGATAATTTTGAGTTTATTAATCATAAATTGTACTTTGAGGTCAATTAAAAAATTTTAAAAAATAACAAAAAATCCTACATAAAAATGTCATTTACTCTGTACTATAAACAGAAAGACCTAAGAAATCACTTAAATATTTGTGTTAAGGATAGCTATTCTGCTTATGTTGCATTTTAATAGTCCAAAACAAGTTCATTTTTCTAATTTTATCCTCTTTTACACAGATACCTGTCATTTTTCTTTTTAGGTATAATTTAATCTTTGAAACTAGGTTTTGAGGAGAATTATTTTATAGTTTCATCAATATAACAATATGGTGATAAATACATAAATATCTCATAGCTATACATCTGCCATTTGATGGTAATTTATATGGCCACCCTATGGACATAGAAACTCAACAGATAAAGTAGTAAATCTCCGCAAATAAATTTATAAATTGAAAGCATTTCAACTCAAAATCACAAAGGTCTTATCATGGAACTGGAAAAATAGATTCTAAAATGGGCCTCAAAGAACAAAAGCCTTGAAATAATCAAGTTACCTGAGAATCAAAGGTTGACTTGTCATAATAAATACCAAGAATTATTACAAGCTATAGTAACTAAGACAATATTGTCTTGATGCAAGGATAAAAAAGGATAACATGAACAGAATAGGATTTTAGAAACAAAAAATATCTAGAGAATGCTGATACCTGATGGAAGTGCCGTTCCGAGTCAGTAATGAAAACATGTTCTGTATTTAGCTGTGCTGTGGCCAAATGATGGTCCTCTTAGGGGAAAAAAAGGTACCTCTATAAATGAAACTATTTTCATATGGAATATTGATCTCAAAGTGAACAACTGAAATTTAAATGAAGACAGTACAGAAAAATACCTTTTTACCAAAATTCCCCACAGACCATAAGGGAAAAGCTTGATTTGGGGATTATACCAAAGAAATTAAAATGTCAAGTCACAAAAGTAGTGAAGACAGCACGTGCAATCTGGTCACATGTCATCATTGTATTGGGTGGGACCAGTAAAGACTTAGTATGCGAATTATATGAAGGATCCCTAAAATAAGTTAGATAAATGCAAACAATCTAATAAAAATATAGGCCTCAATGTTAACCTTTTAGGAGAGCAAACGTGAGTGGCCAATGAATATATGAAAAAAATAGGGGCACCTGGATGCGTCAGTCAGTTAAGCATCAGACTCTTTGTTTCAGCTCAGGTCATGATCTCAGGGTCGTGGGATTGAGCCTCAACTGGAGCGCTCCACTCAGTGTGGACCCTACTTAAAATTATTTATCTCCTTCTTCCCCACCCCAACTCGTGCTCTCTCTCTCTCCCTCTCTCAAATAAATAAATAAATAAATAAATCTTGACCCCCAAAAAGTATTGAGTCTCATAGTTGTGAAAGAATTGCAAATCAGTTCTTTTCCTCTGCATACCCATAAAATTGGCAAAAATTTTAAAATCTGATATCATACCAAGTATTGGCAAGGATGTTGAACAACATGAACTCATGTACAGTGCAACTGAGAATTTTAATGGGTACAACTGCTTTGGAGAGACATCAACAAGATTTAATAAAACTGAAATTGCTTGCAATCCCATGATTATACACATATCCATAGCCGATGGGGATGCTTTTCCCCTTCATCCATTCTCTGATGTGCACCTTGTGCTGGCCAAGGTGGAAAAGCCTAGTAGAAAGGAGATGCTAAGGGACTGAGAGTCTGGAAGCTTTACGACATGAGAGAGATGGACATTTTGGTCCAAAACACTTCAAGGTGAAGGGGCCCTGGGGAACACCCTTTTATTTCAAACAGGGACCCCGAAATGTTCAGAGAGTCAACAGGACTATGTCTTGCAAAACCTAAAAATCAATCTCTAATTCTCTCCACCCCAGATTGGTTGTCCACTACTAATCTTATTCCAAATCACAATCTGAAGGACTCAAGAAAATAAGAGAAATCTGAAATAAAAGACTATCATCCGGAGACTCCCTACACAAGGTATGTAACATCTTTGCCTATTGTGCATCTGTGATTCTGTTAAAAATTATGGGAATTCCAAGAAAAAGGACCAAGAGAAGAAATAGGTGATTATACATGTAACCATAGCTGATGGAGATGTTGAAGCTGTCAGACATAGGACTTAACATAACTTTGAATATGTTTATTTTTATTTTTTAAATAACTGTTTATATGACAAGATGGAAAATTTCACTAGAAATCAAGTATACAATATATACACGATATATATGATAAAAATAAATATACAGAAATCACATATATGATAGAAATATATACGTAGAAATAATATATATCATATATATATTCGGTTATGTATATGAAATACTAGAATTGAAAATCTACCTCAAAATAAGATAGAAATATATATATATCATATATATACACATATATATGTATAAATCACATATATAGGATAGAATATATGTATATATAAATTGCACATTTATACACATATATGTATAAACTATATATAGGATAGAATATATATAAATCAAATATATATCTATATATATTATTGTATATTCTATTATATATATGAAACACCAGAATTTAAAATCTCAGTACCTCAAAATAAGAATGCTATCCCTTTCTTTTGTTTTCTTTAAAAAAAATTCTATATCCATGTCTTTCTTTGTCTCCCATTTCTTTTGTTTTTCTTATCTTCTTTGAGGTGACTAGGCCAGTGGTCCCTGACTGAGGAGCCCCATCAAGGCTGACAGGTGGCCTGGTTGGTGGGGTTGGGGGTGAGGGGGTACTTGGGAGATGGAATTGAGAAGACAGACAGGCAGCAGCTGTGGCTGGTAAGGCCTGGGGGGGTTGGGCTTGGGGAGGTGACCAGGTTCAAGCAGGTGACCAAAACCTACAGGGTCTGAGGACGCACACATAAATGTACACATGCATTATCATTCCATGCATGGGAAGTTTATAAACTGGCAGGGATCACTAGCAGTGACAAGTCCTTCCCTTTGGGGAGGGAAGCAGAGACTATGGGTGCCTAGGCTGGGTTCTGGCATGCACAACATTTCTGTCTCCTCAGTGGAGAGTCAAATACTTGACTATGTGTTTTTGTGTGTCAGTGAGTGAAGGTTCATCAAGCTGTCCCCTCAAAATTTGTAACTTTTTATATGCAAGTTATATTTCAGTAAAACTTTTCTTGAAGTATAAATATAAAGTCTGACCTGAAAGTTTTTGAATAAACAAGAATTAGCTGAAAATAAGGCAAGGAGAGTGAAGTATTTGGCAGTGTGAGTGCCAGTCCAGGAGCATCAAAGAGCACATCAATGAGTAAATGATCACGGATGGACCAATGAAATAGGAACATGGAGGCAGGAATTGTTGGGGGCGGAGCTAGGAAGGAAGAAAGGGACAAACGATGGAGAGACTTGAGTCTAATACTCAGAGTTGTGGCCTCTAAGCTGTAGAAAATGGGAAACCTTGCAGAGTTATGGGAAGATGTGGGAGGTGGGGAGCCCGGGAGGGTGTTTTTCAAAGATGGTAAAGATGGCAACGTTCCAGCAAGCGAATAGTTAAAGAAAGGGAAAAGCTCCAGGTAGGAGCTGAGAGAGGAAGGGCTGGGTGGCAGGCATAGATTCCATTTATATTTAAAACTGTGGCTAAACATTTATAGTAAGTTTCACAGAAAAGTGTAAATGTGTTTTTTAACCTGACAATTTAAAAAACATAACGTAACTTACCAACATTTGGTGTTAAATGTGGAGAGAGGTTGGGAGAAATTGTCAGAGTATTACGGTCCTCACTTTTTATTTGATACTACTTGAAATTGACAGATTAGTAAGAATATTTCTATATATTATGGTACTTAAAGTTATAAAGGCAATGATAGAAAAAATAGAGTCTCTAAACATTACAACCTATGAAAAGTAAACCAAAATCATACAAAGCGAGAGAAAACGTCGACCATGAGAAAATAGCAGACACCGTAAGAAATGTTAAAAATGGAATATCATAAATGCTAGAATTCAGAACAAAAATAGCTGTTAGAGCAACAAATGTCAGTGGGATAAGCTAAACCATTGAAAGAAAAAGACTCAGATTATATAAAAAATTAAAACCTAACTACATGCCATTTATATGAAATGTATCTAAAATGGACTCAGCAGGGTTGAAAGTGACATAAAGACCAAAATCCCACCAGAGAAAAACTAAAACATAAATCAGAGGTTGCAATATTAACATCACCGTTAATGCCAAGACATAAACATAAATGACAGAAGTGCTTTATCATAATAAAAGGCACAAACACACAGAAGATCAAATGCTCATGAGTCTTCATGCCCCAAATAACAAAATAATTAAAATCTGTAACCAAGAATTGCAGGCAGTAGAAAGGGGAAAGAAAAACAAACAAACTAGAAAAATGTTAACTAGCAGAGTTCAACCTCTGCCTCCTCCATGGCTGATCCCATTGATCCATTTTAACCTTATACCAGTTAGAATGGCCAAAATTAGCAAGACAGGAAACAACATGTGTTGGAGGGGATGTGGAGAAAGGGGAACCCTCTTACACTGTTAGTGGGAATGCAAGTTGGTTACAGCCACTTTGGAGAACAGTGTGGAGATTCCTTAAGAAATTAAAAATAGAGCTTCCCTATGACCCTGCAATTGCACTACTGGGTATTTACCCCAAAGATACAGATGTAGTGAAAAGAAGGGCCATCTGTACCCCAAAGTTTATAGCAGCAATGGCCACAATCACCAAACTGTAGAAAGAACCAAGATGCCCTTCAACGGACAAATGGATAAGGAAGATGTGGTCCATATACACTATGGAGTATTATGCCTGCATCAGAAAGGATGAATACGCAACTTCTGTATCAACATGGACGGGACTGGAAGAGATTATGCTGAGTGAAATAAGTCAAGCAGAGAGAGTCAATTATCATATGGTTTCACTTATTTGTGGAGCATAACAAATAACATGGAGGACATGGGGAGATGGAGAGGAGAAGGGAGTTGAGGGAAATTGGAAGGGGAGGTGAACCATGAGAGACTATGGACTCTGAAAAACAACCTGAGGGTCTTGAAGGGGCGGGGGGTGGGAGGTTGGGGGAATAAGGTGGTGGGTATTAGGGAGGGCATGTATTGCATGGAGCACTGGGTGTGGTGCAAAAAACAATGAATACTGTTACGCTGAAAAGAAATTAAAAAAAAAAACAGTTATACGGGGGACTTAAAGTGTAATTTAAAAGGTAGACCCAATAGAGGGCCATCTTCCCTCTTGTACACTGGAAGGCAGCATTTTTCCAAGTATCTATGGAGTGTTTACAAACATTGAACACATATTAGGAAATAAACAATCCTTAGTAAATCCTGAAGTGAAAATAATATGGATCACATTCCTGAATAATATGTATGAAAACTACTAAGTAATTCTCAAAATAAAAACCAAAATTTAAAAATGTACCCAGAAATGCAAGGAATATCTTTTTTCTGTTGAAAAAGAAATCAAAGGGTATTAACTTCCAGTCCTGAAATGAAGGAGCCCTGGGGCTCTAGGGCACAGCATGGTGACTAGTGTTTACAATCTTGAATTGTATCCTCCACAGTTGCTATGAAAACAGAGCTTTAATGTTCCCATCATCACAAGGACAACAACACAGTTAATTATGTGAGGTTTACGGCGGTAAACAATTCATGATATACACATGTATCAAACCATCGCATTGTATACCTTAAACTTACAGGATTATGTTAATTATATTACAGTAAAGCTGGAAAAAAATACAATATAAATTAAAAAATGAAAACGTTGTATTTGGTTGTCATTACCATGGTATTTGAAACATGAAAAATTGATAGACAATTTGGAAAAAAGGAAGTGAAAGAAGGAGTTTCAGAAAAAAAGAAAGAAAGAAAGAGAGGAGGAAGGAAGGAAAGAAGGAAGGAAGGAAAAGGAAGGAAGGAAGGAAAAGAAAGGAAGGAAGGGAAGGAGGGAGGGAGGAAGGAAAAGAAAGAAGGAGAGAAAGAAAGAAAGAAAGAAAGAAAAGAAAGAAAGGGAAGGAGGGAGGGAGGAAGGAAAAGAAAGAAAGAAAGAAAGGAAGGAAGGAAGGAAGGAAGGAAGGAAGGAAGGAAGAAAGAAAGAAAGAGAAAGAAAAAGAAAGAAAGAAAGAAAGAAAGAAAGAAAGAAAGAAAGAAAGGAAAGAACGGACAGATTTGAGGTCTAGGGGACTCTGCCCGCGTCAGGAAGCATCAGTGAGCTTAGGAGGCTCTCCCAAGGGCTCTGTTGACACTGCAAGATGATGCTTTTCACCACCTAACACAGATGGGGAGCTTCCCTTGAGACTGATGCTGATTGAACGAGAGAGACCTAAGTGAGCATCTCTGCATCAGCTCCACACTGCTGGGAGAACCCCAAACGACCAAAGAAGCAACAGGGGCCTAAGCAACAAACTGGTTCCATAATGACTCAATTCTTATTGTCCTCATCACCTCTGGGAGATCAGGTGTCCCTGGTTGTTCATTATAACTAGGATTTTCTTTTCTTTCTTTGACTCATTGGATATATTCTAGTCTGATTACATTCCCTAGCCATGCCCCACTGCAAACTCTTCTACTCTATTTTCTGCAAGACATTGCAATGTACTTGATCATATCAGATGTTCTCACCACCACCCCACCATAATTAAAAACCCACTGTCATGGGAGGACATTGATTTCTCTGTCTCCATCTTGATCTTTAACCTTGACCAAGACAAAGACAGCACTGACACTGCCCACCCCCCAGACAACATACACACTTTAGAGGGCCCCACATAACACACATGAACAAAAGGTTTGTTAAGGAACACAGGGAGGGGGGTGCCTGGGTGGCTAAGTCAGTTAAGCATCTGCCTTTGGCTCATGTCATGATCCCAGGGTCCTGGGATGGAGCCAGTGTCTGGCTCCTGGCTCCATGGGGAGCCTGCTTCTTCCTCTGCCTCTCTTCCCCCTTGTGCTTGCTCTCTCACTCTCTCTTTCTCAAATAAATAAATAAAAATCATAAAAAAGAAAAAAGGAGCGTGTGGAGGATTCTTTCACTTGGGATCCGGAGCTCAGATGTATAAGCCATAGCTCTAAACATCTACCCTCATAACTAACATGATTGGGGCCCCAGAGAAATGCTGCTCCAAATTTCTGGTCCTGTGTTTTTGAAACAGAAGTCAGCTACATCAGGAATGTCATTTGTGGGCTGGGCCACCACCTATGTCAGAGATGGATACCATCTCAGAGTCTAGGGAGCTTTCAAGAAGTGCAAATTTAAAAAAAAAAAAAAGAAAAAAAGGTGGGGGAAGGACAAATTCACTTTTCAGATCCTTATTTTTCATTATAGCAAACAAAATTTTGAAAAGTTTTGCAAAACTGATTATGATTTCCCAGTGGTCTTGAGTGTCCATTTTCATATATTGTCTTTTTTTTCCTCCCTTCCTTCCCCTACTCTATATTGGTCTTCTATTTTCCAAACTGCACACTGAACACCCAGTTTCCAAATATAGAAGCATACCCACCATCTTGTGCCCTTCCCAACCTCAGTTCCTCACCTAGAATCTAGCAATAAAGCCTCTCTTTAGCACTTCCATGATATTTCTGGTCTAATCTTAGGTCCCTTCTCATACCACCATCTTCCTCTAAATCACTGTTTCTCACTGAGATTCCTCCAACTGACTCTCACCTTGGTTCTCCTAACTGAGCTCTTCCCATCCCATTCTCCAGACCTGATCTCAGTCAGTAAACAGAGATCTCCCCCAATTAAAGTTAAGAAACAATCTCCCTAAGAATATTGAGCCAAACACCATAAATAAATTACTAACAGTGATCCCATGACACATTAAGAAATTAATATGTACTAACAGAAAACAATGGATGATACAACATTAAAAATTGTGTCTAACTTATTAATGACCTTCTCCACGTAGATCAGAAATTCTATTGATAAAATGAAGGACTTATTTCTGATCTAAGTTATATTTTTTTATGATGTTGTCAATACCTTGCAAAAAGTCAGCACATCTTAATTTATTTAATGTAAGTAGATATAAATGCACCATATTTCATTTATGGATAATTGTATGCATATATATTTTTAAATACACACACATACATATAAATATATTATTTATATCATTGCATAGATGTGATCTTAGGCTTATTTATCAGTGTGTACATTTTTGCTTGTTTTTCTCTTCTTCCCTCCCCTTCAACCTTTATCTTCCCCACCAAGTAAGCCGGGTCATCAACTTAGCATATGGACTTTCTAATTTCTTGCCTATGTAATTATAAGCAAACATATATGTATGCACATACAAACAGACTCACACATACACAGAATCCATGTACACAAGGAGGTTGTGTATGAGTTTTGATATTATTTAACAAAATATATTTTTATGATGTACAGAATTTTCTATATATTGCTTTTCTCCCTCAACAAAATACCTAGTGGGAATCCTTCCACATCAACATCTATAGCCCTAGAGCATTTTCTTTCTGGCAAATATTCTATGGTATCGATAGATCATAATATATTTTTTTATATTGGGATTCATATAATTTCCTCATTTTGCCCCTACAAACAATGCATTACAGGATAGCTATATGTAATTATAATGGGTTGGGTGTCCTGGAAAACTAATTTTGAGTGCCCTATCATAATTGCTGCAGGAGGCTTATTGGGGGCTGCTCCCAAGGTCAATATCTATTTAGGGTGAGAGGCAATATTTGGACAGAAGGTGAGTTTGAACTACAGGATCAGAAGCCTCAAGGAGTTTGATAGCTTGGACATTGGGTGGTTGCTTGAAGTCATACCCGTTGAGGCAGGGAAATCAAACCTTTGTACCACCATAGAAGATGCTGATTCCACGGAAGGGCTGCCCCTGGATGAATGTGGTAGCTCCCTTTGGATGATGATAATTCCTGAAGAGTAACTTCTCTGAGAGTTATTGCACAGTTTTGTCTTGTATCACTTTAGCTAATCTGGAACTACATTGCCCAGAATTCCCTTCCCTGGATTGCTCCAGGTTAATCACACAAGAAAGCTGTGTGAGATTCAGAAGGCAGAAGTAAAGGGGCAGCCATTTTGTTATGTCTGAAAAATCCATGTAGACCACCAGGCATGGGTAGCTGGCACACATTTTTGTTAATCTACTAGCTCATCTGAGTGCATGGACCCATAATCCCTCCCACCACATCTATTCCTAGAGTTTCTCTGAGTCCTGGGCCAAGTTAGCATGCAGGTCCAATTGAAGGGTACCAGCTTCTTCTTCAGGTCCTATGGCATTGTGATTGGAGCTCCTGGGAGACCTGTTTGTGGTCATGCAGTCAGCACATCCTACTGGGCGTGATGTGCTCTTCTTCTGGTCCCGGCTCAGTGTTCCTTCCTCACTGCTCTAACGCCAGATACTGGGTACCAGACAATGCCACTACCTCCTACGATTGTGTCAAGTCTAATCTCTATAACACGTTCCTTCTCCTCCTTTTTTTTTAAGATTTATTTATTTATTTTAAAGAGAGTGTGTGTGAAAGTGGGGGGAGGGGCAGGAAGAGAGGAAGAGAGAGTCCCCAGCAGACTCTTCAATAGCCCAGAGCCTAATAAGGGGCTCAATCTCATGACCCTGAGATCATGACCTGAGCAGAAACTGAGAGTCGGGCGGTTAAGCTACTGAACCACCCAGGTGCCCTGTTCCTCATTCTGTATCGCACAAAGCAGACCTGCTCCGCTGATGGAGCACTGACTCAGCACTCCTCACCGGCAGAGGAATGAGGGAATGGGTCTTGAAGAGGACATCTGGTGGTGTGCTAGAGTGTCCATCACAGTACCCAGAAAACTGATCCCCAAGATTAAGCCGGCTCGGCTTAATACATGTATTTTGAAATTTAATGGATGCGGCAAGATTTATAGTCCCAAAACCTGTAAAAATTCAAATCTGCACAAGTAATATAAGAGTGCTCTATCTGACTCTTGATCTCACACAAAAAAACTGAGGGTTGCTGAGGGAGGGGGTAGGGAGAGGGTAGTTGGATGACGGACATTGGGGAGGGCATGTGCTATGGTGAGTGCTGTGAAGTATGTAAGCCTGACGACTCACAGACCTGCACCCCTGGGGCTAATAATACATTATATGTTAGTAAATTTTTTTTAATTAAAAAAAAGTGTGCTCTATCTGCACCCTATACCATACTTTGTGCTATTTCTTTTTTGCTATCTGATGGTCCTAAGAATATATCTTCTTATGATTTAAATTCGTATTTCCCTCTCTGCTAGTGAATGGGAGTCCCACATGTATGTTGGCCATTTGAGTATGTTCTTTTGTGAATTTCTTTTTTACAGCCTTTGGCCACTTATTTTTTTCCCCTGTTAGAGTCTATGTATTTATCTGGTAAGTTTGTAAATATTCTTTGGGCATTATACACATGACCCTTTATCTGCTATCTTTGGTATCCATCTGCATTGAAAAAAAATTAGTAAAATCTATTTTTATCAACTATTGACTTTGTTAACAGCATATTTTTACCATCAATATTGTATTTTTTTAAACATTGGAATGTTTATGCCAGCGGGAATTCCTTTGGGAAACAATATAAAATAGAGGTCCAAATATATTTTCTTCTGATGGATAATATTCCATTAGTACCATTTATTAAATAATCCATCATTTTCCACTGACTTGAGAAATGAATTTTACCATATTAATTCACTTATATACAAGGATCAATTTCTGAGTTCTTTATTTACTTCTACCAATAAAAAATTCAATAAATTATGAATATATTTATAAATCTTTAATCTGATAAGTACACATGAAATGCCAGGTAAACATCATGATTGATAAGTGAAATACAAGAAGAGTTACCATTAAAATAAGAAACAAAGCACCTTTCACTTCAATTGTTTTGAAAGTATTAATCAATGCAGTAAAAAGAGAAGTATTGAGTATCAAAATACGGAGTCAAATGTATTAATATTTGACATGGTATGATTGTATACTTGGGAAGAGATTTAACTGAAAAACTATAGTAACAGTAAGAGATTATAAATTTCCTGGTTAAGAAATTAATATTAAAAAAATCAATCACTTCCTAGACACAGAGAGGAAAGTCAAAAAATCAAATTCAGGAAAGATCCCATTTGCAAGAGCAACAAAAAAGATAAACTATCTAGGAATAAACTGGAGAAATGGTCAGTGTTTGTTGGAAGAAAATGACAAAACTCTACCGGGAGGCATAAAAGAAGAATTGAAAAAGAATTGAGGAAAGTAGACTTCAATATTGTGAAGAGCCCGATTCTCTCTACATTTATCTATAAATTTATTGTAGGGTTTTGGTACCTCAAGGATAGTGGAGAGGACTTAGGTTCCAGCACAAGGGGAAGGGGTAGATCTAGCTAGGAGTTAAGATACAATTTGCTTCCACTATTTTCCTACTTCTATGTAGTAAGAAATAACAAAATGGCTTCTTATATATTCTTTTCAATTTATGCTTTGTGATTGGTTAAATAGGCTAATTACTCAGTAAGTCTTAATAAGTCTGGCTTTTGAATCAGTCCTAGAAGACAGTGGTTCAAGAATTCTTTAACTTACAGCATGTCTGTGGGCAAGACCAACAAAGAAGAAACATGAAAATACTTCCTTAGCTGAAAATTGTCCCTTCAAGCAGTCTGTAAGTATTCAGCTCACTTAGATGATGCTCTGTCATTGTTTCTCTGTGTTGCATTATCATATCCTTATCAGGTGTCTGTTTAGATCAGTAGTCAGCAAACTATAGCCCAAGAGTCAAATCTGGTTTACTGCCTGTTTTTTATAAATAAAGTTTTATTGGGACACAGCCACATTCATTCATTTACATTTTGTCTATGGATGCTTTCACTCTGCATGGGCAGACTCAGGAGCCCTAACAGATCATATGGCCCACAAAGCCGAAAACATTTACCATCTGACCCTTTACAGGCAAAAATGGCTGACACTGTTCTTTTTTTTTTTTTTTAAGATTTTTATTTATTTATTTGACAGAGATCACAAGTAGGCAGAGAGGCAGGCAGAGAGAGAGAGGAGGAAGCAGGCTCCCCGCTGAGCAGAGAGCCTGATGTGGGGCTCGATCCCAGGACCCTGGGATCATGACCTGAGCCGAAGGCAGAGGCCTTAACTCACTGAGCCACCCAGGCGCCCTAACACTGTTCTTGACCATAAAAATCTTGAGGACAAAGTCAGTGCTACCTCCTCTCATCATACTCAGCACTTAAGTTACAGATGTTGCTCCAAAACACTGTTTTGTATGAACATATTAACAGAAAGAATAATCTTTCGATTTTGTGTTAAGCTTAGGGTATTAAAATTTTACGTGTTTATATGTGTTTTCTTGACTATTTTTCATGGAAAATGGGGTGGGGAGTAAATCTGGGCAGCAAAAAGCTGTGGGTCAGAAACGGATAAAGGCACGAGATATGAAGAAAAAACAAAAGAGAAAGGATTATAATAGGGACAAAAAGTGTGGCAGGATACATCATGGGGGTTGGGAGAGGGGCAGTAATAGTAAAACCTCTGCGAATCTAAAGGTCTGGGGTTGATTTCTGTTCCCGATTCTAGAATAGTCTCCACTCCTTTACCTATGCAGAATTAAGCCCCATAATTTCTTATTTCCAAATATGTAGGAACTCTTCACTCCCCTCCATTCCCAATTCTATCACCCTCTTGCTCTCAGCCAACATTGTACATTTCTTGGTTCTACACTAGACTCCTAATTGGAATCTCTGTTATCACTGTTAGTCAGGATGTTTGGGGTGCAAATAAGTGAAAATCCAAATCTAAGTGTCTGAGAGATAAAGATAATCTGTTGTATTAATTAGAAATACTAGCAACAGTTCCGACTTCGGGCATGATTGTGTTGGAAATCTAGGTCTTTATCTCTGCAATTCTTTCATTTTTGCGCTCCCCCACGGTGGATCTTATCCTTAGGTGGGCTTCCCTCCTGGTGCAGGATAGCTACTGGCAGCAACCCATAGCTCAGCTTTCCTGGTTCACATCCAAGGGGAGAGATAAGATATCTTGTTCACCAAGTATGGATGGAAAGTCATGGGCTTTAAAACAGTTGAACCAACCTGAGCCAGTCACCCTGGCAAGGGGGAAGAGACCACTTTGCATAGCTTCTCATGTTTAGGTTGGTAGAGGTGCTTAAAAATCGGGTTGCAGTTGTCCTTGAAACTGACTGTGTATCTGAATCTTCTGAGGGCTTGTGGAAACACAGATCACAGCGTCCGTCTCTCAACTTATGATCTTGTAGGTTTTGGGTGAGTCCCGGAATTCTGAACTTCTTATAAATTCCTAGGTGGGAATTTCTGCGGATGCTGCTGGTTTATGCGTGAGGAGCAACTGATACAGAGAAAGATGCTTTGGAAAATGCTTTCCAAAGTCATAGAAGCCAGCACACATGCAGAACACCACTTCCTTCAGAGAAAGCATAAATAGACTAGTAGGTACAAGACTATTAAATCTTTTCATTTTGCAGATGTGGAGTCTTGAATTCTGAGAAGATTGACTGGGGTTGCATTACATGCCTGGGTTGAGTCTTGACATGGATCTTTCATTCTTCCAGCTGGGCAACTCCTCCAAGTTCCAGGTCTAAGGAAAGGAGGGAAATTCCCTAACATCTCTGGAAATATATGGGAGGAGGACTGCAGCTCCATTTGGATCCCCCCACTTGGGAGGCTGAGTCTAAGGATGGACTTAGAATCAAGATCAAGGAACTCAGGAAGTCCATTTGTCCTCGTGCCACAAACTTCTATTCTCAAGGTGATCTAAACCACTTGGAGACCAATATTAATAATAACAAAAGTTACCAACAATGGGAGGTTAAAAATGGCAAAAATCAATGCCTTGCTGGACTGGCCTTTGCTGATGTTATTAAGGAGTCCAAGGGGGGGCTTTGAATCAAGAGAAGCTTAAAAGCAAGGCACTGGGTGTGGTGCAAAAATAATGAATACTGTTACCCGGAAAAAAAAAAAAAAAAAAAAAAAGCAAGGCAGAACCCAACTGACCGAAGTGCTAGCTGAAGCCAGTTTGTCCCTCTGGCCCTGGTCACTCTCTGCAGGTGACAAATGAAAGGGCATTTCACCTGATTCACCCAGTAGCCACAGCTTCCTCTGAGGTCACAATAGTGACGTCTTTTTATCTCTTTCTTCCCGCCCCCTCCACTCCATTAGATGGTAGCTTCTAATTGCTCTAGCAAGCTTGAGCTGCCATAACAAAATACCACAGACTGAGTGACTAACAGCAGAACATTGTATTTCAGTTTGGGAAGCTGGAAGTCCAAGGTCAAGGTGTCAGTGAGGTAGGTTTCCTCTCTGCTTCTAGGCATCCTCTCGTGTGTCCTCACATGGCCTTTCCACTCTGTGTGCGTGCAGAGAGATCTCTATCTCTCCAGTGTCTCTTCTGATTAGGGTCGTAATCTCGTCATGAGACCCCACTTTCATGACCCCACTGAACCCTTATTACCTCCAAATACCATGTGTCTCCAAATACTATCACATTGGAGGTGAGGGCTACCATTACACGTGTTTGGGGGGACAACTTCAGTCCATAACACTGGCCCTTGATTTAATTAGGTGACAATCATTCTTCCCCTTTAAAAACAGAATGGGAGGGGTGGGGAGGAAACCCGAGCTGGGAGAGAAAATCCTACTTGGGCAAAGAAACTAGAACTGGCTCTCCTCAGTTAAGAAGATTCCAGGATGGATATGTGTAATTGTGGGCAGCTATCAGCAGTGGATGGAAAAGCTTTCAAAACCCCGGCTGCAACTCAGACCAATATTCCTCTCTCTTCTTTTACAGGGAGAGGACACAAGTAAAAGGCAATGCGGGAAGCTTGGAGAACAAGCCTGCGAAAGCCCCCTCCCCAGGCTGTCAGTCAGGCAATTGTTTTTGTCCCAGGAACTAGGAACTGTGAACTATAGACTCCCAGGTCCCCACCTAAGTGGCCTCTCACGGACCTCCCTCGTGTCGCTTTCCAATGATTTTAGATTCCTATAAAACAGCCCTGGGTTTAGAAGTCCTTGTCATGAAGGGAGAGAAAGCCAGCGGGTGACTACCCCCATTGCACAATGTCACTGCAGAAGCAATGCCTTTCACCAAAGAGCTTGTGCCTGAGGCATTTCTGGGGCATGATCAGACTTGGCTCTCTTGGTAGAAGAAGACAACATAGGTCGCGTAATGTACACACACAAATCTAGGTGTATCATCTGACTTGATTTGAGGAGCAACACATGAGTTTAGAATTAGAATGAGCCCCCCCAAACCTTGGGGCACCTGGGTGGCTCAGTCGGTTGAGCCTCTGCCTTTGGCTCAGGTCATGGTCCTGGGGTCCCGGGATCGAGCCCCACATTGGGCTCCCTGCTCAGCAGGGAGCCTGCTTCTCCCTCTCCCTCTGCCTCTGCCTGCATCTCCCCCTGCTTGTGCTCACTCTTTTTCTATCAAATACATGAATAAAATCTTAAAAAAAAAAAAAAAACGCTTAAAAAAAAAAGAACGAACCTCCCACTCTACAAATGAAGGTATTTGAATTGCATCATGTTTTCCTACGAGGGCATTTCTAGGCTGTGGGATTGTGGACATCAGAGTCCGTTAATCTAGGAAAAGGCTGTTGGAGGTGTGGTTCGAGAAAGGAAGGGTGGCTGTGCCCAACACACACACACACACACACACACACACACACACACACACACACACACACACAC